>NC_133662.1:199945049-200545049 GCF_037893015.1 Macrotis lagotis
CCACAGATAAAGAATCTAAGATTGAGAGAGGTTAATGCAAGGTCACATAATAAATGATTAAGGCAAAATTTGAATTCAGGTTATCCTAATACCATGTCTAACACTCTACCCATTATGTCAATTTGCTACCTCAAACTAGTAATTTTGCTCCCATAATTCACTTCTTTATCATAAGTAGGAAATAAAATTTCTATTACTTTGAGATATGGTTTACTTATCTCTCTCCAAAATCTTTCTTGTAAGCAAACCATTAATAATAATAGTATATATTTATATAGTGCTTTATAGACTTTCATCATCTTGAATGGATCATCATTGCTCATTATCATGATTCTGTGAGGCATTACAAAAATTTTTATCCCTAATTTATAGATGGGGAATGAGGTTCATGAAAGTAAAATAACTTCACAAATTTGGAAAGAAACTAAAAGACTAATCTGTATCTAGAAAAAAATCCCTCCTTCAATATACACCAAGTGATTTCTATTGGTGGTATTTTGAGTTATTTAAATCAATAAATCTGTGAGAAAGGATCAAAACACATAGATTGGAAGGCTGTATAGGTGGGCCTCATCATAGAGACCAACTTATTACCGATTCTGAATGCTTTCCTTGTGATCCAGGAATAGTGATGTGAGTTGAAAGGAATATCTAGTCTTATCTTCAAGAAAGATGGCATTTGGTGTGGCTAGGTGGCGCAGTGGATAAAGCACCAGCCCTGGAGCCAGGAGTACCTGGGTTCAAATCTGGTCTCAGACAATAATTACCTAGCTGTGTGGCCTTGGGCAAGCCACTTAACCCCATTTTCCTTGTAAAAACCTAAAAAAAAAGAAAGATAGATGGCATTAACCAACATGGAAGGAGAATAGTTTTGAGTATAACTCTTTTGCATTCATTTAACCAGGTGAACTGAAGTCTTTACTTATTTAATACATTGATATCCCATGTGCTTCCATGGGAACTAAGAGTCTTTAACTTTTTATTAAAAGTCAGAGACTCAAATCAAATTCTGGTTTTCCTGGGAGAAACCCCAATTAGGGACAAAAGAAGTCAAATTCTGATGCTCCCATGGTGTGGTGGTATAAGACAAAACAAGATTTATGTGAGATGTTACTAAGATATAGTCCAGTTATGTAAACCCTTCATTCCATTTTTCTATATTTTCTGTGAAAAAGACTTTTTTGCAATCCAAATAAAAAAGCAGAAACATTTAAAAGAAGCATAATTATAATTATTTTTATCTCAGAGCTCACCATATCATTCCGTTCTGTTCAGTGCTCTATCAGTATTTAATAAAAAAATAACTATGTTTTAGGCACTGGTTATGCCAATTAAATGAGGTACATTTTACTTAAAAATATGTATCAATTCATACAGATGCTGAAATGGAATTTAAATATTTTATGATTATATGCAATATTTCCTACAAAATCTAGAATATCTAATAAAGACTTACTGCATCTTTATCAATAGGGAGATGAAAATAGTAATAACTGATATTTAAATAATGCTTTAAATTTTGCAAAGCATCTTACATGCATTACACTATTGGAGCCTTATAACCCCTTTGTAAACTAGTTATTGCAATTATAATTTTCTCTGTTTTTGTCACAATGAGGAAACTATAGTCAAAAGTGATTCAGTGACTTCTTTGTTATCACAGAAAGTGCCAGAGGGAGAATATGAATCCAGCTCTCCCTGACTCCAAGGATGCTATCCATATCATCCTCTCTCTCATGAGAAAGAATCAGACATCCAAGAATATTACTCATTGAACTGTAGTAAATTGACTCTTTCTTAGAAATAATACATCTTATACTCAAAGTTCTTGGGAAAATGCTTATCAAATTCATAAAAATCAAAAAAATATAAATTCATGTATAATTTTCCAAAATTCATTCAGATAAACAACATTTTATTTTTCTCTAATTATACACTGAGTTCTGTTTTCACTACCCACTATTTTAAGTACATTCTTTCCCCATTATTTCCATCTCCTCTTTCTGTTCCTCAGTTCATTAGCATACTAGCAGTGCATCCACAACACATTTGCTTTGTATTGTGAAAATTGAAGATATGGTCTGTAGACAGACAATCAAGTCAACTCAGCAAATATTTATTGAGCGGCTACTTAGTGTAAAGAAAAAATGTATAAATTTTCTTGGATACAAAATATAAAAAAAAGAGTTTAGAAAGAAAAAGCTGTCCCCCTAGCAAGCAGGGGATATCATCTGGTCTTCAGAGATAGGAAGAAATAGCCGGAACTATTTCATGGATGAACACCATGGCACTTCTGGCGAGGCCAAAGCTGAATTCAGTAAGAATTTTACTTTAAAATACTTTAAAAATGGAACCAATGGTTAGATATTATTATTGAATGATAGCATTTCACAGTACATTGTTTATGCCAAGATATTATTTGAAAGAGTATGATGGACCCAAGTAAGATATTGACTTAAGATAGAGAGTTAGGACCACAGTTAACTTGATTATTTGGGTATTTTCATTTGTTTGTCATATAAGGTATCTTGTTAATTGGAAAACTCCTCAAGGGAACTGGAATAGAAAAGGAATGGTGTATGTATTTCTTCCTTTTCCCACATTTTTGTCCCATCATCTACTTCAAATTGTGTCAGTTACACACACACACACACACACACACACACACACACACATATATATACATATATGTATATATATATATGCTTTCATGTTTAAAGATAGTTGAGCCATAAAAGAAAATCTGTGATGAAAGCATGCATAAGATTCAATAAAAGTCATATATCTGATGAGAGTATTAAATATATGCTTCTCTCTCTCTCTCTCTCTCTCTCTCTCTCTCTCTCTCTCTCTCTCTCTCTCTCTCTCTCTCTCTCTCCTGGTAGCCTAATCCAATTTCAGGCTCATAGGTAACAAAAGTATATGCTTGTGACTGTGTCTGAGTATAAGCAGTTAACCTGCTGTCCAATTTTTATGTGACTCATTCTTATTTCTTTTGACCCTTATGTATACAGCCTTTTTATCACTGGGATGGTTTATTGCCATGCATCTGGTAGCTTCTCAATGCCTGCTAATTGAACTTAATCATATTTTCAACATTTGGTGAGCGGGTTCAAATTAACCTATTAAAAATAAGAATCACTCCCCTGAACATCATGATTTAATCTTTTCATAATTATGCGGATAAATGCAACCCAATTCGGTTAAGTCCTGAGTCTTTCTTAGTAGCAATTATTCCCCAGTAATTTTGTAGAACATTTTTCTTTTAGTCTGTGTTCACCTGATTGGAAACTAGGAGTGGTCTAAATGAAAAGAAAATGGGCAGATTGTGGAATAATTCCCTTCTGCCAGCTATCTTAAAGGGGGAAGGATCTTTTCTTTGAAAGAAGGGAAGTCCTAAAAGAGTTCAAAGTATGGAAATTTTTTTAGGAGATCTGATTTGGAGCATGGCACCTTCAAAACTTTTGCAGAGTCAGAAATTTAAAATTCTTCCACTAGGTAGAAATTTCACTACCCAACAGAGAGTTGACACAAAAAGAAACCAAAAATATCCTGTTTGGTTACATAAAAGCTACTGCCCTCAACGTGTGACAACACCTTAAATCAATCTTTTTATGTTATATAATCAGCAATTTTCAGGATACAGAAAGGAATTGAAATTTAGGATTTATAAAATGCAGCTCTTAGAGACTATCTTCTTTCTCTGAAAGCTGTTATCTAATCTTACAGTTCAGAATTCATCCTCAACTCCTCTCACTGTCCTATCTTCCATATATAAACTCTTGCCATGGCCTATTGATTCTACCTTTCTAAAATCTCCTGAGCATGTCTTCATTTCTCTCCTCTGACAGTACAATCACCCTAGTCCAGGTCCTCCTCACCTCATGCCCAGGTTATTGCAATAGTCTTCTGATCATCCTGTCACAAGTATTTCCCTAATTCAGTCCACTATCAAAGTGATCCTCTTACAGCACAAGCCTGACCATGCCAAACATCTTCCTCCACCATCAGTCAGATATACGCACAGTCAATAAACTCAAGTAGTTTCCTATTGCCTCCTAAATTGAATATAAAATCCTCTGTCTGGTTATTATATCCTTTATAACTTGTCCCCTCTCCTATCTGACTAGTAGTCTTACATTTTACTACCCTCCACATGCTCTATAATGCAGGAATTCTGACATCCTGGCTGTTCTGTAGGGCATTACATCTCTTGACTGCACAATTCATTGAGAGGCACATAATATGGCACATATTTTCAGATGGGAACAGGGTCTTGATTTGTTTTGCATGGGTATAGTACATTACTGGATGGAGGTACTTTATTCTATTTTTATTTCTGGTGGAATGGGAGAATTATCCAAAGTAAGAAGGATACTAATAATGATACCAGAGGGGGAAAAGTGAATGTTTTTTAAAATACACAGAAGAGAGTAATTCAATAGGAATTTTTAAAGAGGAAATTCAAAAGGAGACACAGCCAAATAGGGAAATGTTACAAGTCATAATGTGAAGATAAATATATACTTTTCTCAAAAAAAAGAAAATTGTACATGATATAAATTCGTGGTTTCATTAGAATTTTTGTGTTCTGTTCTATGTCCATGAAGAGTTCTATGTTTGTTGGTGCTTATCAAATTCATAATTATATAAATAACATTTTAATAAAGAAATGTTAAAAATAAACTAAGGGAATCAAGAAAGATATGATGGCACATGAATAATTGAACAAGATTGAAGTTTTAGAAAAACAATTAGATCCCTCTTTTTCCAACATCCTATTTCCCATTTGCCATCTTAGAAGAATGGGAAGAAGGAAGGAAGGAAGGAAGGAAGGAAGGAAGGAAGGAAGGAAGGAAGGACGGAAGGAAGGAAGGAAGGAAGGAAGGGAGGGAGGGAGGGAGGGAGGGAGGGAAGGAAAAGGAAAGGGTAGAAGAATGAGATGAAGGGAAAGAGAGAGAGAGAGAGAGAGAGAGAGAGAGAGAGAGAGAGAGAGAGAGAGAGAGAGATGAAAGGAATAAGAAAGGAAAGAAGGGAGGGAGGGGGAGAGAAGAATTTATTATGTGCCTACTATATGCCAGACATTTTGCTAAGTATTTTATAAATATTATCTTGTTTTATCTATCCAACATCCCTACCTCTTATTAAATCCATTTTACAGCTGAGAAATCTGAAACAGTAAGTGATTTGTCCTGGGTACACATCTAAGCAACACCTGAGTCTGGATTTCACCTCCAGTCTTCCTGACTCCAGGTTCAGCTCCCCACCCCCGGTCAATCTACTCCCTTGAGGTCACTGTAAAACTCTCAGTCAATGAGTAAAGAGAACTTTCTCCAAAAACCGGTTTCCTATTTCCTGACATTCCCTGTTCTTGCATTCAAACCAAAATTAATGGAATTAAGTTCTGGTTTCTCCACCTTCCTCAGTTGCCCATCTTGGCCTCCTCCGTGGTCAGCCTCTACTTCCTAGAACTCACTGATGTCTTCAAGCCGGTGCACTCGGGATTCAGTTGCTATGACCGCAGCCTCAGCATGCCTTACATCGAGCCCACCCAGGAAGCTATTCCATTCCTCATGCTACTTAGTTTAGCTTTTGCCGGACCTGCAATTACGGTAAGCAGATGCCATGGTTTTTTTCTTGTCATCTCCAACCCCATCTATCTTTGGTTCTTAAAAATAAACAAAATCAGCAGCAGCAACAGCAGTGTCTTAATTCTATCTGGCATTTACATAACACTTCAAAGTTTGCAAAGTTCTTTCCATGTCATCTCATTTGATCCTCACAACAACCCTGTCACATAGATGCTATTATTATCCTCATTTTACAGAAGAGGAAATAGGCAAACAGGTGATATGATCTCCCAACTTTTCCTGATTTCAAGTTCAACATTCCTTCTCTAAACCACCTATCTGCTTCTATCTATATGTAGATAGATGATAGATAGATAGATAGATAGATAGATAGATAGATAGATAGATAGATAGATAGATAGATAGATAGATAAATAGATGATAGATAGATGATGGATGGATGGGTGATGGATGGATAATAGGTAGAGATATAGAAAATCTCTATCTATCTATCTATCTATAATATATATATGATAATCCCTCCCCTCAAAAATCATATTTTTAAAAAAAGAAACCATTTGGTATAGTGGTTTGAGAACCAGATTTAGAATCACAAAGTCCAGGGTTCAAGTCTCTACTCTTGAAATATTCTGTCTATATAACCTGGGGCAAGTCATTTAATTAACTTCTTATAGCCCTTGGCAAGTACTTTTTCAGGTGATATATTGCAGAACTCTTTCTGAGATGCATCGGAGAGCTATAGACAAGAATATAAACTGGTCTAGACAGAAGCACTTTTAAAAAGTGACTACAGACCCTTAGATTGCAAGTATTGTCATTCTGTATACTGTTTTGTATAGCACCAGACATGGAAAGGTTGAGTAAGTTTTAATGGTGCTACCAAATATACTTTACTGAAAGGGGACAGATTATAATTTGCTTTCACAAGAACTGTCTAATCATACATTCTGAAAGTGCTTTAGCAAATTCATTGTTCTCCCTTTATGAAAATGTAGCTGAATTTCATTAGAGAGGGTAACTTTGAGTTCAAAGTGAAGCAATTCAGTTTGGAAAATGTTTCCCAGTCTTTAAGAGTCTACTTCATGCTGGTTTAATAATAATAGCTCAGATTTTTATTCTTTCAGGTTTTCTAAATTCTTTTCTCACAGTGACATTGAAATAGGTACCATAGGAGTTATCTTCTACATTTTAAAAATAAGCAGTCTCTGGAAGGTCAAGTGAATTATTCAAGGTCCCAAGAAAGTTCTTGGGGGTAATTCCAAACCCAGTTCTCCCACCTCCAAGATCACACATTGCTTACTAGAATGCTGGATCATTCCTTTTCAGTATCTGAAGCCTTGAACACTGATAAGAAAGCAAGAAAGTTCTAGCACTTAAATATTACCTTGAGAGAGCTTCCAATTACATTTTGAGACAGAATTTTCAGAGTTGCAAAAGAGATCTCTGAGAACTAGTGAAGCATAGATCTCATCAGAAGTATGTGTCCAACCCATAACATCCCCAAAGAGTGGTCCATCTAATCTCTGCTTGAAGTCCAGTGAAAAATAACTCAGTAGAACAACCTATTTTATTTTAGACAATTCTAACTTCAGGTCAAAGGAGGCTAGGTGGTACAGTGGATAACGTGGAATCAGGAATCATCTTTAGGAGTTCAAATCTGGCCTCAGATACTTAATAGATATGTAATCCTAGGCAAGTCATTTAACTCTGTTAAACTCAGTTTCCTCATCTGTAAAATGAGCTCAAGAAGGAAATGGCAGACCACTCTGGTACCTTTGCTAAGAAAACCTCAAAAGGGGGGGCATGAAGAGTCAGACACAACCAAAAAGGATAAAACCTATGCATTTGCATATCACATATGTAAAAATGTATTATTTATAGAAAATATATATTTATATATATATTATATAAACATATATTTACATAATATATATATAAATATATTTTACATATGTGATATATGTTATATGTGTATATACTTATATAGTGTGGATTTTGAGAGGCACTAATTTTAACTTTATGAAACTAAAAAATCATGACATTATTCATGATATTCAATTCTAATATAACAACACAAAACAACTTTTCCTTTTAAAAAAAAGTTTAATTGTATCTCAGATGAGGAAAGACAGGGCAGCGTTTACAGCAGTTATTCAACAGTAGCTTTTATCAGGACTGGTAAGAGATCACCAATTTGTTCTTTACTCCACCTTGCAGTAATGGACCTAACAGTAAAGAAATTTGAGTTTCAAGGATAAATAATTTACATTCCCATCACAGAACATTTTCCTTCTTGGCCTCGTTAGTGCTCATTAAAGTCACTAGAAGTTGACTCAGTTAATTAAAGTTATATTTAAACCAGGTTTTTTAACAAAAGTCACTTATGAATTGACTTACTCCGGTTACCATTTTTGAAACAGTTTCCTCCTGGGGAAAAGTGGTATTTCTTGTCAGTAAGGTACATTCTCTCCCTAAGAAAAAGAAGAGGAGCATCATTCAGCTAATATTTTTTCTTCTTTTTGGATGAAATAATAAATTATAATGAGAAGACTAAAAAAGGAAGACAGAATCTGAGCCAGAACTTAAAGAATGGACATGATTTAGATGGCTAGAAGAAGACTTAAAGAGGATATAATTTAGCTATCTTTAAATATTTAAGGGCATGCCACATAGAAGCATTAAACTTGTTTAAGTAACTCCAAAGAGTAGAGAGGTAAGTAGATAGATAGATAGATAGATGATAGATAGATAGATTAGCTAGATGGAATGAATATTATTAAACTCAGTATTCCAGGTATTGTGATAAGTGCTCTGGGGATGCAAGCACATGCCCCCTCCCCACACACACACACATATCAAACACAGATGCCATTATGTGTGTGTGTTTATGTATGTATGATAATCCCTTCCCTCAAAAAAGCTTATAATTTAATGAGAGAAGGAAACAAAAAGTGTTGGGGAAGGGCAGAAAATTGGATATATGTGCTGAAGTAAGCAGATTTCACCTCAAAATAATAACTTTCTAATAATTAGAACTTTCCAGAAATGGAATGGAATACTTTCTATTCTATTCAATTTAATTCAGACTTATATGAAAAGGGAAAAGCAGTGGAGTAAATTGGATAGAAAGCCAAATTTCCTTGAAACCCAAAAATGTGGGTTAAATTTCTAACCAAAATTTTCTGACTGTGTGAATAAGGCCAAGTTACCTACCTCTCTGATATACCTTGAAGGAAGGAATTTCCTCCCCAGGACCTCCCCACACAGTTGAAAACATCTGGACATACTGGGGTAATATTTGAAAGGAAAAGACAATGAAAAGAAAGTTCCTTGCATTCAAGAAACCCTATATTAGAATAAATTTAGAGTCTGCTAAAATGTTTACTTATAATGACACCTGATCATCACAGCAACCTTTGGAAGCTTATGAGTTGTTTATTAATGAAAGTTTTTAAGCAGATGGGTTTGATGATCCCCTGTTAAAGATTTTATGGAAGGAATTTGTCTTAAGCAGTTGAGTGAGTTAGGTAGCCTTTAAGGTTCTTTCTAATTCCAAGAATCTAACCACATTACCAATGGAAATAGGAGATAGCTAGGCAATTTGAGCATATTGAGGATATGGATTATGATTCTATATTTTGGGGGGGAAATTGAGAATATAATTTTCTATAGACAGTGCTTAGCATAGAAATTTCTTCATGAATATTTCACCCTTATGCTAAATAAACAATAGGATATTTTGAATACTGAAAATACATCATACAGAGCCTTCTGGAGTTTACTAATAGAATCAGAAGCTGAAATTGGGGTTTAATTTTCTATTATATAGAAGGGATTTCAGGTTTCCCAAATTAATGTTACTCCCACTGGAGATGATAGAGCGATAACATAGTATTTGATCATTCAGATCACAAGTTGAATAATAATGATAATAATAATAATAATAATAATAAATATATGTACATATGCTTATATACCATATGGGCATATGAGAGCTTACATGAACATATATGCAAAGAAACAAATACACATACACACAATTTTATAGAGATTACTATGACCCAAAGTAAGAAAATATATTCTTTCCTTCTTTTATTTTTTGAGGCTGGTTCTACCTATGTCAACTGTGATGGAAATGCAGTCACTCATGCGTCAGTTCTACTAAAGATCTACATAGAAGCTTGAAACTACTCTGTTTTTCTAAACTAGCCAAGTGTGCCCCTCCTTTGGCAACCTGGTGGTCAGCCTTCACTTCCTTCTTATATGCCCCTCACAACCCCCCAATTCCTAATTTCAGACTTCATGTGTATATCCAATCTGCCTTAACTTTCCTCTCTACTAAAGCTGCCATTTAAATGAGGAGAGGGGAAAGCTTTCTCAGTACAGTTGAAGTCATTGCTTCCTCTCTTAACATTGATTAAATATCTTTGTGTTTTTATTGGCCTTTAGACTTCATCACTAAATTGTTGCCCGTGTGTCTGACACTTCTTTGCACTAGCTTTAAGCTTCAATTTTTTGGAAAAGGTGTTAGAAGCATTCTAACCCTACAGAAAAGTTCTTAAGGTTCTTTCTAATTCCAAGAATCTAACCACATTACCAATGCAGATAGGAGATAGCTAGGCAATTTGAGCATATTGAGGATATGGATTATGATTCTATATTTTTGGAGAAAAATTAAGAATATAATTTTTTGGGGTGATGAACCCTTTGTCAGTCTGGGAAAAGCCCTGCACCCTTCCTCAGAATGATTTTTTTTATTTTTTTAATTAAATTTCTTGTAAATGAAGGTCTGTCTTTCCCCCTTCTACCTCCCCACCTCCCGAGAGAGAAAGCAAAAAAAATCCAGTTTATAAGTATATAAAGTAAGACAAATTCCTACATTACATATGAACAAAAAATAGTCTCAATCTGCACTCTGAGTCCATCAGTCTCTATAAGGATGTGGGGTGCCACACGGTGGTGGAACCATGCTTAATAAGTTGTTAATCAGTTGATTGTTTAAGTTCTTAAGGTTTTTTTAATGTGATTTTTTTCAAATATAATTGTTATTATTGAAAGTTTCTTCAAAACCAATTTCTCTATCATTTCTCATTGCACAATTGTGTTCTATTACTTTAATATATCTTCATTCAATTATTCTACAAAAATGATGCAAGTACAAATAAGAAATATGGAATTAGAAAAGAAATGTTGAAATAGTCAACAAAGTATATGTAAAAAATAAAGAATGGAGTTCAGTTAAGACCTCTGACATTGAAACACCCGAAATCACAAGGTCACTATAAGGTAACAGTAACAATAGCCACAAATAACTAGCATCTATACAGCACCTACTATGGTGCCAGGAACTCTTCTAAACATTTACAAATATTAGAAATCCTTGAAAAAAAATCCTGGAAGGTAGTTTGGGATGGATGAAATGATTTGCTGCAGGGGTTATTGATTTTCTGCAAGAACTCTCTTTCCTAAGCTATATATCCTAGGCTGATTGCATGTTAAATAATTCTGCTTTAAGAACTGAATAAATTCTAACCAAAGTTATTAGCAGTGTTGGTAACTTCATTATGAAGTTGTTTAGATAATTGTATTGAGATAATGGATGTGAATATCTTTGCAATTTTTTAGGAGAGACTTATGGTTTAATTGGTTTAGGGAACTCCCAATTGGGAAATTCCCTCTACCAGTGCAGATTGGAGATAGCTTTGCAATATATATATTTTTAGAGTTGCCTGAAGCCCTGAAAGTTAAATGATTTCCCATATTCACAGAGTCATTTATAAGACAGGCTATGATTTGCAGCCATATCTTTGTGACTTGGAAGTCTGCAACCAACTATACAGTTCTGTTTCATGTTGAATACCAGTTACCATTACCATCTCTATTGTACAGATAAGGAAACTGAGGTTAAGAAAGTTAAATAAAAGAAGTAGAGTCATGGAAGCAATAGAGAACTGGATGTAAAATCATTAAAATATGTTTTCAAACCTTGTCTCAGACATTTAATAGCTATACAATAGTTTAACCTTTCTATGAGTCAGCTTCCTAATTATAAAATTTAAGGGTCAGACTTATTGGCCTCTAAAATCCCTCCCAATTCTAAATGCTTCACCACTGACAGGCAGCTCTTTAGTGGCAGACTAGTAATCAGAATCAAGTCTTCCCCCTATACCTTGTTGTTCTCAATTAACTTCCCCCAAGCATAATCTAAATGAAGGAGAAATAAGCTCATTTTCAAGTATGAAGGAGGAGGAAAGGGAACAAATGTTCTGTTTGGATCCATTGAAGAAAAAAATCTCAAAGAAAATATCTCAGCAAAGTTTTCCTCAATATATAGCTTTGCAGAATTCATATGGGAAGGAGAAAGAAATACTTCATATTTTTTTTGCAAATCCATTTTTGTGGGTCTCACCAAAATTAATCCATTTAATATTCAAAGAGTGGTAAACTTCATCTGGATTTGTCTATAGCTCCTGTGGTGATAATCTTAGCTTTGAAAGTTTATGTAACCAGAATATCAGACTATAAGTGTGTTCAAGCTTGCTGAAGCTTCATTGCAATTTGAAGCCCAGGAGATATTATAATAATTGTTCAGAAAGCATTTGGAAAGGGAAAATCTTCCTCACTGTGACAATAACAGGAGCCTGCTTTACAGAACAAATTCAACAAAATGCCTCCTTTTAAAGTTAGTCACTGTTTAATAACCCACAGTAGCCAACACTTAGATATTTTCCATGATAGCAATTTTGCTATGCTCCTCTCCTTATTAGAAATTAAATGCATTCCATTTTCAGATGTCAAGTGGCAACTAATCATTTTATTATTAAAGCATGCTCCTGGAATCACATTATGGTTCTGCTGTATCTCACTGAGAGGAAAATAACAGTAGTGTTAGAAAATAATCTAGCAAGCACCACACCTCCTTAGAGATAAGTCTATATACTAAGGCAACTGAAATAATTTGCAAAGTTCATGCCATGGCATCTAGATCAAGATCAAATGAAGAGGAAAGTTATGTAAGGACTGAAAAGCCCCCCCAAAACAATTTACTTTTCTAAGAACAAGAAAGGAGTCAGTCTGTTTTAGAATTTAGCAAAACTTCAGTACTTATATTACTACTAGTCCCAGGCATATTTGTGTTGGAATCTATGTCACTCTTAGGCCCCCATGTTCTTGGGGTGTTGATTACTTAGGGTGTTATAAATGAAGCATATTTTTATGGTAGGTATGCATAAATGATGAATAATACATGTGAAACTTTACCCCTCCAACCAAAATGAGAGATTTATATAATAAAGACAAGGAAATGAAATGTTGAAAAAGTGGCTTTTGGATAACTGAAAATAATAGCAAAAATTGCCATACACATAGCACATTGAAATTTGCTAGACTGTATGACTTGGAATAAGGAAGACCAGAGTTCCAATTTTTCCTCAGATAATTAGTACCTATGTAACCCTGGACGAATTACTTAACATCTGTCTGCCTCAGTTTCAATGATCTGTAAAATATGACTAAATAACACCTAACTCATAGGGTCATTATGAAGATCAAGTGAGAAGCATAGATAACAAATCTTGCAAATCTTAAATCAATATATAAATACTAGTTATTATCATTATTTGTTTTTCACACTGACTTGTGGATGTGAGTTCTACAGATAACCATATCCTCATTTTATGGTTGAGGAAACTGAGGACAAAGAAGGTTAAGCAGCAGGTCCAAGATTATATAGCAAGTAAGTGTCTGAGGTAGCATTCAAACCTAAACTGTCTTGATGCCAACTCCTATGTTCTATCCACAATATCACCTAGATGTCCTCAAAGAATTATTCTGATTTTAAAAAATAGAAATATCTTTGGGGGAATAACTTAAGTTTCTTAAGCTGTGTATGACCTTACATCATTTTATTTCCACAAATCCTCTTAAAACTTAGGCTCAGGGTGGCTAGGTGGCGTAGTGGATAAAGCACCGGCCTTGGAGTCGGGAGTACCTGGGTTCAAATCCAGTCTCAGACACTTAATAGTTATCTAGCTGTGTGGCCTTGGGCAAGCCATTTAACCCCATTTTGCCTTGCAAAAAACTAAAAAAAACAACTTAGGCTCACTTAAAGAGTTCTTGGAAAGTATATATTTCTACCCCCTTTCCCCCATTCCCTATTTTACAACTTCAGGAGTTAAAGAGGGCAGAGATAAAGTGACTGATTCAACTGAGGTAGCATAGGTAACTCAGTATCTTGCAGACTCAGGATATGAACCCAAGTACTCTGTTTCTCAGTCTAAGACATCTAAAATTAGAGCAGAGCTGTTCAGTTTTCACTTCTGAAAATGGAGGGTATTGGACTTGATTATCTGTAAGAACCCTTCCAGTTTAGAAGTGCTATAATACCTAATAGATTCAATAATTTGCATTTAATTGTCAAGATACAGATTTCTGTCTGAACAAAATGTTGTAAGGGGACAAACAGAAATCACAATTGTAAATGGGCAAGTCATTTTTATCTTAATGAATCAAAATTGTTTGTTTAATTTTTTAGCTAATTTTAAAAATCAGTGTTTTGCTTTCTTGTAACCATTAGTATCTACATTATGTTTCATACCATTTTGGTGGTGATCTGTGTGTCACAAAAAAGAAACTTTATGTTTTTTAATACAAAAGCCAGTATCTTTTTGTTCCTCCTTATATCCCATTTTTAAATATTGTACCTTAGAGGGTTACCTGAAATCTTGAAAAATTAAAAGGTCTTGGTACAGCTAAGTGTGCAGTGGATAGAGAACCTGCCCTGGGGTCAGGAGGACCTGAGTTCAAATTCATTATCAGACACTTAATAATTACCTAGCTCTGTGACTTTGAGCAAGTCACTTAACCCTATTGCCTTACAAAAACCATATATATATATATATATATATGTATGTATGTATATATATATATATATATATATGTATGTATGTATATGTATATGGGTAAAAAGGCCTTACTAATGGTCACACATCTGTTGTGTCTCAGAAGTTGGTCCTGAACCTAGTGCTTCTGACCCCAAGATCAAGCCTTCTATCCATCACTTTCATCATGTTGCTCTTGTCCAAGGCAAGAATGAATGGACTCTGCTGACTTAAAACAGTGGAGGTGGTTTCTGTAACAGTAATGCCCATGCTGATGAAATGACAAATCCAGATGAAATATTTAAGTTCCTAGCCCAAACTGTTTATATCCTATCAATAGGGATAAACTTCCTTTTATCCTAGAAAAATGCCATATATCTAGCAAAGAAAGGCCATTATATCCTTTTTACCCCTCTTCAATCCAACAAATACTCATATACACTTAATTTTCAAGTTATATGTGATGGAAAAACAGATCTCTAATTACTCTAAGTTGGACATTGAGGACTTTCACCTGGAGAACTACCTTCTTGAATGCCATCTATCCCTTTTGCCTTATCTAGACAAATTGCCTCTGGGTCCCATTAGCTTGCTACCTCTCAAATGTGATGCCTTTCTACTAACCCTACATGGCAAGGGACATATGGCTATAGGCCTCTACTTCTGGCTATGGTCAGACTTTCTTCTATGACATCACCACAGCTCCTCTTCCTCAATTAAATGAAAAGAATTCCTGATTTCAGATCTGAAAGAAAAATTCTCAAATAAAACTCAATTTCAAATATAGTTCCACTTCTTCCACACTAATGTCATAATTAGACCACCAAACTGGATTACTGGACTGGATATTATGTTCCCATCATTATAAAAGTGGGAAAAACAAAAAACAATAATTCAAAGATTAGACAAAGATTTCAAGTTTAAAGGAATTAAAATGATCTTCTGGTTCACTGCATTGACCAGTTTGTAAAATTAACCCCCACTAGCTAAGTGGACACTTGCCTCATCTCGTTCCCACTCATCTTGTTTTCATAGTAATCATAATAAAATACCAAGGCTCTAACAGTTGTAGGGCAGGCTAGATCACCCTGTGATTTATCAATTAGATATCATAGGGTATTGCTAGGCAAGAAACCAAAGACTTAGAGCTTCTACCTCTGGCAAGAGCCAAAATGTACCTTAAACTCCTGACCTTATTTAAATAAAAGTCCAAAAAGTTTTCTTTTTGTTATGACCGTAATCACTCTCTCCTCCTTCCTTGATTCAGGTACTCAGGGAAAGTTGCTTACTTGTCAAAAGTTTTTAGATGCAAGTACATTTAAGCCAGCAACATTTTACATTTTACAATGTTAAATTATATCTACTTTCTTCACGCTCTATCAAATTCATTTGTAACTGTTAAATTCACTATGAACACCCTTTTGTCATTGCAGATAATGGTAGGAGAAGGAATTCTCTACTGTTGCCTGTCCAAAAGGAGAAATGGGATTGGAATGGAGCCTAATATAAATGCAGGAGGCTGCAACTTCAATTCTTTCCTTAGAAGAGCCGTCAGATTTGTTGGTGGGTTAGAGAACCAATTACAAAAAAGAAATGCTTTTTCAAGTAGAAATGTATTTAATTACAGATACTAACTTTTTGAAGCTATAATTTAGTTGTATAACCCGAAAATTCTAGAGTTGGAGTTTAAAATGTGATATTTACAGTTTGCATTTTCCCTATTATCAATGTTCACATACAATAACTTTTGACTATCTTTTGCCTTAACCCTGTTTGCTAGGATGACTGATTGGAAGAGAGGATTATTCTTTTTTGAACCTCTCATCTGGACTAACTACTGACTCTTGGCGTACCTTTGTCAGTTTAGCCTGAACTAAGAAGCAATGAAATTAGAATCAAAGCCCTTGGGCAGTGAGATTAGTGTAAAAAGTCCCTAACAATAATACATCTGACATTTCTGTGTTGCAAGGCTGTGTAGACAAAAGGTAGTATGATTCTAACAAGAGCAAATTATATGCTGTACTTTGATCAATAAAAACTTAATCAAGTGGAATAATATATGCAAAGCATTTTGAAAATCTTAAGTACTATGTAAAGATAAAAGTAATAATAAATAACTTCCAAGTTATTTATTTTTCTTCTAAAATACTCAGCAAAATATCCTTTTCTACAAAATACCAAATTAAATGCATCACTTTTAGCATCCTACTTAATGCTACTTAATACATTACTTATTCGGTATGACTCACTTCCACCCTCTCCCACCTCCCAAACAAAGAGAAATGGGAACCCAGATATGCATTGTGCCAGAGGCTCTGCAGTCCTGAGCAAGTCATTTAAGCTGGTGGGAAGAAAACAGAAAGATTGCCAAAAAGGTCAAAAACTAAAAAGAGCAGATAAGACATCTAGGACCAAATTATTTTTTCTAGGAGAAAATTATTTCCTACTGGCAGTGCTTAATACAATCTTATGCATATAGTAGGCATTAGCTTTACTATACATAGTAAACATTAATAGATGGTTGTTTTTTTGACTTGGCATAGCTATAAAATGCTTTTAAGAAAGTGGGCAAATAATAAGGGAATGACCTAGCAATAAGGTGAATAATAGTAACTCTTCTTGCTTCTAGGGAGTGTCTTCGTAGAGAACCCAATTTTCCAGGAAATCTTGATGATTCTCTATTTACTATTCCATCAGTACTCAGCTATAGGAAGCCTCAGGACAAGGACTTTACAGAATAGGCCCAATCCAAAGCTAGGATAGGCAGGTGGGAAGAGATATAGAAGTCATGACCTGCTCTCAGAGAAAGAAGTCATGCCGTCGGTATATCCTAAAGATGAAGAGGTCAAAATCACAATTGTTTGAATAAAACAAAATTGCAGATAAATTTCAGAGTCTAAGGATCCTGGATCTAGAGTTAAAAAGAAACATCAAGGGTGTTCTGGTTCAACTCCCTTATTTTAAAATTTGTTGACTTGCTTTGGCATTGCTATAAAATGTAATAGAAAAGTGGGCAACTTTTATGGAAATCAGGCAAGTGAGACAGTTCTGATTGAGGTGAGGCTCATCTCTACCTCACCTGCCAACCCCTCACTGCACATCCCTGTATTGAAAATGACATAGATGTGAGGTGAATAATTCTGGAATTCCTCGAGCTCTACAGAGGGTCTTCCTAGAGAGTCCAACTGAAAGAGATTTGAGGAAGGAAGACTATCAAGACTATTACAGTCTTCCAGGAATGAGTTGATAAGGGTCTGCTTCAGAATGATAGTAATGTCAGAGGAGAGAAGACAGTATATATGAAAGATGTTGTAAAGGTGAACTTAAAGGATTTTGAAACAGATTGGTGAGGAGAGGTAAGAGAGGATGAGGAGTCAATGATGATACCTAAACTGACAATGAATGACCCTCAACAGTTATAGCTCAGTTAGAAAGAGAATGGGTTTTGGGGGTGGGGGAAATAATACATATAGTTTTGGACATGTTAAGTTTAAAATGTCTGTAGAATATCTAGTTTGAGCTGCAAGACTCATGGTTAAGAAAAGCCTAAGCAGATCCTGCATAAGATGATAATTGAATCCATGGGAGCTAATGAGATGACCAAACAAATAATATAGAATTAGAAAAGAAGGTGGATCAAAACAGAAGCCTAAGGGATGTGTTTAAAGATAACTGAGGCAACTGAGAAGAATTAGTCAAATAGGAGAATCAAGAAAGAGCATTGTCACAAAAACCTAGAAAGAAAAGATTATAAAGGATAAAAAGGTGATTGACAATGTCAAAGGCTAAAAAGAGATCAAGAATGATGAAGACTGGGAAAAGGCCATGAGATTTGGCAATTAAGAGATCAGTGCTAACTTTGGAACTGAGAAGACAGTGAGAGAAAAGGAAGTAGAGTCATCTATCATGAATGACTTTCTCAAGGAATTTAGCTATGAAAGGGAAAAAAGATAGAATGATAAGATGATAATGTGTCTGGGGATTTTTTGAGAATGGCAGAGACATGGGTAGCAAGCTTGAGAGAAATAGTCAGTAGACAGATTGAAGGTTAGTGAGAGAGTGAGGATGATAGAGGGTAATCTGTTAAAAGAGGGTTAGGATGAGATCACTTTTGCACATAGAAGAAGTTAACAAGATTGACTATCTTCTTGTAAGAAAGGAGGTGAAGGAGGAGGAGATGGTAGGACAAAGCATTTTATTGATGTGAAATTAGAAAGAAGAGGAGGAGGAGGAGATATAAGAGGAAGAGGAAAAAAAGAGAGAGTTCTTTATGGGGGGGGGGGGCTCAATTTTTTTCAATGAAATTTAACCAAGTCTCTTAGCCTATAGGGTGGAGGAAAGGGAAATCATGAGAGTAGAAATGAAAAGATTTGGAAAAAGGTACTATCCTACTGTGATGAGTAGGAGAGTGAATTGATTAGTGAAAAGCAAAATGATTGCCTGGCCCAAGTAAGGACCCAATTGAGATTATAGTAGCTTAAATATCTAGTGGATTTAATCTACACAACTTCATGATTTTCTTAGTTTAATTCAATAGAAAATGAGTACTAGCTGTGTGGCTGTTTGGAGTCAGCTAAGACTGAGGTTAGGCTGGGCAAAATTGGTGATGATAAAGGGGACAAAGGACTAAAGGTAAGAGAATAGAATTCAGTTCATCTGGTTTAACAAGAGCCCCTGGTGGGTAAGGAAGGAGCATATAGTTAGTGCAGGGATAATGATAGATTGTAAAGGAACTGTGGAATGAAAAGATTAGGAGTATCAAGGCAGAGGAAAGGATAGAATGATAAGAACTCATATCAAATAAAGCCATTTTAGGATTCATGAATATGAAAGAGGAACAGTTGTATTTGATGGAAAGATCTAAGGGATTACCCAAACAGCCAGGTTTCCAATCCCTTTGTACTACATAACCTAATCAACTCCTTTTCTGTCTATAAACAACCTTGAGGACATCTTTTATATCATTTACATGATAATCTGCATTGGTAACATGCTAGAACAAACTCATTGATATGATAGCAAAATCACTAATATTTTAATTTTTAATTTTTTTAAGAGGAATTGAGCTTCCTTTACTTTCAACTAGCTGATTGCAAGATTTAAGAATTTACTAGAGGACAGGTCCTGAAAAAAAAATAATCTCAGAATAAATGACTGCATTAGAGTAAATATTCACATTGTGTCACAGTTTGATTATTTTTAAATGTTATTAAACATAATAAAAAAAAAATAAAGGTACCAAGAAGCTAATAGTCTTTCTTGTGTTTTTGTTGTTTTTGCTTTCAGGAGTACATGTATTTGGACTTTGTTCTACTGCTCTCATCACTGATATCATACAACTATCAACAGGGTACCAAGCACCATATTTTCTGACTGTGTGCAAGCCAAACTACACATCTCTGAATGTATCATGCAAAGAAAATTCCTACATTGTAGAAGATATCTGCTCAGGATCTGACCTCACAGTCATTAACAGTGGAAGGTTAGAGACTTTGAGATCTAAAGAAGAACCATATGACTAAATTTAAGATATTATTTCAAATAAACTAACTTTATAGGTAATGTTTAGTGTATTGTTTTACATATATTTCATTTAACAATTGCAATAGTCATTAAATTGGAAAGGCCTAGCAAACAAAAAGCTCATAGTTCTCACTTCTTGTGACTCATTCCCATTCTCCAGATATTTTTCAATGGGTTACATCATGCTATTTTATGATCTGATTTGGCTACTACTGTTTACCTTGTTGGGATAATTTACAATCAGTGACAGTTCATACTTAATGGATGTCTAGCATAGATGTAGGAAGGTCTATGCTTCCCCTGCCCCCTCTATGATAGCAGTTTGTCTTAGATGACAACCCTATCAACTTTAGGAGGAGAATGAATCTCAGTGGGGCTTAGTAAGTTATACAATTTTGATATTACATGAATTGTGTCCAACATTACTTATCTGTAAAGTTAGGAGAAAAAATTCTCCAAGGGCTATTTAGTATTTTATAGTCCCAAAAGAAGATACCTAGGTAGTAAAACTTAATGATGCTCATTCCTTGAAACTTATATGACATAAATAGTTTTTTGTCCTTGGTGATTATATCATAGAATCATAGAATTTCTGGCCTAAAAGAATCCTCAGTGACACCTAATCCAACCCAGACCTAAAAACAATGTCCTCTAATCAGCCCACCTTTGATTGAAGACATCCAGTTAAAAAGAAATCTGTCCACCTAGATGACCCATGCCATTTGGGATATACACCTCTAGTTGTTTGTATGACTGATTTTGTTTTTAACTTTAAAAATTAAACCAATGCTGAGTATTACTGATACCACTGTGGAATATAGGAATATATTCTCTCTCTCTCTCTCTCTCTCTCTCTCTCTCTCTCTCTCTCTCTCTCTCTCCCCCCCTCTCTTTCTCTCCTTCTCTCTCTCTTTTTCCTACTTCATTCATAATGGTTGGGTTTAATTCTAGTGGCTAAAGACTCATTTTCAAAAGCTGAAGCAGCCCCTGTTTCCTGTTTTGTCCTTCCCCAACTTTTAAGTTATCTTCTCTAAACACTCTAAACATATTTTAGTACCATATTTCTTTTTTTTATTGAGCTATATCCCATAAAATTTTATTTGCTGCTATTTTTTTAGACTTTTATGGTGTTTTTCTTCTTTGCGGTGTAGGTTAGTGAACTTCTAGGGTCAAGTTTGACAACTCACCTCCTCTTCTAAAAGTTGGGAGTGTGTTTGTTTTTATACATTCTTTTTCCAAAGTCCTTGTCAGAAATCTCTAATGCTATCTAACAACTTCTGGAGTCATATTCAGGATTCTCAGGTAGGACTCCTGGAACTTAACAAATGATTTTCAGACATATTTTGATACAACTTGTTTTAGAAGTTGTTTTACTCTTTCTGGAATTTCATGTACAAATTTCCCCTAGAGCAATATATAGGTCACTGAATTAACTAGTTCCTCCATTGATAATATAGTATTTTATTCCCTCCCCTAAAGTTAATGTTTCAAAGACTTTGTTTTATTAATCATTTTATTAAAAAATGCTTCACCATGTTTTTCAAGTTCTGAATGACTTTCTCTCTGCTTCTTGACTATTTAATCATGCTTATGCCATTTTCATCTCCCTATAAGTATCTCTCATGCTTTCTCTCTTCTTATAAAATCTAGAGCATAGTTGTTTTCTTCAGAAAGTTTCTTTTAAAACAATTTTTAGTGATTCACATCTTTCTCCTCATTAAATCATTTTGGGGGTAAATTTATTTTCAAAATTTGTAGGTATTCGCTGTCAGAGCCCTCAATCCCTCTCACTCTTCATTTTATCATACTTTTATTTTGAAAGAACCATAATCTTAGTGTAGCTAACTCTAGTCCTAATCAAAAGCATCCATCATCACTTTCCATGTGAACCTGGTGTGTGAACAGCCCGTGAACTTCAGATATTCATGAATAGTGTAATTTCAACATTTTCATTTGTGTATATTCTCTTTTTTAAAGCCTTCTTAAAAGTAGGTCTGGAGATCTTTGGTCATCTTAGAGGCTTTTGAATGTCTGTACTAAAAACAAAATCCTTAGATCAATCACAGAGTCATTTTTGAATAGATTCTCTAAAATCCTCCTATGGGAATCTAAGGGAAAAGATTCTTTTGGGGTATGGACTTATCTGTTTACTCTAGGGGAAATGTTTAAGGCATCATATCCAGAGTTCCTTTCAATTTCTATATATTCAGTTATGAACCAGAATTACCTTTAGACTTGCCACTCATCACATCTTTCTCTCAGACCTCTTTGGTGGAAAAGTATGTATATTTTTTAGAATATTTCAAACTCCCAGGATGTTAGTGTTGGGAAGAACGTTTGCAGTCAGCTACTGCAAGTTGTCTCAGAAAAATCCCAATTATGACCTAATCCCATTGTATTCATTCTTTCTCTCCATGAGGATTTTCTATGAGGGTGAAATCACTTAACTCCTGAGACGTCTCATTCTGCTTTCAGAAAGTAGCTTGGCATAGAGGATAGAGAGGTAGCCTTGGAATCACCTCTGATTCAAGTGCCACCTTTGACATGTATAGTTTGAGTGACCCTGGGCAAGTACTCAGTGTAACCTCTTTTCTCTAGGCATCTCTAAAGATCAATGGAATCAGGATAGAAATCTATCACTGTCTAATTGTCAGGAAACTTTCTCCTGATATGAAGTCTAAATTTATCCCTTTTGAGAATTTCACTTATTGCTTCTGATACCATAACATGGAATTAAACAGAACAAGTCTTCTACAAATTCTCCATATACAAATCTTCAAATATTTAAACAAATGAGCACGCAAAAATAACTGAAAATGAGGGGGAAATTAAATCCTAAAGACCAACTTCTACATTTTGAAACATACCACCATCATGGTGAGTCAAGTCCCTTATAACAAGAACTGCTACTAGGAGCAAAGGAATCTAAGAAAGCACAAAGTTATCACTTTCCTCCTCTCTCCCCATCAAATCTCCCCCCCACACACACACTTGTATGTGTCTATACATACACACATATATTCCTATGTGTGTATTACTATATAGAGACTTCATATGTATGGATAAAGACTATAGAAATGGACCAAATATATATTGGGGTATATGGGATAATCAGGGAAGACTAGTACATCTGGTTTGAGGGTTTTTTGAGTCCTTTTCAGGAATGCTCATTTACCTTTTGTATCTATCTGCCATCCAACTCTCACCGTAGGTCCAAAAAGCTATAACATGCACAGCAGTCATCCCCACCCCCATCTCAATAGACAGGCTAAACCATATTGAGGCCTAATAGGCCTCAAACCTATTATTGAGAATTGGTGACATCTACTGCAAGTATCTACTCCCTACCCCCAGTAGAATAGGCAGATGAGAACAGTGTGTTCCAATGATCATGGAGACTGAAACAGCTGTATATGACATTACAATAAAGATGATATAGTAGATTCCAGGGCCATCCATTATACCCACCACCATTATTGTTTTCATTTTTTGTCTTGTCACTGAACTTCAAAGACTCTGGCAGAGATAGTGAGACTGATTACTAGGTTCAACTCTGCCCCACTTTAATTCATGCAAGTCGAGACATCACTCATAATGTAATTGGTCCTCTTTGAAAACAAACAATGAGCAAAAATATATATAGCTTTTATCTAGATAAATTCATGTATAGTCTTGGAAAATGAAATTTTAGCTTACAGATAGCTCACTCTCGCTGCTTTTCATTTATTTGTTTCTTCCAATTCTTTGTCCTGGCTTAGAAAGCAGCCCCAACTAGCAAGGGAGCACTCTTTGTTCAGATATTGCATCCAAGATTGCACTTGGGGTAGGAGAGAAAATGAGATGGAGGGACCCAAATGTTTATCTTACTCTGAATTTAGAAATTTTCTTCCAATTCTTTTTGCCAAATAATATCTCAAACACAGGGCACAAGACAGTTTTATTTAACATAGGTTAGCCAGAAAGTATGGCAGGAAGGAGATCAGGGAATGCTCTGGTTGATTTAATAAGTGCTTGTTGACTAAATGACTACTGGCTAGAATAGTCCATTGGATGTATCACAGCCAAAGCTCAACTTCTGATGGCAAAGTCAGAAGCCAGCTTTCTGCTTTGACCCTGAAAGGAAAACAGCTAACCAGATGACACCTCCTCCAATGAAAGAGCTATAGCGAAATAGAGAATAGGGATTATGGCAAGTGATTTCTCTGAAGGGGCAAACTCACTGACCCAAATCCTTTAAAAATCAGAGTGGTTTCTACTTGTTCCTGGCACAAGCTATAACATGGAGTCCTCAAATTATCTCTGAACAAAAGAACTGGGGGGAGAACATCTGAACACTAGTGCTTCCCCATATGTTCCCAAGATGGAAGATAAGCCATGCTTTTGAACTAATTCCTTATCATTCTTCCCATCTCACTCCCACCTAGTGTCTGTGAACAATTCCAGAAGCCATGCCGTATGTTCACAACCCCAGCAGTCAGTAGAATTCCTGAGATACACTGCATATCTCCATAACTGGGGTTGGGGAAAGGGGGTGGCAATGCAAATTTCAATGCAGGGTTACACTTGAAAATAGCTACTATACCTCCCTGGGTCTTTTCTTCCTCTATTTCCTTAGTCAATATTTTTATAACATGAATTTAGGAGCCTTCACCATTTTCTCCAACTCATTAATGCCTTTCAGTACTCAGTACTGAATTCAATAAATCTAGATGTGATCTGACTAGGAAAGACTACCTCTATCTGCCTAGAAATTATACCTCTCAAAGCAAAATCCTCTTGACTTGTTATAGCTGCCAGATCATATAATTAAGTTATTTTTTTTTTGAGAATTTAGTCTACTAAGGTCCTCAGATCTCTTCAGATAAACTGCAGAGGGGAAGAGTTCAGTAGTCTGGAAATTCACAGGCAACATTTGAATAAATCCAGAGATCCATTAGGACATTGGGATTTTATCTTGGAAATCTGTGGACTAAAAATCTTTGTTGATACCAAATAAATACTATTGTCAGTCAGGTCAAGAGTTTTTAAAAATAAAAGCAAATAAAATTTCAAGGACAAAGTTGAAATGAAAGACATGGATTAGAGCATAGCAATAACTTAATATCAGAGGTCTTGGACACTTTTTTTTTCATACAGTGTATTTAAATGGTAAATTTTAGAATAAAATCTATGTTTAAAGTTGTACAAATAACTTTGGCAGTATAAATATTATATATACCTCATTGTAGATGCCTATTAAATTCTTGTTGGGAAGAACTAAGTATGCTAGTTTCCATCAAGATGTATGTATTTGCTCTTGAGATGAGCCCATCTCACAGACCTTAGTTTTGTTTTCTTTAATTTAATGCTAGACTTTTTTCAGTCCCCTTAAAGCCTTGTTCATATTATTTGAGAATTCCTTTTATCACCTCAGAGAGTCAAAGTGATGTTTTTTGTAATTTCTTGATCCATCTTGTCTTTCTTAAATACCATTTTAAAAAACCTTTTTCCTCTCAGGCTACTCCCAACAATTTCTTTTGAGGTGTTTTTTTTTAATCTTTTCTTATATTAAAATGCTTCATCATTCCTGAGATAGCAATTATGGAGAAGCAGCATGATAATAGTCAATTTTCTTGTTGAGGGATCTCTGGGATATAAAATTCTGTACTTACATCCTTAATTATAATGGGGGAATGTCCTTTTAGAATTTTATAGGAAAAAAAATCATAATTTTAGATGTATTATAAGATATGGTACAAAACTAGTTTTAAAAAAGAACATTCACAAAAAATGAAAATAATTTCAACACATTCTCAATATTCTGTTTCAGTTTTTCAATTATTAATAATAGCATGAAAAAATATCAATCAACACTTTTGAACTTTCTGTAACAAGAGAGAAAAAAATCACAGTTTCTCTTTCAAAGCAAAGGGGATTAATAGCATTTATTTTTATTAGCACAATTTTACTCTGTTTTCTCAGGAAACATAATTGAAATTAAAGTTATTGATTATTTGCTTCTGGCTTTTGAAACTAACTTTTACCACCCTGTGTCTTTTGAGATGAATACAAACTGTATAGTTGAATTAAAGGGCATAATTTAACTGTCTTTCTTTGGCAGAAAGTCATTCCCTTCTCAACATGCCACCCTAGCAGCCTTTGCAGCTGTGTACATTTCAGTAAGTAACTATAACATTTCTTTACTATGTGTACAACAGAAAAGAGAAAGATGTTCACTATCAACAAGGGATTAATTACACTGTGCAGCCATGAAATAAAATCACAAGGAACTTTTGTCAGAGTTAAAGGATTGATACCAGATCATCACTGCCATGAAATGTCAAAACTTTAATACATTTTCTATAACATTAAAATATAGAACCATAATGTAGTTATTCTACTTACATAACAGTAATTTTTTCTTTAATGTACCTTTAAAGCTGAATTCCATTTCATGGCTTAGTCCATGTATCAAATAACACATAATGTGTTTTAAAATATCTATAATTTCCTTTTATTATTATATGTAGTAGAGAGAGAGAGAGAGAGAGAGAGAGAGAGAGAGAGAGAGAGAGAGAGAGAGAGAGAGAGTAAAGTGTTATTACTACCTTAATAGGTTACTGTGTAATCCTGGGCAAGTGACTTAGCCCTGTTTGCCTCAGTTTCCTCAACTGTAAAATGAACTGAAGAAGGATGGACTCCAGAATATTTACCAAGAAAACCCCAAATGGAGTCATTAAGAGTTGGATACAACTGAGACAACTGAACAACATAATAACCTATATAATGACCATACTTACTAACATATTAGAAAAAGATCATAGGAGGTGTTTTCAAAAGACTGCAGATTGAAGGAGTGACTGAAGGTTTTGGTTAATTGTACTTTATTTGTCCCATTTTAAAATAATCATCATCATCATCATCTAATATGCTCAGGTAACTTGAACAAATGACATTTTTCATTCACTTGAAATTCATCATGTCATTTTTATAGTCTGCAGACAACTTTAAATACATTATCCTATTTAAGTCCCAATTCCTGTGAGAAAGGAAATTATCTATAGTTCTTGTCTTAAATGATATTCTACAGAGGAGGAAACTGAGGCTAGGCAGGTTAATGCAGAAGAGTATCTTGTAAGTCTCAGATGCAGAATTTGAATGCAGGTCTTCTTGACTTCATATTTAGTGTTCTCTTTACTATGATAAAATGTCTCAGCTCTAAAAACAACTGCCAAAATCTCTACTTCAAATTGGCTTCTCCGAAAGTGAAAGTGGTTACATTGGTGTCACAAGTAACAGTTTTGTTTTTTTTTACTTTGAAACAGTGAGAATATTTTTAAAAAATAATAAAAATCACTATGCTCAGTAAGCTGAATCCAATCACTTTTTCTCCTCTAAGATGTACTTCAATTCTACATTAACGGATTCTTCTAAGCTCCTGAAACCTCTTTTGGTGTTCGCATTTATCATCTGTGGTATCATCTGTGGCCTAACGCGGATAACACAGTATAAGAACCACCCAGTCGATGTCTATTGTGGCTTTTTAATAGGAGGAGGAATTGCTCTATACTTGGTAAATAATCTATTATTATATTGTACATCTATAGTGTTTAATATATAGTAATTGCAAATGCTTCCTCTATTTATAACTACTAATAAATCTTTGCCAAAAAAAGATGGAAAATGTAAGGTAGTTTCAGCAGTTTGATTTATGATTTATGATTTAATCGAATTTTGAGAAGTCTATGAAAGTCTTTGGCTATATCTCCTTGTTCAGCAGACACATTACGGAAATACTCCAACCATAACTGTTAGACTAATCTAAAAGCCATAGCTCATCCACAGAGGAAAAATTACTGGCAAATATTCAAAATTAGCTATTGCTTCAATTATCATGTAAGTGGATATATACAACACAGTGAGACAAGCTCATAAGCTCAACCAAAATATATCATTCTAGGATTCTATAATGATTGTGCCATTGGCCATATAGACACACCATTTATTAATTTAATTGACAGAAAGGTAACATATTAATTCATGTAATTTCCCTGTTTTTTATACATATTTAACTGCCATGACTGGGTGAAGAGTTGTGAATTTTGTTAAACCTAGGATTTTCTTAATTGTGTTGTTAAATACACAAGCTGGCATCTGCTCAACCTTGTATACTTAGGGTACTAAGGGTGAATAGGACCATCTGTAAGTAAAATAAAATTTTAGAGGATCAAAAATATTTCTAGAGGCAATTTTTCCAAGTACAAATTATCTACATATTATCAATATCAATAGTAATTATCTGACAGTTCTGAAACTTAGATATTTCTTTTTCCTTGTGAAATATAGTTTAATAATTCCTAGTCTTTATAAAGTTCTTTAAATTTGCAAGGCTCTTTATAGAGATTTTCCCATGTGATTTTTACAACTTTGGAAAGTGAGTAATTCTATCATCTACATTTTGCAGATTAGGAAATTGAGGCAGGTCAGAGTCACACGGCTAGGAAATATGATTAGATCTGAACTCAGGTATTGATATTTTCAAGTTGTTTTTTCCATGACTCTAGAACCTAACTTGAAATCTGTCCTGTTATTCACTTTTTCACCCAGTAACTTTAAAAAAAGAATCAGAAAAATAAAATTCATTGATTTCAAATCTGACCTTTAAGCATTGCTACTATTATTTGTGAATGGTGAAGAAACATAGGGAATATGAATAGAACTATAATTTTTTTCGATCTATGGACCGGTCAGATGAGAAAATCCCCTCTAATGATGCTGTATAGCCTAATCTTAGCAAATTATAGGTTTAGAGAGTATCCTGAGGAAATGAAAGGTTAGGTGACTTTCCCAGTATCCCACAGTGACTTGAATACACATGTATGTTTACATTAAAACAAGACAACAAAACTAAGTGTGAAAAAGCTAAAACCAATGAATATATAATATTTGGCAATAATTTGACAATGCTAAAAGGTACATTTTAAAAAATTTTACTTAGAGCTTCATAAACTGAGATCTGTTTTTTTTTTCAATTTAGATAACTAAAATTCATTATAATTGGTTTCTTTGGAAATCCTATGAATTTTATTTTAACCATTTAAAAACATTTTCCTGGAAGGGATCTACGGACTTTACCAGCCTGCCAAAGGGGACCGTAATACAGATATACAAAAGTAAAAATATTTAAGAATGTTAATAAATTAGTGTTAATTAATAACACTAATCTAGAGTGATTGGCGTGAAAAATTTTAAAGATTCTAAATTATATCTCTACAACCTAAATCATTCCTCCATATATATTTCAAGCCAGTGTGCCATCCACAGGCACATATTGAAAAGTACAGTTTTTACTCTTTTTTGGTTTTGTTTCATTCATATATATAGATAAGGTAACTTAATTTAGAGATCATTTGCTTGGAAGTTTTTGTTATCAACAGCTGATAGAATTTATTGTTTATTAAAGGCAGTGAACCATTTCATTGTCTCCTAACCTTAGAGGGGTAAACCTAACCCCATCTAAGAAAATATCTTTCATTTTTCAAGTCAATACTATTTTTAAAAGTCTTCTCTCTCTCTCTAATAGTCTTTTTTTTAAATTAATCAATCCGTAGACATTAATTAAGGACCTACTTTGAGCCAGTCACTATATTAAACATTGGCATTATAAAAGGAGTCAAATTATAGACCCTGTCTTCAAGGAGTTTAATAACCCAAATTTGAAAATTTCTTAAGCTATCCACAAGATAACTTTTACATTTTATTGGGCATTATACTTCTTTGGGGCATATAAAATAATTTTTTTCCAAATGTATAAATTTAACTCTGTGTGTCAAAAGAACACTTATTTTTATTTGACAATGCCTTACTACTTTGAATAATGTCAATAAATGGAACTTTCCCCACTGAAATAGACAGAAATAATTGGAAATGAAATGCAAGCCACAAGATTGAGATGGCTCTAAAAGCAATACCTTTCAAAGAAGTAAACATAGTTGAGAAAGTGGTTATAGAATATAACAGATGGAGCCAAAACTTGGAGTTTAATGAAACCAAGTAGGTGAGCTGGATTAGCCTAGAAGACTGCTTTCCTGCCTCCCCCCAGCCAAGGCAGAAATCCATTTCCCCAAGTTGACCAGGAATTTAAATCCCTGTCCATGAATTTCATTGGTATAGATGAATTTATTATCCCTTGGTCTCATTCCCTCCATTGTCATCCTTATGCCTGATGCATGTTTGCATTTACTCAGCTCCAGATGTTTTATCATTGTTCTTCTTTGATTTTGTATTTCTTTGAGTTCAAAGTCCTTCAGACCTGACTCATTGCTACCTTTCCAGGCTTTTTATTCCTTATCCATTCCCTATTCCTCAGATATCTCCCAACTCCATGCATTTTAACCAGCTCTTCACCATTCCTGGAATGTTTTCCCTCCGCATCTTCACCTCTTGGCTTCTTGACTTCCTTCAAGTCCAAGCTAAAAATCTTACTTCTAGGTGACAGAATATATGGAATGCTAGACCTGGAGTCAGGAAGACATGAATTCAATCTGACCTCATATGCTTACTAACTGTGTAAACTCAGAAAAGTCACTTAACCTCTGTTAGCCTCAGTTCCTATAGCACCTATTTCTGAGGTTAATAATGAAGATAATATGTGATATTATTTGAAAAATATCTGGCATACAGTAGGCACTGTGAAAATGTTAACTATTATTATCACCCTTAATGTCCTTCTGTGGATTATCTGTGATTTATATTGTATATATCTTGCATAAAGTTATGTGCATTGTCTCCTCAATTAGGTTGTAATCTCCTTGAGAACAAAAATTGCCTTTTGTTTTTGTATCCTCCCTCTTTAGCACAATGCATACCATAGTCAATTAATAAATGCTTATTGACTAACATTAATTGTGCTTCCTCTCATATACAAGCATTAGTTTGATACTACTTACCTAGACAATGTCTTAGGGAACCTGATAGTTATTTGAACTAATTGATGAAATGAATATTAAAACTTAACTAGGTTGAAAAAACACGAATTATAGATTAAAAAAACAAACTATCCTTTCACCATGGACTGTATAGATTGGAGAAAATTCCTGGAGAACTGGTCAAATGAAAATTTTAAAAGAGTCAACTCTTAATTGTCACAGGATAATAGATCTTTAACTAGAAGGGGGGCATCAGAGGTCATTTGTTCTATCAGACAAGTAAGGAAATGAAGGTGACAAGAAAGATTAAGAAACTTATCTAAGGTCATAAAGGTAGAATTTGAAAAGAGTCTCTTATTTCAGAACCAGTATGTTTTCTGTCATCTCATGTTTTATTTATGGCATCTGAGGGTTGTTTCCCCCCCTGTAATCAAGTTGATCTTAGGGTCCTGACAGATTGAATTAGAAATAAATTGTTTAATCATTTTCCTTTTTACAATTAAAGAAAAATCATGTTTCAGTGAAGGAACAAAAACCTCAACTACTGTGTAATGTGCTTGTTTCTTGGGGAATCCCTGTGTGAGTTGTTGTCTTAGTGGAGATAGTTATGTGAACCGGATGTCAAGCAAGCAATGTCCAAATTATTCATTTGAGTTCTGTCTCCCCAGAACACTTAAGTTCAATGCACTTAAAATATATTCAATATGCTATACTTTGCATTTTCTATTCAATCAATTAGGAACTCTTTTTAAAGCTATTATTTTATGTGCCAAATACTGGGGATTTAAAAGTAACCTATGGATTTGAAAGCCAAGTAGATCAGATTTTTTTAAAATGACCCACTCCAAATCTCTTCATAATAATATTATAGTTGAAAGTGAATGTAGAGAATATTATTGCAGTCATTTAAAGAGCAACTGGGCAAAATACTTCCATCTCCACCCCATGCAGTTGAATTAAAAAAGTTGTTAGATGATTATTAAGTTGAAGCCAAGAGTTGAAAAGGTAGGGAAGAGAAAAGGGTGAAAATGAGGATGAGGTTGTTCATTCTAGGGATGAGGAATATCTTGTAAGAATGCATAATAGCAGAATACAGAATGCTGAATCTTAGGTAACAGCTGGTAGTCTGAGGAAACTAACATAAAAATACTTTAGTGTTTGCAAAGCACTTGTCATGGATTAGCTCATTTGATCCTCCTAAGCACCCTATGAGGTATAATTATTATAATCCTCACCTTACAGATGAGGAACCTAAGGCATAGAGCATGTAAATGACTTGCTTAGGAACACAGGGTTAATAAGAATCTGAAACAAGACCCAAACTTAGGTCTTTTCAAGTATATTTCATAGAGTAAGCTACCTAGCTATGATCATATGTGAGAAGAAGTAATGTGACATGAGGTTGGAAAATCAGTTGGAGGCAGGTTGTGCAGGAGCTTTAAATTCTAAGTTAAGGATTAAGCAGGAAAACCAAATTAGAAAAATAATAATTTGAAAATAACAGGTACAAACCATTATTTTTTTCTTATTGCCTTACATGACCTTCACATGCCTGGAATTTGTACTTTTCTCACCTCCAAATATATGAATCTTTTTTTTTCCTTCCCTCTTCTTAATAGTATTTTATTTTCCCCAATTACATATTTAGAAAATTTTAGCATTCATTTTATAAGATTTTGAGTTCCAAATTTTTCTCCCACCCTCCCTCCCCTCCTCTGAAATTAGGATGCAGTTTGATATAATTTATACATGTGCTATCATGTTTAACATATTTCTCTATTAGTCTCAGGGAGAAGAAACATCAAAGGAGAAAAATAATTGCTAGAAAGAGTCAAATAATTTAAAATTTTTTTATCTGCATTGAGAGTCCATCAGTTAAGAAGAACTGGGTCATTCACAGTTGATCATCACATAATACTGTTGATACTGTGGATATTGTTTTCCCCTCTTCTCATTACACTTTGCAATCAACTCTTTGAATCTTTATAAATTTCATATAAACAGTTCCAATGGCACCTCCTCCATTGGAGTGAGGAGGGGTATTTTCCTTATTCCCTCAGCTACTTGTCTTTCCCCAAAATATTTTTATATTTATCACATCCATATTTTATAAAGGCACAGGTGGATAGAACACCGGCCTTGGAGTCAGGCAGGAGAAAAGGAATTCCTTAATCCTGATTGCTTCACATCCAGGACCATCTCCAGTCGATCTGATTCATATTGGACCACTGAATCCAGATTCTGGAGGAGTAAGTGAGGCTAGTGACTTAGCACAGTTACCCCTCACTTAAATCTAATTCACATACTTGTCATGGCATCACCTCCCTGATGTCATGGTACTCTGAGAATGAAGGACAAAACAATCATATGCATGGGATAGCAATAATTGTAGTGGCTAGCTTTTATATAATGATATAAATATATAGCATTTTTCTATATTTGTATATTATATATATATATATATATTTGTGTGTAGGTGGTTTAAAAATAATTTACATATGTTTGTTCCCTCAGTTACATATAGTGCATATTGTCTCCTCCAATCAATTAGAAATTTACTAAGGGTCAAGATGGTTTCATTTTTCCTTTGTATCCCCAGACCCTAGCTGAATACCTGGTACATGGTTGGGGCTTTATAAAGGTTTAAAAATTAGCTTATTTTCATAAAAGAAAAGAAAAATACTAATAATATTTTACTGCATGTATCTAAAAGAATGGCAGAACAACATATCACCTTATTTAGTGATACTTGACAACAAATTTGCCTTGGTTTTTGTCTTTGAAGTGCTACAGAAATCACTATCTTGTCTATTTAGTAGGAATAATACAGTAACTAAAAAAATTTATTTTTCTGCTGCCTGATTGATTCTTTTGTCTTGACATTAGGGATTGTATGCTGTGGGGAACTTTCTGCCAAATGATGAGAGTATGTTTCAGCATAGAGATGCCCTCAGATCTCTGACTGACCTCAACCAAGATCCCAGTCGAGCCTTATCTGGCAAAAATGGTAGCAGTAGTGATGGAATTGCTCATACTGAAGCAATTCTGAACCGAAATCCAAGAGATGCAAGTTCATTGACCAACCTCAAAAGGGCAAATGCTGATGTGGAAATCATCACCCCACGAAGCCCCATGGGAAAGGAGAATATGGTCACATTCAGTAACACATTACCTAGGGCTAACACCCCATCAGTGGAAGATCCTGTGAGAAGAAACACATCAATTCATGCCTCCATGGATTCTGCCCGATCAAAGCAGCTTCTTACTCAGTGGAAAAGTAAAAATGAAAGTCGAAAATTATCCTTGCAAGTCTTAGAGCCTGAACCTGGCCAGTCTCCACCAAGATCCATAGAAATGAGGTCCAACTCTGAACCAGCAAGGGTAGGGGTTAATGGAGATCACCATGGACCTGGAAATCAGTACCTGAAAATTCAGCCAGGGAATGTCCCAGTATGTAACAATACTATGCCTGGTGGGCCAAGGGTGTCTATTCAGTCTCGACCAGGTTCATCACAGCTGGTACATATTCCTGAGGAAACCCAAGAAAACATAAACACATCTCCTAAAACTAGTTCTGCTAGAGCCAAGTGGCTGAAAGCTGCTGAGAAGAGTGTTGCTTGTAGTCGGAGCAATAGTCAGCCTCGGATTATGCAGGTGATTGCAATGTCAAAGCAACAAGGAGTCCTACAGAGTAGTCCAAAGAACACTGAAGGTAGCACAGTCACCTGCACTGGGTCTATCCGTTACAAAACCTTGACAGATCATGAACCTGGTGGGATCGTGAGAGTTGAAGCTCATCCTGAAAATAATCGACCAATCATCCAGATCCCATCTTCAGAAGGTGAAGGGAGTGGATCTTGGAAATGGAAAGCCCCTGAAAAAGGTAGTCTTCGTCAAACCTATGAGCTTAATGACCTCAACAGAGACTCTGAGAGCTGTGAATCCCTGAAAGACAGTTTTGGGTCTGGAGATCGAAAGAGAAGCAACATTGATAGCAATGAGCACCATCATCATGGAATCACCACCATCCGTGTCACTCCTGTAGAAGGAAGTGAAATTGGCTCAGAGACATTATCAATCTCCTCAAGCCGTGATTCCACATTGAGGAGGAAAGGTAACATCATCTTAATTCCTGAAAGAAGCAACAGCCCAGAAAATACTCGGAATATCTTCTATAAGGGAACCTCCCCAACACGAGCTTATAAAGATTGAGTGATGGCCATTGCTGTGGGCAGATCCACCCCAGAAAGATCCCATGTCAATATCACTAGTATTCTATAGGTACTTTTTGAGCTGGTACAGAAGAAAAAAAAAAACATTCACTCTGCCAAGTCATTCATCATCAGCCCACCTATTGATAAAAGGCAAGGAACTGTCATTTGCATGGGCTTTTGTATTTCTTTGGAGGGGGGGAACAAAGCACAATGCAAGAACCTAACCAATGTGAAGCATTTTCCTATAATGTGTTTCTCCAGATCCAGAAACATCAAGTAATAATTTTTAAAAAGACATTTTATTCTGTGAATGTGCCAATTTTGGGGGGCTTTATATTTACACCTGGGATCAAGAATATATGTACATGTATATGTATATATAAAGATAGATAGATGTATATTTCATTATATATTGACTTCACCTCTTCTTCACCCCACATTTGATACCAGGTGGTGCTGTGCTAATGTTAACATATTTGGCCATTTAACCTCTTATTGATCTGTGAAGTTGGTGTGCAGTTCCTTGTAGAGATATACTGCTTTATGATGAGGACATTAGCTGCATTGTCGTAGAATAGGAAATCCTCCTTGCTTCTTTGTAGTGGCTCCCACATTAAATGATTAAGGCCACATGTATCTTTCTTTGACATTGTGCTTACTGCAAAGGCCCTTGGTGGCATTTCATTGAGATGTCACGACCAACCTTTCTTCTGCACATTTTCATTGCTGCTCAATTTCATCTAAATACAGGTGCTACTAATGAAGATCCTGCTTCTTAGTGGGTAAACTTGTATGATTGCTTTGAACATTTTCCCCAAGGTTTTCTTTAAGGGACCTAAATATATTTGACATGTCCATGGCTTCCCCTTCTTGTCTTGTTAGCTTTATGATTCTTGTCATCATTTCTTCTAAAACCTAGAGTATTGTCAATAATATCCTAAACAAGATATGCTAATGTAGTCTTGGAAACAAAGCTAACCAAATGCAAAATTGGCCCTTAGTAGTTGCCAATAACCGAAATAGTAGGTTCAAGACAATTTTTAGAAGTAACTATCCTACCTGCTTTGCTTGGCATGCAGTCCACATCACTCTTCCCACTAAAATACAACTTAGTTCCAAATTCTTCAACTTAGAACACACTGGGATTTTATAAGAAATTAGCTTATGCCACAATAGTTGATTTTTGTATTTTCTCCTTAAAATACAAATTTTTCTTATTCTCTAAAAGGTCAGGATCTGAAAGAATGGAAATGAACTGCTCAATTTAATATATTTGACAAAGTTCCTTTAGAATGGTTAATAATCTCTGAATGGATATGACATATGTGGGGGCTGCTTGTAATGGAAATGACCCATCAATATCCCTTTTCCAACCATGAAGCCGTAAGCCTGCATCCAGGGATATTAATCCTATCACAGACATGTATCTTTAAAAAATAAACTAATTTTTAAATTTTTCCAAATGAAAGAATTTTCAAGTTTTTTAAAGAGTGAGTGACCATTTGGTTCTCAGTGTTTAATATCAAGTGTTTTTTTACTCACTACGTAAGGAATCTAACATGTTTGTTTGGTGATGGTCTCTAGAAAAGGCCTATTGGCTTTGGCTTACTTAGTTCAGTGACCTAGTGAGATGAGCAGGCAAGATTTGTTTGTTTTAGGAGAATGGCACATTCAGTCATTAGCAGCCTCAAAAAAAGAAAGGTGGGAGTGTAAGCTGAGAAACCTGAACACACAGAGACAGTGATGCTATGGTGAAGAAAACAGAATTGGAAGAAAAATGGCAATGAAATGAAGACTAAACAAGGTCCTTTCTGATCATTTAGTTCTTAGAGTGGGAGTAAAATGTTGCCTTCCTCCCTCCCTTCTCCCACACCACCCAGCTTCTGACAGCTTGTAAAAGGGTGGAACGTAGGTTGGTTTTAGTACTCTAAAAAATAACTGCATTATTTCAGGTGCAGTATAATATTTCCTAAATTTCCTATTTCTTAACAGAAGATTTTAATGTACTTATGAAGTCATTGGAGATGGTTTTTTCCTTTAAAGAAAAATTGATATATTATTTTGTACTCAAAATGCCAAAGGCTACAATTTTTAATAATAATTTATCAAATTATATGACAGTATTAAAGAAATATAAGATATTCATTAGAATTCAGACCTCTGCATGTATATTTGATAAGATGTCTTTTGTATAAAATAAAATAACCTTTGTTTACATTCCACTGGGACCTTAATTTAAATGATTCAAACCAAGAGGTGGCATCTCTTCTCAGTGTTCAATTTGTCTTATTTATGGAAGGGAGCATGTCTTCCTTCATTAGGTTGTGCTTTAATGAGAAAAAAGTATTGAATAAAGAAAATTAATTATGTTTTTAAATGAAATATATATATATATATATATATATACACATATAGTATTGTGTTTAATAAAATGTTATGCAATGTTTTCCAGACTGAAAAGAAGTTTGTAAATTGGTATAAATGTATTTTAAATACAAATTGATGCTATTGTGAGTTTATTGTGCTATCATAGAAATAAATATTGAAATTCCTCACTGAAAATGTCATTTTATTTTAAATTCAAAACAAAGTATATGACTAGTAATTGAATAACAAGATTTTTTTAATTTTATTTTTTAATTCTCATTTTGTACAAATGGTTTTTTTACATTAATAAAATATTCTTGTTTAAGAGTAAACAAAACACCCCTCCCCCATGAATGTAGACTCACTTGGGCGATAAAGTAAAGGGGAGAGAAAAAAATTAAAATTAAAAAAATAATAATAGTAATAATTGTAGGTACGGCCAGGTGGCACAATGGACGAAGCACCAGCCCTGGAGTCACGAGCACCCAAGCCCACATCCAGCCCCGTAGCCCAACAATCACCCAGCCGTGTGACATGCAAGCCACCTGATCCCCACTGCCCTGCAAAAACCAAAAAGAAGAAACAAAAAAGACCTAAAATAAAATAAAATAATAATCATAGTAGGGGTGGCTGGGTGTCAGACAGAGCATTGGCCCTTGAGTCAGGAGCACCTGGGTCCAAATCCGGCCCCAGACACCCAAAGATCACCCTGCTATGTGGCCCCAGGCAGGCCATCCAGCCCCACTTGCGGTGCACCCTCCCCCAAACAATAACAATAAAAAATGTGCTTCAGTCTTTGCTCCAACACCAACAACTCTGTCATGGGTGGATCGCATTCTTTATGGTAAATCCATTGCAAAAGTTGCTTCCATATTTTTCCAACATTGACATTGCTGATTGCAGCTCCCTCCTTTCTTATTTCTCCACTACCATGTACTATATTTTCTCTCTCCTTTCACTCTGACTCTGCTGTAGGGTCGCTGAGTAGCTCAGCAGACAGATCCCTGGTCCTGGGGCCAAGAAGCCCTGAGCCCCCCATACCAGCCCTTAGGCCCAGCATCTACCTGGCCCTATGGTCCTGGACAGGCCTTCCAATCCCAGCCCCTTGCAAGAAGTAAAAAAGAAAATATGTCATATCTGACCACTCTCCCCCCATGGCCCATCTTCTCCTCCTTTATTCACATCCCCACCCCTATCCCCTGCTCCCCCCTCCTTCTTACTCCAGATGTCTATACCCCATTGGGTATATATGCTGTTTCCTCTCCTAGTCACCTCTGATGAGAGCAAAGGTTCCCTCATTCCCCCCTTGCCTCCCCCCTTCCATATCATTGCAACACCTCATTGTAATAAAAAAAAATCTTATTATATGAAATATCTTGGCCTATTCCCCCCTCTCCTTTTTCTTTCTCCCATTACATTTTCCTTTTTTTCTATTGACTCCATTTTTACACCATATTTTATCTTCGAATTCAGCTTTCTCCTGTGCTTCAACCATAAAAGCTCCCTCTACCTGCTCTATTAACTGAGAAGGTTCATATGAGTATTATCAGTGTCATTTTTGTATGCAGGAATACATGCAGTTCATCCTCATTAAGTCCCTCATATTTCCCCCCTCTCCTCCAATCTCCATGCTACACCTGAGTCCTGTATCTGAAGATCAAACCTTCTGTTCAGGTCTGGCCATTCCAAAAGGAACATTTGAAATTCCCCTGGTTCAATGAAAGTCCATATTTTTCCCTGGAAGAGGACACTCAGCCTTGCTGGGTAGTTCATTCTTGGCTGCATTCTAAGCTCTTTTGCCTTCCGGCATATTATATTCCAAGCCCTATGAGCTTCCAATGTAGTTGCTGTTAAGTCCTGTGTGATCCTGACTGCAGCTCCACAGTAGTTGAACTGTGTCCTTCTGGCTGCTTGTAATATTTTCTCCTTGACTTGGGAGTTCTGGAACTTGGCTATAATATTCCTAGGGGTTGGTTTTTTGGGATCTCTTTCTTGGGGGGATCAGTGGATTCTTTCCATTTCTATTTTGCCCTCTGCTTCTAGGATATCAGGGCAATTTTCCTGTAGTAATTCTTTGAAAATGATGTCAAGGCTCTTTTCCTGATCATGGCTTTCAGGTATTCCAATAATTTTCAAATTATCTTTCCTAAGTCTGTTTTCCATATCAGTTGTTTTTTCAATGAGATATTTCACATTTTCTTCTAATTTTTCATCTTTTTTTTGGTTTTGACATATTGATTCTTGATTTCTGGTAAATTCATCAATCTCCCTGAATTCTATTCTTTGTCTGAAGGATTTGTTCTCCTCAGAGAGTTTTCTTATCTCTTTTTCTATCTGGCCAATTTTGCTTTTTAAGGCATTCTTCTCCTCAATAACTTTTTGAACTGTTTTATCCATTTGACCTAAGCTGGTTTTAAGCATGCTATTTTCTTCAGCATTTTTTTGGATTTCCTTGACTAGGCTGCTGACTTCATTTTCATGTTTTTCCTGCATCTCTCTCCTTTCTTTTCCCAGTTTTTCTTCCAACTCCTTCATTTGATTTTCAAAGTCTTTTTTGAGCTCTGTCATAGCCTGTGCCCAATTTCTGTTTGTCTTGGAGTCTTTAGATGCAGGAGCTTGTGCTTCCTCATCTTCAGACTGAGTATTTTGATCCTTCTTGGGCTTATATGAAAAATATTTCTCAATGGTCTTCCTTTTGTTTCTCTGCTTGCTCATTTTCCCAGCCTGAGCCTGGTTTTTGGGGTGCTTCCTGAGCTTTTGGGACACTCCCACAAGGGTCTCAGTGTGTGAGGCTCTGTCCTCCCTCCTGGTCTGTGAATGACCATAAGCGCCTCCCTCTGCCACAGGGCTGAGGTGGGGGGGCCTTGCTGTTCTATGGGGGGACCTAGACTGGGATCAGGATCTGAATGTGGTCAGAGCCCCAGAGTCCTGTTCCAGGGGCAGAGGACAGAGCTCCTCAGTCTCTCTCTCTTCACTCCCCTCCCTCAGCTCAATAGGCTCATGCCCTGGGGGCTCCTGCTTACTGGCTCCTCCTGCTTCTGCTTCCGGCTCTGGGCTGCTGAAAGACCATGCTACTGGCTGTGTGTCCTGAGGGCTGGGCTCCAGGTGCTCACTCTGGCAGAGGTCCCCCTGCTGTTCCCACACTTTGTGCCCGGTGCTCCCCGGGGTGCAGCTCAGGAGACTCCCCTGCTGCTGTGAGCTGTGGCTCCCAGTGCCCTGGGGCTGCCTCCTGGAGGCTGAAGTTCTTTGGCTCTGGCGGGCCACCCCTCTGGCACACTGCCTCTCCAATCCTGGGGAGCAGAGCCTTTCTGCTCTTTTCCAGGTTACCTTGAGTGGGAGAACTGCCTCACTGGGTCCCTTTGTGGGTTCTGTCCCTCAAAAGTTTAGTTAGAGTCCTTAGTTTCAAGTTTTATCAGAGATCGCCTAAGACTAGATTGCTTCTTGTGGCCATCTTGGCTCCGCCCCCCCCAATAACAAGATTAAGAATGAATAGAAATCAAGCAACCAGGACAAATGATCATAAAGTTAGAGTATAAAGAAAATGTATAGGCTATCAAGACATTTTTCAGAACAGAAAACAGGTTCAGAGGTTCATATGTGAGTGTGTGTGTGTGTGTGTATAGTATATATATGTATGTGTGTATATATGAGTGTAAGTATAGATAGATGAATATTACATGCCCAAGGTGAGGCAAAAATACATGATAGAAGTTAAGATTTGAACTCAAGACCCAGAGTCAAGAGATTTAAGTTCTAGTCCTTATTTTACCTCTAAGAACCTGTATAAATTTGAAGATGTCACTTTACTTCAGCTATCAAATGTAAAGACTCAAAAAGATGATTTATAGACTTTAAGGTTCTTTGAATTTAGTAGGGACCACCATGGAATTGATTAGGAAATAGAAATATCAGAGATAGAAAATGATGGTCTGTGGTCCAGTTTTTTTAAAAAGGAAAGTTTTAACTGCATTGATAATAAATCAATTTCCATCAGTCTTCATTGCCAAGAGTCCCCTTCAGCCACTGTACCATTGGAACTGTCAGCAAAAAAAGTAAAATGCCTTCCTTCTTTGTGTCAGTAACTTCTCCTCTATATGCGTTTATAAAAAGATAGACATAGACATAGACATAGACATAGACATAGACATAGACATAGACATAGACAGACATGGACATAGAGAGAGAGAGAGAGAGAGAGAGAGAGAGAGAGAGAGAGAGAGAGACAGAGAGACAGAGACAGATATACAGAGACAGAGACAGAGACAGAGACAGAGATAGAGACAGAGATAGATTATAGATATAGATAGATATAGATATAGATGTAGATGTAGATGTAGATGTGGATGTAGATGTAGATGTAGATATAGATGATATAGATTATACAATATAGTTAATATAGATATAGAAAGTCTTATATGCTGCAGACTCCTTTAATACTGATAAAACAGTATTACTCTAAATTGAGGGACCTTAATAAAAATTTCACAAGCATATACATTTTTCTTGAATAGATATATGCATATATGCCTGTGTTCATATATATATGTGCATAATAAGTATGTGTCACAGAGCTGGAATCAAGATGAATTTAACTAGGATATTTTAGATTATGCTTAGATTATCATTGAAAAAGCATTGCATAGGGGAGGCTAGGTGGCATAGTGGATAAAGCACTGGCCCTGGAGTCAGGAGTACCTGGGTTCAAATCCGGTCTCAGACACTTAATAATTACCTAGCTGTGTGGCCTTGGGCAAGCCGCTTAACCCCATTTGCCTTGCAAAAACCTAAAAAAAAAAAAATTGCATTGAGAATTGGAAAAGAATTCAGTTGTTACCCACTGGTCCAGCCATTGTCTGTAAATATAATCTTGGTACAATATATCTCATAAGTGGTATTCAGTCTCTGAAAACTTCCATTGAGGAGGGACTCAATGTCTCATGAGGTACCTGGTTTTACCTATGGTTAGGTCTAATTGTTGGAAAGCTTGCTGTTGTTTTCCTGGTCTAAATTTGTATCTTTGTAACAGCCTCTAATTTTTTTGTCTTTTGATCCTCTGATAAGCAAAGAACCCCAACTCCTCTTTCATTTGACAATCTCCAGACATTTGAAAATAGTAATCATATTACTCTCTGAATCAATCAAAAAGCAATCAACAAGCATTTATTAATAGCATATGTACTAAATGCCAGTAAAACAAATGCAAAAAAAGAGGTAATCTGGGCCCCCAAAGAGTTTATATTGAGGTTCCTCTCAAGTCTGTAATCTGGATTCAAATATTGACTTTTACCAAATTTTTTTTTCCAGTGTGATATTGGGCAGCATTCTTACCCTTTCTGTGACTTGGTTTCTTTTTATTTAAGTGCTTCAAGGTTCCATGATTTAATAGAGGACACTCCTCCCACCTGTACAGAACATCTCACCTCTACAGCTTAGCTCTTAGTAGGTGGTCTTTGAATGTTGCTATGGCCAGCTAGATAACTTTGTCCCAAAACTTATTCTAGTCCTTGGATAACAAATGCACAATACCCCTTAGTAAGTTCATTGCCAAAAGGATCATTTCATTCTTTGTACTTATCTCCCACAACCTAGGATATATCCAGCACCTAGTAGGCTCTTAATAAATGCTTGATCACTGATAGCTTGATTAATATTCCTAATGAGGTTGGATGGATTTTGATGGAAGTGTAAGAGAAGAATTTCTTTAGTTGCATCATCTGCCATCAAAATACGTCTGTTTTAGTTAAAAAGCCTTAAGTTAAAAAATCTTTTCCTTGGAAATTATAAAAAATAAATATATAACTGCATCGAAGTTCAAGGCAAATTTTAGTTCAAATACAAATCCAAAACATCATTCATGACAAGATGTATGCAAAAAAGGAGATAAAAGTTGACTACATTTCCAAAGACCTAGAAAATCACTCAATTTTCAGTCAAAGGTCTGGAAGCCAAAAGACAACAAATCAGCCATACATTGGAAACCATTTCCAAAGACCCGCTTTCTTTTGCCCTCATTACTTATCATGTAATTTCTTTTAAATGCTTAATATTCCAATTGGTGGAAGAAAACTGATCCCCCCTCAATCTTTCCCATTCCCACCCCCAAAATACAGAAAGTCATAGACTTTATATATAATAACAAAAGTTTGAGTTCCTCTTTTTCCCATAAACTTTTAAAGGAGATCCACAAAAAAGATCCTTGGAAAGAAAATTATTTAGCACTTAATAATCCTTATAGCCATGCTTATAGCCCATGGTCTGAAAGTACTGTCCCAGCCTAGGGAAATCAATTAGTTAGGCTTTCATGTATGTGATCATGGAGTAAAAGGTACCTATTGGAAATTATTGTTTATGGGGAGTTCCTGGAGAAAAAAAATCTAATGAAAATGCTCCCAAAGGTAATCAGGTATCTCTGACCCATTAAATGTTGATCAAGAAAAGTCATAGGGTTTTTAAAAAAACTATCCTCAGATAACTCCTTTTTAGGAATAAGCAAAGTGATAGACTTGCTAACACTGCAAGAAACGCAGCTGGGAATGAGTTTGGGGAAACAGGAAGTTGTAACACTAGAAAGAAAACAATTCTTTCTACCAATTCCTAAATGAGAAAAATCCCTTGAAAATTCTAAGGTGACAATCGCTAGCAAAATGGTGTCTAGAAACTCGGTTTCGTTGTTACAGAACTTAGAACATTCTATACCATGCAGTGCTCTTTACTGATTTGTTAAATGGGTTCCATATTATTTTCTGAAGTAGTCCTAGGATATGTTATAATGAGATCAGTTTATAAAGAAGAGGAATTCAGGGATTTGTTTGGGTATTGACTGGCAAAAATTTGCATTACCATAAATCACGCTGTCAAGAGGTATTTTATAATGTGTATAAAAGATGCCACATTTTACGAAAGCTATTGGGAATCTGTAGAATGTCAAGACAAGGGTAGACAATAGGGATAAACAAAACAGTGAAAAATCTTGATATCACTTGAGAAGTGGTTGAAGGAACTTACTAAGTCTAGAAAAAAGAATTATTCAAGAGGTTAGAGAAATATATTGTTTGTTGATCATTTTAATCATATCTCAAGAAGATGAGTCTTCCTAAATTCAGGGCCCATACACCACCTAGCTGTCCTGTTATATATACAATGTTTGTCTTATAGTATTTCAAGGGTTATCATATGAGGAAGGGATCCAACCTCTTTTTTTTTACCCCACAAGGGGAATACCAAGAAGCAATAGGTAGAAGCTGAAAAGAAGCTAATATATCAGAGTGGGAAACAAAACTTTGCTAACCCTTATAAATGATCCAAAATAGAATGAATTGTTATAAGAGGTTATAGGTTCTGACTTTTTGGAGCTCTTTAAGCAGAGATTCAGCATAAACTGTTCAGCATGCTATAATGGCAGCTTCTTTCGTTAATGGGTTGAACCAGATGACCACTGAGGACTTTTCCAACTCTCAAATTCTGAGATGCTTTAATTTTATTGCATAGATGGAGATATTAGAAGAATTAATTACAGACATAGGGGATACCATGAGCACATAGACCTGAAAAAGCACTGGTTATGGTCCAGTTTAGCTGAGTGGCAAAGTATACACAAGAAATGGATTTACATAAGTCTAAGTTAGTTGATAGGAAGTTATGATGACAATAAAAGTATCTAATGATTTTCATGCTGTTAATTTCAATTCTTGAATCCATAGCTTTTTTTTAAGGGGGGAAAAAAAGCCTGTTTTCAGACTTCCAGACAAGATGGTGGAGAGGAACCAAGAACTTTGTAAAGCTCTGCTGGGTTTCCCTCAGAAACAAGTCTTTTAACAGATTTTGTAGTGAAAGAACCCAAAAAAGAACAGAACATGGTTGTACTCAGAGCAGAAACCCAGCACACCAGTGGCAAGACAAGGCAGGGACTAACAAAATCCTTGACTTTGGGAGCAGAGGTTTTTGCAGTTTGGACTATGGGGTAGGTAGGCTTGGAATGCTCTAGCACACTGGGAAAGTTCTAACATGTGTGGTCAGGACCTATAATTAGCTGATGTAAACCTGGTGTTCACTGGGAGGGTTTGGTGATTCCCCTATGCAGATATCCCAGAGAGTAAATGACTGACTTCCCCAGTGCTGACAGTCTAGAGAGAGCAACTCTGCTTTTCCATCTTGGACAGTATAGCCCAGCGACTGGACTATCACTGCAGACAGCCCAGAGACAGCCCCAGGCATTTCCACTGTATTCAATGACCCAGGAAGAGGATAGCTGACATCCCCAGTGCTGACAGTCCAGAGAGATAGTCTTAGTCAGTGAACAAGGCCCTGCAGTTTCTAACATTGAAAGTCCCAGGCAAGTAAACAAGCCTCTAGGGTTCTCAACATCAAAGTTCTGCAAGTGAGTCCCTCCTCCAACATAAGAACTATGGGATAAGGTCCAATAACAAATCCCAAAATAAATTTGGAGAGTCAAAGAAAAAAAGCAGGGTTACCTAGGAAATTATGGTGGGCAAAAGACTGACTCAGAAAAGGAGGGCAGAAGGGATACTACATGTGAAGTTTCAGAGGAGAATATGAATTGATCTCCAGTCCAGAAAGAGTTCAGAAAGGATTTTAAAACTCAAATGGAAAAATTAGGAAAAGAAATGCAAGAGAAAATTACCACCTTGCAACAAAAAAAGTGTCAGAAGAAAACAAATCCTTTAAAATACAATTGGGTAAATGCAAAAAGAAAATAATTCTTTCAAAAATACAACAGGACAAACGGAAAAAGTTAGCAACTCTTTTTAAAGTAGATTTGACCAATAAGAAAAGGAGGTGCAAAAGCTAACTGAAGAAAACACCTCCATGAAATTAGGTTGGGACCAGTGGAAGCTAACAACTCCATGAGGCACCAAGAATCTGTTAAACAAAATTTTAAAAAAATGAAAAAGTAGAAGAAAATCTAAAATTGGTTTAAAAAAACTCCTTGGTGAAACAACTGACCTGGAAAATAGATCCAGGAGAGATAATCTAAGAATTATTGTACTACTTGAAATCCATGATGAGGAAAAAACACAATGTGGATAGTATTCTTCAAGAAATCTTCAAGGAAAGTTGCCCTGATATTCTGGAACCAGAGGGTAAAATAGCCATTGAAAGAATCCACTAATCATTTTATTCAAGGAATTTCAAAATGAAAATGCCAAGGAATATTGTAACCAAACTCCAGAATTATCAAATAAAGGAGAAAATCCTGCAAATTACCAGAAAAAATCAATTCAAATACTGTGGAGTCACAGAAAAGGTTACATAGGACCTGGCTGTATCAATATTAAAGAACAGAAGGACCTGGATTATGATATTCCAGAGGGTAACAGAGCTTGGATTATAATCAAGAATCAACTACCCAGCAAAGTTGAGCTCTCTTTCAGGGGAAAAGAGAGACATTTAATGAACTAGGTGAGTTTCAAACTTTCCTGATGAAAAGACCCCAGAGCTGAACAGATCTTCAAACAGGAGATGCAAGAGACACATGAAAAAGGGGGAAAGGAAAGGACTACAATTCACTAAGATTAAACTGGTTACATCTCTACCTGAGAGGAAGATTCTCCTAACTCTTGAGAATTGTAACTTTATCAGAGAGAGTGTACTTAAGTTTAAGGTATGGAAATAAGTTGATTTTTATGGAATTATTCTTTAAAAAATTAAGACATCAAAAAAGGGGGTTGAAATGAGAAGGAAGGAAGGAAGGGGAAGGCAGAATGTGGTAAATTACATCACATAAAGAGGAACAAGGACCAATTACAATAGAGGGAAAGAAATGAGAGTGAGAGAACTGCTTAAAACTTACTCTCTTTACATTTAGCTCAAAGATAAAATAGCACATACATTCAATTGGGATTAGAAAATTATCTTACTCTTCAAGTATTAGAAAAGGAAGGAAAAAGAGAAGGAGGAAGAAGGGGAAAAGAGAAAGAGGGAAGAAAATGGAGGGTGACTGATAGAAGATGGGCAGATTAAGGGAGGCACTATTCAGAAGCAAAACACTGATGAAGAAGAATAGGGTGAAAAGAGGTACAAGAAGTATAATGCAGGGATTTCGCATGGCTGATAATAAAGAGTTTGTAATTATAACTGTGAATGTGAATGGACTGAACTCTTCCATAAAATGGAAAAGATAGGCAGAGTGGATTAAAAACCAGGATCTTACAATATGTTACATACAAAAACACATTTGTAGCAGAGAGATATAAACAGAGTAAAGTTTAGTAAAAGACTTCAGTTGCAGTGAAAAAATGTAGGGGTAACAATCCTTTTCTCAGACAAGCAATTGCAAAAATAGATCTCCTTAAAATGAATAAAGAAGGAAACTACATCCTCTTAAAAGGTGCCATAGACAATGAAGTAATTGCAATATTAAACACGTATGCACCAGGAGATATAGCATCCAAATTCCTAGAAGTCATAGGAAAACATAGAGAGTAAAACTGTATGGGTGGGGTACCTCAACCTCCCTCTGTCAGAATTAGATGTATCTAACTAGAAAATAAACAAGAAGGAAGTTAAGGAGATGAATAGAATGTTAGGAAAAAAAATAGATATAATAGCCCTCTGGAGAAAATTTCACTCCCATAATCTCTCCAACACTGATTGTTTTCCCTTTCTGTCATTTTAGCCAATCTAATAGGTGTGAGGTGGAGTCTCAAAGTTGTTTTCATGTTAATTTCTCTAATAAGAAATTATTTAGAGCATTTTTCATATGTGGCTTTAATTTCTTCATTTGAAAACTGTCTGTTCATATCCTTTGACCATTTATAAATTGGGGAATGACTTGTAATATTATAAATTTGATGCAAATCTCTATATATTTTAGAAATGAGACCTTTAACAAAAACCCTAGCTATGAAAATTGCCTCCTAGGTTTTTGTTTTCCTTCTAATTTTAGCAGCATTGTTCTTATTAGTGCAAAACTTTTTAATTTAATATAGCCACAATCATTGATTTTGCAATTTAGAATGTATTCTATGCCTTGTTTGGTCATAAATTTCTCCCTTTCCATAGATCTGAAAGAAAGAGTATTTCTTGATCTGTTAATCTGCCCTTTATGTCTAAAGCTTGTTCCCATTTTTAGTTTATTTTGGTATAGAACATAAAATGTGGGTCTATGCCTAATTTTTGCCATACTATTTTCCAGTATTCCAAACAATTTTTTATCAGATAGTGAGTTCTTATCCCAGAAACTGATGTGTTTGGGTTTGTCAAACAGTAGATTACTATAGTCATTTACTACTGTTTCTTTTAAACCTATCCTAATCCACTGACACATTACTCTATTTCTTAGCCAGTACCAGGCAGTTTTGATGACAGTCAATTTATAGCATAGTTTTAGATATGGTAGATTCAGGTCACCTTTCTTTACATTTTCTTTTCATAAGTTTCCCTGATATTCTTGACTTCTTGTTGCTTCAAGTGAATTTTGTTACTATTTGTTACTATTTTTTTCTAACTGAGTAGTTTGATAGGTATGGCATTGAATAAGTAATTTAATTTGGTTAGAATTGCCATGATTATTATATTAGTTTAACTTTATCATGAGCAACTGACATTTTTTCCAATTGTTTGGATCCGATTTTATTTTTGTGAGAAGTGGGTTTCTGGGTTTGTCTTCAGAGGTAGATTCCCAAGTATTTCATGTTGTCCGTTGTTACTTTAAATGAAATTTTTCTTTCTCTCTCCTACTCTTGAGCTTTGTTGTTCATATGTAGAAATGCTAATGATTCATGTGGATTTATTTTATGTGCTGCTACTTGTCAAAATTTGCTAATTGTTTCAAGTAATTTTTAGATGATTTTCTTGGGTCCTCTAACTATACCATCATATCATCTGCAAAGAGTGAAAGTTTTGCTTCCTCACTGCCAATTCTGATTCCTTCAATTTCTTTTCTTCTACTCATTACTAAAGCTAACATTTCTGATTCTATATTGAAAAGTAATGATAATGGGCATCCTTATTTCATCCCATTACATATAATATTTGTTGATGATTATAGATAGATGCTACTTATTATTTTAAGGAAAACTCATTTATTCTTATGCTCTAGTATTTTTAATGGGTGCTGTATTTTGTCAATGCTTTTTCAGCATCTATGTAGATAATCATATGATTTCTGTTGGTTTAGTTATTGGTATGTTCAATTATGTGGAGTGTTTTCATAATATTGAACCATCCCTGTCTACCTGGTATAAAAAACATGATGTATTATCCTAGTAATAACTTGTTACAATATCTTTGTGAACATTTTATTTAAGATTATTGCAAAAATATTCATTAGGGAAACTGGTCTATAAGGTTTTTTTTGTCTTTTTTGGTTCTTCCTGGTATAGGTATCCACACTATATTGGTATCATAAATGGAATTTGACATAACTCCTTCTTCTCCTTTTTTTAAAATAGTTTATGTAGAATTGGAATTAATTCTTCCTTAAATGCTTGGTAGAATTCACTTGCAAATCCATCTGGACCTGAAGACTTTTTCTTAGGGAATTTATTGATGGTTTCTTCAATTTCTTTTATGGAAATGGAGTTATTTAAGTATTTTATTTCCTCTTCTGTTATTCTGGGCAGTTTGTATTTTTGTAAATATTCATCTATTTCACTCAGATTATCAAATGTACTGGCATACAGTTTGGCAAAGTAGCTCCAAATTATTCCTTAATTTCTTCCTCATTGGTAGTGAGTTCACCCTTTTCATTTTTGATACTAATAAATTGGATTTCTTCTTTCTTTTTTTTAAATCAGATTTACCAAATATTTATCTATTTAATTGGGTTTTTTTCATAAAATGATCTCATAGTTTTAGTTATTAGGTCAGTGGTTTTCTTGTTTTCAATTTTATTAATCTCTGCCTTGATTTTCAGAATTTCTAATGTGGTATTTAATTAAGGAGCTTTAATTGGTTCTTTTTGTAGCTTTTTTTAGTTGCATACCCAATTTATTGATCTCCTCTTTCACTATTTTATGCATATAAGCATTTAGAGATATACAATTTCCCCTAAAATTGCTTTGAATGCATCCCATAAATTTTGGTATGATGTTTGATTGTTATCATTTTCTTGGTTATGTCTATGATTTGTCATTTGATCCACTTGTTCTTTAAAAATTAAGCTATTTAGTTTCCAATTAATCATTAGCTTGTCCTTCCATAGCCCTTTATATAGATGTAATTTCATTGCATTATGATCTGAAAAGTATGCATTTATTTTTATACCTTTATGCATTTGAATGTAAGAGTTTTATGCCATAGTACATGGTACTGAAGAGAAAAAGGTATATTCTTTCCTATCTCCATTCTGATTTCTCCAGAAGTATATAATATCTAAATTTTTATTCATCTTCTTAATTTTGTAGTTAGGTTTTTCTAGTTCTGAAAGAAGGAGCTTGAAGTCCCCCATTATTTAAGTTTTTCTGTCAATGTATCCTTGTAATTCTCCTTTAAGAATTTAGACACTATACCACTAGATGCATACTTGTTTAATAATGATATAACTTCATTGCCTATTGTGCCTTTTTAGAAGATGTAGTTTCCTCTCTTATTTAATGAGCTCTATTTTTGCTTTTGTTTTGTCAGAGATCAGGATTGCTACCTCTGAGTTTTTACTTTGTTTTTTTTTTACTTCAGATGAAGTATAATATATTCTTTTCCAGCATTTTATCTTCACCCTATATGTTTCTTCTGCTGCTTCAAATGTGTTTCTTGTAAGTAACATATTATAGGATACTTGTTTTTAATTCATTCTGCTATTCATTTCTGTTTTATGGGAGAATTCATATCATTTACATTTACAGTTAAAATTAGTAATTTTCTATTTCCCTCCATGCTATCTTTCTCCATTTATACTTTTCTCATTCTTTTTCTCTTATCCCTCCTCACCAAAGTTTTCCTTCCTTTCCCCTTTAACTTTTCTTTTAAATTATAATTTTCAGTTTATTTTCATTAAAACCTTCGCCATCAGGGCAGCTAGTTGGCACAGTGGATAGAACATCAGCCCTGGAGTCAGGAGCACCTGAGTTCAAATCTGACCTCAGACACTTAATAATTACCTAGCTTGTGGCCTTGGGCAAGCCACTTAACCCCATTGCCTTGCAAAAAAAAAAAAATCTAAAAAAAAAACCTTTGCCATCCCTTTGATCAATCCCTTCTTTCCTTTTCTTTCATCCCCCCCTCAACTTCCTTGTAGAGTAGGATCCATTTTTCAAACCTCTTGGGAATGTATCTTATTCCTTCTCTGGAGCAAATCTACTGAATAGAATTTATTCAGTATTCACACTCTCCCATCTTTCCCTCTACTATGATAGGTCTTTGTGCCTCTTCACTTGTTGATATTTCTGCACTAATGTCTACTCTTCTCCTTTCTGTTTTTATTGTTTTAATACTGACTTGTACTTACATCCCTTTTGTCAAATTTTACTCCTTTTATCTGACCTGATAGAAGTACAATCTAAATACTATCATTCAAAATACCATCAATCAAGGATTAATTAATTGATTGCTTGGCTGCTTGATAAACTCAAAGTACAATCAAAGATTGATTGATTGATTGATAAGCAACTGCCTCATAATCACTATGTACCCTCCCCTCATTTGTCTCATTAGAAACACACTTCTCAAGAATCATGAATCACATCAAATTATAATTATTTTATACCTTACCCCTTTTTCAAGTATCCTCCAAGGACACAATGCTCATGAGTCAAAGCATCATGCAAAGTCAAATCATTTCATGAACCATTTATATACCCCTCCTCTTTCCCATACTCTCCCATTTAGCTCTCCAAACATGGAACTTAAACCCTATTTAACTTAAGTATGGATTAAGATAAAATCACTTCCTAATCTCTTTATGTCCAACAATTCTAAGTAGGTTTCCATCCACTGACCCTCTGGTACTAAAAACCTCTAAGTATCTAGTAAAGTACTGTCACTTCTGATTCAATTAACTATAGAGTCTGTAAGTATTCTAAATACTGAGACACTCTGAAGGTCTCTCTTAAGAACTTTACAATTGATATGGGCATATGATGCCCTCATCAGAAAAAGTGCTAAACTCTATGAGCAAAATAGCAAAATAGAATTAAAGTAGGTCAAAGGAAACATGAGACACATAAGTTTAGAGTCAATACTCCACCTGGGTTATTTGTCTCTTAGCAATGTAATCTTAGTCCTCTTCACTGAAATGATAAGAAACAACCATACTCACATGCTCTAAATCCAATCTCTTCAATCATGTTTAACCCTTTAATTATTGTAAGACAATTACATTTTCAAGAATTACAAGTATAATAGCTTCCCTTGTAGGGTGGTACACAATTTAATATTTTTGACTAATATTTGTTTTGTTTTGTTCTTTCCCTTTCTGTTTACCTTTTTATACATCTCTTAAGTCTCACATTTGAAGACTGAATTCTCTGGTCAGTTTTGGTCTTTTTATCAGGAAATTTTGGAAATCCTCTATTTAGTGGAACATCTATCTTTTCCCCCTGACAGCATATGCTGAATTCTTCAGCATAATAAAGTCTTAATTTTAATCCAAGCTCCTTTGCCCTCCAAAATATGGTATTCTAGGTCCTGCTGTCCTTCGTTATTGAGGCTGAGAAATCCTGTCTTTTGTATTTAAATTGCTTTTTTTACTGTTTGTAATATTTTCTCCTCTATTTGAGTATTCTAGAATTTGGCTGGTAGTCCTCAGAGTTTTTATCTTGAAGTCTCCTTCTTGGGGGGATTTCTGTGTATTCTTTAAATGGCTATTTTTATCTTCTTGACCTAGCATCTCTGGACTGTTTTCCCTGATAATTTCCTCTTTTTTTTCATCTAGGTTTTCCAGTTCAATAAATACATTATCACTTCTGGCTCTATTTTCCAAATCATTTATTTTTCCTAAGAGGTACATTATTTTTCTTCAATTTTTTTTCAGCTTTTTTACTTTGTTTGAGGGAATCCTATAGTCACATACATTCATTGGTTTCTATTTTTCCAATTCTGATTTTTAGGGTCTATTTTCTTCAGTTATTTTTTGTTTTTCTTTTTCCAGTTGGTTAATGTTATTTTTTACTGAGTTGTATTCTTTTTCCAGTTGTCTGATTTGAATTTTAGATGAGTTGCATTCCTTTTCCATTTGGTCTGATTTTATTTTCAAAAAAGTTACATTCTTTTCCCCAGTTAGTTATTTCTACTTTTAAATGAATGGCTCTCTTTGGTCAATTTTCATAAATTTCCTACATAACTCTCATTTCTTTTTTCCATTTTTCTTTTTCTTCCTCTCTTCATTGTTTTTTAAATTCCTTTTTAAACTCTACTATGAACTTCTGGACTTTAGTCAAATTCATAGACTTTTTTTGAGACTTCCCATGTAGGTAATTTTTCACTGCTTTCTTCTTCTTACATAGCATTGTTATCATCTCTATCTGCCTAATAGCTTTCAATAGCTAGCACTTTTTATGCTGGAACTAGGGTCTGATTCCTGGCTTTTCATTGACCAAGATGTTATTTATGCAGTCCAGGGAATGCCTTTGTAGAGGTTTGTTTCCTCCTTTATGTCTAGGTTCTGTTTAAGTAATGGTTTGTTCCCCACCCAGTGTTCCCAGGGTTCAGATTTGTTTGAGATTGCTAACTAACTGCCAAGACTTATGTTGTTATCAAGCTGTCAGGACCTGGACTACACTGTGGCTAAAAGTCTCCCACTGGCTTTTCCACTCTTCTGCCAAGCTGAGTTTTACTTCCCCTTTTCCTCCAAAGAGACAGAGCTTGAAGATCCTCCATGATATCTTTAGTTGAAAAATGTATTTGTTTTGTCTTTTTTTTTTTTGGTGGAATTTGTAGCTTTAATGTCTGTGTAGAGGCTTCACTTAGTGTTTTGTAGGGTAAAGCTCTGGGACCATGCTAGCTTCAGACTGCCATCTTGGCTCCTCCATGGAAGTCCCCTAAATAACTTAATTTTAAAGAATGAGTGAGTCAAACAACAAATCATAGAAATAATTAATAATGTCATCCAAGAATGAAAGGAGACAACATTACAAGGCTTCTAGAATACAATCAAGGCATTTATTAGGGAAAATAATATACCTCTATATGATTATATGAATAAAATAGAGGAAGAGGAGATCAATGGATTTTGCATTCAACAAAAAAAGCTAGAGAGAGAAGAAATTAAATATTCCCAGTTAAATATCAAATTAGAAATTCTGAAAATTAAAAGAGAAATTAATAAAACTATTAACTAATAAATAAACTTGAGTTGGCTTTATGGAAAAACAATAAACTAGATAAACCTTTGGTTAATTTGACTTAAAAATAAAGAAAAAAGAAAACCAAATTGCCAGTATCAAAAATGAAAAAAAACTGAATTCACCCCCAATGAGTAAATTAATTATTCAGAACAGTTTTGCTCAACTGTATACCAAGAAGTTTACTATATAAGTGAAATGGATGAATATTTACAAAAATATAAACTGCCCAGGTTAAAAGAAGAGAAATTTAAATACTTAAATAGCCTCATATCAGAAAAGGAAATTGAGCAAGCCATCAATGAACTCCCAAAGGAAAAAAATCTGCAGGACCAGATGGATTCACAAATGAATTCTACCAAACATTCAGGGAACAATTACTTTCAATTCTATATAAACTATTTGAAAAAATCAGTGAAAAAATATTTCTGTCCAATTCCTTCTATGATACCATATGGTCATAATACCTAAACCAAGAAGAGTCAAAAGAGAGAAAAAAAAGTATAAACCAATCTCCCTAGTGAATATGGAAAAGTTTTAAATAAGATATTATCAGTGATTACAGCAAGTTATCACTGATAATACACTATGAACAAGTAGAATTTATACCAGGAATGTAAAATTGGTTCTATATTAGGAAAACTAACAGTAAAATTGGCCATATTGATAACAAACCTAATAGAAATCGTATGATTATTGCAATGGATGTTGAAAAAGCTTTGTAAAAGTACACCACCCAATTTCCTGGGAACTCCTCCCCCCCAACTCCAAAAACCAACAAATGATGACTCTAGCCAAAATTTAGAGGGGCAGAACCCACAGAAAGATTGAGTGATACATTTTCCTAGTCCAAGATAACTTAGAAGTTCTATGGGAAAGGTGCATTTCACCAGTAGCAGCAGTGCAGCACAGAGCAGCACAGCCCAGCACAGCCCAGAGATCACCAGCAACAGCTTGAAGAGGTGGTGAGAGGACTCTGCTACACTAGAATGAGTGTGGAGTAAGGAACACCAGCCACAGAATCTGCAGCGAGAATCTGGAGAAAGTAGCCTGCACCCCCAGAGATGGTAAAGAGCCAGGGAAGACTGCAGAGATTTCTCTGTTCTCCCTTGGGGTGGGACTCTGCTGCTTGTCTGCACTCAGATCCAGGTTGCAGTTTGGGCTTCCCATAAGAAGATAGCAGGATCTTCCTTATAGCTCCAGGAAAGAGGGAAGTACGCCTGGGGGTGGGGAATCTACATATCAACAGCTTGGTGAAAGATATACAAAAAAATACTGATGTAAATAATATTAAAAACCATTTTAGAGGAGGTGGCTAGGTGGCTCAGTGCAAAGAGCACCAGGAGTACCTGAGTTCAAATCCGGCCTCAGACACTTAATAATTACCTAGCTGTGTGGCCTTGAGCAAGCCACTTAGCCTCATTTGCCTTGCAAAAACCTAAAAACAAACAAACAAACAAAAAAACAGTTTAGGCCTAATGGAAAAAGTAAAACAAAAGGCAAGTGAGGAGAAGAACCAGTAAAAAAAGCAGAACTGGCCAGCTGGAAAAGGAGATTTAAAAAAAGCTCTCTGAAGAACATAAGTCTTCAAATGCAAAATGGAACTAAAGGAAGCTGATGACTTTGCAAGAAAAGAATGGGAGAAGGGGGAATGAGGAGAGGGAAGATTAAGGGAGAGGGTACTCAGATACAACATACTTTTGGACAGGGCCAGGATGAAAGGAGAGAGAGAATAGAATAAATGAGAGTGGGGAGAAATAGAGTGGAGGTACAGCTGATAATGGCAACTGAGGTAAAAATATTGAAGCAACTTCTCTGGTTGGACTTATAATAAAGAAAGGTGATAGAATGACAAAGAAAGCAACTCACCCCAGAGCCATTGGAATCTGAATACAGAGTGAAGTACAATTTTTTTTCTCTCTCTATTCTTGAGGTTTCTCATCTTCTTGGGGGGAGGGGGTTTATGTTTACTATTATGTTTACTCTTATAATACATTCAATTTATGTCAATGTATAACATGGAAACAATGTAAAAACTATCAGACAGCCTTCTGTGGGGGGGTAGGGAAGGGGAGAATTGTAAAGTTCAAAATCTTACAAAAAATGATAGGTCCATATTACTATTGTATATAATTGGAAAACATAAAATGGTAACAAACTTTTAAAAAGTACAGCACCCATTCCTATTAAAAATACTAGAGAGCATAGAAATAAATGGAATGATCCTTAAAATGAAGCAATGCCTATCTAAAAGCAAAAACAAGCACCATATGTAATGGGGTTAAGCTAGAAGTATTCCCAATAAGATCAGGGTGAAACAAGGATGTCTATTATCCCCATTGTCATTCAATGTTGTATTAGAAATGTCAGCTTTAACTAAGAGAAGAAAAAGAAATTAAAGGAATTAGAATAGGTGATGAAGAAATAAAATTCTCACTCTGCAGATGATATGATGATATATGTTGAAAAACCTGGAAAATCATAAAAAACTACTTGAAAAATTAGCAATTGTAGCAAAATTGCAGGATATAACACAAAAATCATCATTCATATATATATATATATATATATATAATATATATATATATATATATATATATATATATATATATAACAAAATCCAACAGCAAAAGATAAGAAATAGAAATTCCATTTAAAGTAACTATAGACAAATAAAATATTTGGTAGTCTACCTACCAAGTTAGTTGAAAATAACTATAAAATGTTTTTCACACAAATAAAATCAGATCTGGGCATATGTCAATTTCTCATGGAAAAGATGAGCTAATATAATAAAAAATGATATTTCTCCTTAAATTAAATTACTTATTAAGTATTATACAATCAAACTTCCAAATAATTACTGTATTGAATTAAAAATAGTAACTAAATTCATATGCAGGAAAACAGATAAAGAATATCAAGGGAATTAATGGAAAAAAATGTAAGGGAAGGTGACTTAGCCAATTCAGATCTAAAATTATACAATAAAGCATCAGTCATTAAAACTGTTGGTACTGGCTATGAAAGAGAATGGTAGATAAGTGCAAGAGATTAGATGCAAAAGCAACAATAGTAAATGGCTATAGTAATTTGCTGTTTGATAAACCCAAAGATTTCAGCCTCTGTATTAAGAACTCACTTTTTGATAAGCTTCTGGAAAAACTGGAAGATAATATGGCAGAAACTAGGTATTGACCAAACATCTCATACCCTATTTCAAGATAAGATGAAAATGGATTATATATGGATTATATAGGATGATATTATAAACCAATTAGGAGAACAAGGAATAGTTTACTTATCAGTTCAATGGAAAGGGGAGTAGTTTATGGCAAAAGAAGGGATAGAGAACATTGTCGAATGTAAAATAAATAATTTTGATTACATTGAGTTGAAAAGTTTTGCACAAATAAAACCAATACAACCAAGACTAAAAGGAAGACAATAAGTTGAGAAACAATTTTTATAATTAGTGTTTCTGACAAAGGACACATTTCTAAAATATATAGAGAACCGAGTCAAATTTATAAGAATACAAGTCATTCCCCAAGAGATAAAGGGTCAAATGATACGAAAAGGCAATTCTCAGATGAAGAAATTAAAGCTATCTATATTCATATGGGAAAACACTCTAAATGACTTAGAGAAATACAAATTAAAATAACTCTGAGGTGCCACCTTATATCCATGAGATTGGCCAATATGACTAAAAAGGAAAATGATCAGCATTAGAGGAGATTTGGGAAAATTGGAACACTAATGCATTGTTGGTTAATCTGTGAAAGAATCTAACCTTTCTGGAGAACAATTTGGAATTATCCCTGAAGTTCAATAAAACTGCATACTGTTTGATCCAGCAAAACCATTTCTAGGTCTATATCCCAAGAAAGCATGAAAAAGGGTTAAAAAAAACACATGTACACAAAAATATTTATGGCAGCTCTTTTCATAATGGCAAAGAACTGGAAATTGAGGGGAATAACCTTCAACTGGGGAATGGTTAAACAAATTATGGTATATGAATGTGATAAACACTATTGTTCTATAAGAAATTATGAGGGGAAGGGACTTTAAAATAGGCTGGAAAGACTTACATGAGTTGATAGCAAATGAAGTGAGGAGAACCAGAAGAATATTATATACACTAACAACAATGTTGGGTGATGATCAACTATGATGGATTTGTTCATTCCAGCAGCACAATAACCAAAAGATAATTCTAAAAGACATGATAGAAAACACCATTAGTATCCAGAGAAGGACCTATGGAGTTTAAAAGCTTACCAAAGTTTAATATCTTTAGTTTTTAAAAGTTGTCATGTATTATGATTTGTATTCTCTCTATTTTTTATATTTTATTCTTCCTTTACAACATGATTAAAATGGATTTATGTTTAGCATGGTTATGCATGTCTAACCCATATTAGATTGCTTTCTGTCAGGGGGAGAGAGGCATGCTGGTCTCTCCTCAGAACTCTGGAGGGGAAAATACTCTGGAAAGGAAATGACATGGAGAGGAGTTGGTAGTCTCTATAATGTGCCTATTGTACCCCAAAAACTTCAGAAAATTTCTCTTTGGGTAATATCTCTTGATTCATTTGAATTATCTCATTCCCAAAGGGAGAGCTCATTTAATCTATATTGTTTGGCATATATTCTCAAATGTATACTTTTTCCTTCTTTTTTTTTTCTATTTTGTTATCTACTTGAATAAATGGATTTTCTTGTTATTTCTATGTGTAATCACTTTGGAACTAACATATGGCAGGAAGGAAGTTCATCCCTGGATATACATCTTGGTTATATACATCCTTTTCTATTAAATAATAGAGATCACTAGTATACCTCGAACCTAAAAATTAGTTCTCCTTGACTAATAATATTTACGGGAGTTGAGAGAAACACTTCTCATCTGGTTCCCCCTCTCTCTAAGGAGAGAGGAGTGGAAAGCCTCTGCCTCAACTTCTTCTTTCTCTCTTTTGAGACATCAAAGTATTCCCTGAATACCTTGGAGAAAACTAGGAGAATGAGAACTTAGAAATAGCTATTCTTGTCTCCCTACAAGTCACATCTAAATAGATCCATACAGTAACATGGAAAGTATATGGGCAAAACCAACACAGAACCCACACATTTTACATTTATTTTATCATGTGCCTTTTGCCCCATAAACACAGAATTTCCTCACATTTAGTGAATCAATATGTGTTTCTTAAATGACCATTATGTAGTAAAGGATAAGGATACAAGTACAAAGAATGAAATAATCATTACTTTCAAAGAATTTACTTCCTAATGGGGAAGAAAATAAACACATAAGTAAGTATATTTAGTATTAATATAAACATATGAAAGTAGGTTGGGAGGGAGTGTAATAACAGTTGCAAAGATTAGGAAAGGTTTCATACAAAAGAACTGTGCCATAAAGGAAGAGAGCAACTCTAGAAAGTGGATATAAGAAAGGAGTGTATTATAATCATGGGCAAAATTCATTGTAAATATGGGAGGTGGAATGCCTTATATACCAGAGAAGGTAGTTTGGCCAGATTTCAGAGTGAGAGGGAAATTGATAAGTAATGTGGTAGAAACATGGTTAGGGTCAGATTATGTAGAGTTTTAAAAATTAAACATAAGAGTATATATTTCACCTGAGAAATCACTGGAATTGCTCAAATGGGGTAGGGGGAGTGAGGAGGAGACAGTCTTTATGGTCAGTCATGTGTTTAAGGAAAATTATTTTGGTTGCAGGATGTAGGATGAACTGGAATAGGAAGAGAATTAAGATACAGAGATCAATTAGGAAACTTACAATAATCTAGATGAAAAACAAGAAAAGCCTGGGTTAAATTTTAGCTGTGTGAGTAGAAAAAAATACAGAGGTAAAACCAGGAAGTTTTAGCAATTGGATTGAATTGATTGAATATATATAGGGTGAGTAAAAGTGGGAAATGACAATGACACTGAAATTACAGTCATGGATGGCTGGGATAATGGTGATGCCTTCAAAAGTAATAGGCATGTAGGGGGAAAGGAATTTTGACTGAGTCAAAAAAAAAGTGGAGATTGCAAATAAATTTCTACTGGGAGTGGGGAATAAACAGTTTAAAGAGACCAAACCAAAATATGACTTCATCACATTTTAACATACAACTTTACAAATTTAAGGAAAAGCTCAGTTTGGTTGAATTGGCTTCTTTCCTTATAAATAAATAAAACGATGATGGAAGAATTTTTTTTGTACTTCATTAAGATGTGCCAAAGCAAACAAAACTGTATTCATCCTTGAACATCACATCCCTGAAAATGTGTATAAAATGGTAAACTTTTCAAATGCAAAGCACATAGAGTGTTTTATAATATTTTACTGACTTGCAAAGTAAATTAAGTTCCTACAATGTTTTATTAATGCCATAAAAAAGAGAAAAAAATCATTGCCAGAGAATTTGCAGCAAACAGCTTCTACCTGTGGAGTCATTAAATCTCCAAATGAAAGGAAGCTATGTTTCTAATCCTTGTTTTATATTTGTGTTTGTTTTCTTTTGTCCTGACTGCTGAAGTAATTAACCTGGATTGTTCCATTCCACTATGTGATTCTGTAGACAGTTTTCACATTTTAAGTAATAGGTACACTAAGGTAGATGGGTGATATAAATACATTCATCTATGGAATATTAAGAAGTCTATGTATAGAAAAGAAACTACCTTCCTATTCCTCTATGAAGAGTGATTTTCTGGTGCAGGGGCATAAGAGTCTAACAAGTTTAATGATAATAGAATTATCCACTGTCTTTGTTAGTAGAGTTGAGGGAGAAAATATCCACTAATACACTATATCACAATTTCAGAATCCAAAAAGCTCTTGTAGGCTAAAACATTAGATTTAATCAAATAATCTTAAACTGTAATAGTAATCAAAGCAAAGTTTTCTATTGTGACTCAAAACACAACTTCACAGCATAAAATGGAATATTTTCCTCTATATTACAGTCCTTTTCAATATCCTGAGAGTTTTAGTAGTCTACAAGCTCAAGATGAATCAATTCTATGATACAAAAACCAAGAAATCTAATGAGATCATATACTATATTAAACAAACATAACTTCCAGATATCAGGTGTTATGTTATTCCCATTATTTAGCATGCACATTCTGTACACCATATTTTAGGAAGGACATTGTTGAAATCGAGAGCATAGAGAAAGAGTAGCCAGGTTGATGATTGGGCCTTGAGGCCATGACATTTGAGAATTGTTTAAAAGAACTGTGAATACTTAGCCTGAAAAAGAGATGAAAGGAATATAATAATTTTCTTAAAATATTTTATAGTGATCTAGAAAAGAGAGATTAAAGTTGTTCCTCTTGGCTATATAGGGTAGAAATGGTAATTAATTAATTAATGGAACTTGGAAAGAGGCAAATGTGGGCTTGATACAAAGCAGAGAAAAACCTTTCACAAAATTAGAGCTGATCAGAAATAGAAAGGATATAACAATGGGTGAGTTTCCCTTTTGTTGAAAGTCTTAAAGCAAAAGTTGGATCACCGCTTACTTTGTATGTTGCAGAATAGATATAGATACATGGATTTAGAGTTGGAAAGGACCTAGATACCATATATTCCACCTCCCTCATTTTAAAAATTAAACTAATAAAAATGAGAATAAAAAAGTACCTTGCCTTAAAAAATAATTTAAAAAGATAGTATTTCCAATACTGTCTTTGTCATATCTGCTTAGAAAATCTCAAAACTAATTACGTTAGATTGATTAGCATTGCTGAACATACCAGATGGGACTCGTGGATGACAGTACTAGAATTTCCTGGTTGCCCTCTAAGTTACCTCTAGAATCCTGACAAGAGGAGAGAATACACTGGGGAATGCCAACCTGTCAATGTGAGTACAAGCTTGAGAAGTGAGTGCTAGAAGGGGTGCTATAAGAGGATAGAAGGCAGGCATCCTGTAAGAGCTAAAGTCACAACCTTCCCATGATTACAGTCATTAACTAGGTTATGGTGAAGTGTGAGTTAATAAACTCAGGATCAAGTGAGCCACATAATCATTTGTTTAACATGACTAGGTGTACAGTCTAAGCTCTGATGACTTAATTGGCTCAGAAATACTTGCTTTCATCAGTTGGCTCTGTACCAAATGACTGCAGACTGATAACTGGGCCAGGCTCATTGTGCTGGCAGTTAAACACAAGGTTAAGGTACAGATTGAGTATCCGAAGCATATTTCATTTAAATTTGGCTCCTGACATGAAAAGTCAGATGAATTAAACTTGATCCATAATCTCTCAATGGTAAATCCACTGAACCTGATATAAATCGATGGCCAAAAGTTACCGGATCATTAAATATTTGTATAGCTGGCATCTTAAAGAGATTTTTTTCAGTTAATATTTTAATTTTTGTCCAATTACATGTAAAGATTGCTTTCAACATTCATTTTTTATAAGATTTTGAGTTCCAAATTTTTCTACTTCCTTCCCTTCCTGCTCTCCTCCTCAAGACAACTAGCAATCTGATATAGTTTACAAGTATATAATCATGTTAAATATTTTATCATATTAGTGATGTTGTGAAAAAAAGAATTAGAACAGGGGCAGAGCCAAGATGGTGACAAGAGCGGATCCTCTCTTAGACGGTCTCTCATAAAACATATAAACTAAGGACTCTAACTAAATTTTTGAGAGACAGAACCCACAGAGGGACCCAGTGAGGCAGTTCTCCTACTCAAGGTAACCCAGAAAAGAACAGAAAGGCTCTGCTTCCCCGGGGTTGGAGGGGTGGCCCGCCAGAGCGAAAGAACTTCAGCCTCCCGGAGGCAGTCCCAGGGCACTAGGAGACCGGCTCACAGCAGTGGGGGAGTCTCCTGACCTATGCCCCCAGGGGAGCACCAGGGACAAATTGGGGGAACAGCAGGGAACCTCTGCCAGAGCGAGCACGTGAAGCCCAGCCCTCAGGGCACACAGCCAGCAGCTTGGCCACTGCATTCCAGATCCAGGAAACAGAGAAGCAGGTGGAGCCAGTAAGCAGGATCCCCCAGGGCATGAGACCATTGAAGCTAGGGAGGGGAGTGAAGAGAGACCGTGGAGCTCTACCCCTGGAACAGGAGGCTGGGGTTCTGAACACATTCAGATCCTGATCGCAGTCGAGGCCCCCCCAATAGAACAGCAGCCCCCCCACATCAGCCCTGTGGCAGAGGGGGGCACATATGGTCATTCACAGACCAGGAGGAAGGACAGAGCCTCACAAACAGATCCTTGTGGGAGTGTCCCAAAAGCTCAGGAAGCACCCCCAAAACAGGCTTAGGCTGGGAAAATGAGCAAGCAGAGAAACAAGAGGAAGACCACTGAGAAATATTTTGCCTGTGAGCCCAAGAAGGATCAAAACACTAAGTCTGAAGATGAGGAAGCACAAGCTCCTCCATCTAAAGACTCCAAGAAAAAAACAGAAATTGGGATCAGGCTATGATAGAGCTCAAAAAAGACTTTGAAAATCAAATGAGGGACATAGAGGAAAAACTGGGAAAAGAAATGAGAGAGATGCAGAAAAACATGAAAATGAAGTCAGCAGCTTAGTCAAGGAAATCCAAAAAAATGCTGAAGAAAATAGCATGCTAAAAACCAGCTTAGGTCAAATGGATAAAACAGTTCAAAAAATTATTGAGAAGAATGCTTTAAAAAGCAAAATTGGCCAGATGGAAAAAGAGATAAGAAAACTCTGAGGAAAACAAATCCTTCAAACAAAGAATAGAACCCAGGGAGACTGCTGAATTTGTGAGAAATCAAAACTCCCCCAAAAAATGAAAAATTAGAAGAAAATGGGAAACATCGCATTGAAAAAACAACTGATATGGAAAACAGATTTAGGAAAGATAATTTAAAAAATATTGGAATACCTGAAAGTCATGATCAGGAAAAGAGCCTTGACATCATTTTGAAAGAATTACTACAGGAAAATTGCCCTGATATTCTAGAAGAAGAGGGCAAAATAGAAATGGAGAGAATCCACCGAACCCCCTGAGAAAGAGATCCCCCCCAAAAAAACCCTAGAAATATTATAGCCAAGTTCCAGAACTCCCAAGTCAAAGAGAAAAATATTACAAGCAGCCAGAAGGACACAATTCAAATACCATAGAGCTGCAGTCAGGATCACACAGGACTTAGCAACAACTACATTAAAAGCTTATAGGACTTGGAATATAATATACCGGAAGGTAAAAGAGCTTAGAAGGCAACTGAGAATCAACTACCCAGACAAACTGAATGTCCTTTTCCAGGGAAAAAGATGGACTTTCAATGAACCAGGGGAATTTCAAATGTTCCTGTTGGAATGGCCAGAGCTGAACAGAAGGTTTGATCTTCAAATACAGGACTCAGGTGAAGCATGGAGATTGGAGGAGAGGGGGAAAATATGAGGGACTTAATGATAATGAACTGCATGTATTCCTACATAGAAAAATGACACTGATAATACTCATATGAGCTTTCTTAGTTAATAGAGCAGGTAGAAGGAGCTTTTATAGTTGAAGCACAGGAGAAAGCTGAATTCGAAGATAAAATACAGTGTAAAAATGGAGTCAATAGAAAAAAGGGAAATGGAAAGGGAGAAAGAAAAAGGAGAGGGGGGAATAGGCCAAGATATTTCATGTAATGAGATTTTTCTTTATTACAATGAGCAATTTCAATGATATGGAAGAGGGAAAGGCAAGGGGGGAATGAGGGAATCTTTGCTCTCATCAGAGGTGGCTAGGAGAGGAAACAGCATATATACTCAATGGGGTATAGGAATCTGGAGTAAAAAGGCAGGGACAGGGGGAAGGGGGTGATGTGAGTGATGGAGGAAAGGATGGGCCATGGGGGGAGAGTGGTCAGATATAACACATTTTCTTTTTTCCTTCTTGCAAGGGGCTGGGCTTGGAAGGCCTGTCCAGGACCATAGAGCCAGGTGGATGCTGGACCTAAGGGGTAGTATGAGGACTTGGGGCCTCTTGGCCCCAGATCCAAGGATCTGTCTGCTGTGCCACTCAGCTACCCTACAGTAGAGTCAGAGTGAAAGGAGAGAGAAAATATAGTACATGGTAGTGGAGAAATACAAAAGGAGGGAGTTGTGATCAGCAATGGCAATGGTGGAAAAATATGGAAGTAACTTTTGTGATGGACTTATCATAAAGAACGTGATCCATCCGCGACAGAGTTGTTGGTGTTGGAGCAAAGACTGAAGCACATCTTTTATTATTATTATTATTATTTTGGTGGGGTGCAGGGTAAATGGGGCTGGGTGGCCCTCCTGGGGCTGTATAGCAGGGTGATTGTTGGGTGTCTGAGGCCAGATTTGGACCCAGGTGCTCCTGGCTCAAGGGCCGATGCTCTGTCTGCCACCCAGCCACCCCTACTATTACTACTATTTTATTTTATTTTGGGTCTTTTTTTTTCTTTCTTTGGTTTTGCAGGGCAGTGGGGATCAGGTGGCTTGCATGTCACACGGCTGGGTGATTGTTGGGTGTACAGGGGAGCCCAGATGTGGGCTCCAGTGCTCATGGCTCCAGGGCTAGTGCTCCATCCATTGCACCACTTGACCATACCTACAATTATTACTATTTTTTTATTTTAATTTTTTCCTCTCCCCTTTACTTTATTGCTCAAGTGAGTCTATATTTTTAGGGGGGAGGGGGTATTTTGTTTACTCTTAAACAAGAATATTTTATTAATGTATAAAAAACATTATTTGTACAAAATGAGAATAAATAAATATTAAATATAACAAAAGAATTAGAACAAAAGGGAAAAACGCAAGACAGAAGAACATTATAAAATGGGAAATGAGTATACTTTCCCAAAAGAGATTTTTGAAAAATAAGATAGGCAAAAGAAAATTAAACAAAAATGTTTATTGCCTTGCTTCCAATATCTTTAGCTGACCACTTAGAGAATTTATAAAACAATACTTTCCATTCCTCCCACCAGAACTTGAGTTTCAGCATCTAGGAATCACCAAATTACACATCTCCCTCCTCACACACACATCACCCTCTGTTCTCCCTTTTCCAACTCTGAGTCCCCTTCATGTTTTATTTCATACAGTACATGTTGTCCTGTAAATCTAGTCTAGTGGAATGTATATTTGGGACATATGTTGTGTGTGATTTTGTATCCAAAAGTGGTTAGGAGTAGAACAATATGATGGACTGCTTTTTGGACATTGAAAAGCTTATCCCTCAATTTTAAAAGGTGATGACTAAAAGGCAGCATATTTTTTTTCAAGAAAAACATCTTAGTAGAATAATTTAGTTAATAGACATGTTACTCCTCTTGTAGATCAGGGGAATAATATAGAGTATTCCTTGAATCCAACAAGTCGTTTGACAAGGTCTCACATTGTTCTTATGGGCAAAGATGAAGAGATATGGGCTCAATGATAATGGAGATCAGTGAATTCAGAACAAGATGAATGATAAGACTTATGTATTATCAAATTAATGAATCAGTGTCTTGAAGGGACCTAGATTCAAATCAAATTTGGATCAAACTTGAAGGGACATAGATTCTCCAATAATTTGTCCTTGGCAATAGGCTGTTCAGCATTTTTATCACAGATGGCATATTTATCATATTTGCATATGAGAAAATCTGGGAGACTTAGATAATATTTTGGATGAAATAGACAGTATTTTCTTTTAGATATTGTACAGTATGTTTTAGACTTGGAAAAAACTCCTGAAATACCTATAAGCAAAAAATGGTAATTTGTTGAATGATTGTTTTGCTTTTTTTTTCCCAACAGGTTAAAACTATGGGTTAAATGTACCAACATGAAAATTAACAAAGATAAATATAAAGTCATGTGGTAGGAATTTTTAAAATCAGTGATAAACTATACAATTGGAGACATTACTAGATTTTAGCTAATGAGAAAATGATACAGGGAAAGCTTAGGGATGCAAGCAAGAAAATGATAAAATAATGTAAAGAATAATTAAAAAGAAGGGAAGAGGAGAAGAATACAGCAGGACAGAACAGCATAGTGGTATGAAAACTATATTTAAAGTTAGAAGATTTGGGTTTAAATCCCAGTTTGACTTTACCATCTATGTAATTTTAAGAATGTCATAATTATTCTGGGTCTCTAATTGGACTAGATGTCTAGTTGGACTAGATGTCTTCTAAGTTACCTTCTATCTCTAAATCTATAATTCTATGAAAAAAATTCATCACGAGAAAATCTTCCGGACAAAAACAGCAGAGAAACTGAAAATAAATTAGTAAACAACAGCAACAAAAATATCCTAATACAATGAACAAATATTGTATGGAATAAGAAAGTGATCCAAAACCACTCAGCAAAGTAGTACTCCAGCACATCTAAGATCTAGAAATTTTGAGGCAATGACTGAAAGAATCTGCATAACGGTTTAGACACTCAATGAAATTATTCAAGTGAAAAATAAGGATGGAAATTAAGTTCTCAAATAATTTTCTAAAATTCACAAAATAGCAATCTAACTAGTATGAAAATATTAGCAGAAATCAAAAATGTACAGATGAAAAATACATTAAGATAAAATCAAAAGATAAAAATATTGAGAAAACCAAGATTTCTTTTTTTAAGTTTTTTTTTGGGGGGGGGCAAGACAATGGGATTAAGTGAATTGCCCAAGGTCATGCAGCTAGGTAATTATTAAGAGATTGAGATAGGATTTGAACTCAGGTCCTCCTGACTGCAGGGTCAGTGCTCTATTCACTTTGTCACCTAGCTTCCCCAAGAACATTTCTTAAAAGTTAAATCAATTGACCTTAAAGCTGGAAAGTGAAAAAACAATCATAACAATTATTTTGCCAGAAAACATAATGAAATAGTCTAAATTCCTTACGTAAGAAGATCATACAGGGAAAACCGCCCAGAAATATTGGAAACAGGTCAAAGTGGAGATCAATAGCATCCATATATTCTGACAAAAAGATGTACCCAGTACAAGTCTTTAAGAAATTTCATACAGATGTAGAGCTTCAGCATTATATTAAAATTTTTGTAAGCAGGAAGGAATATATTATTCATATGCCACAGAAAAACAGTTTGAACATGAAAGAGTATTCAATAATTATTGTAAAAAATGAAAAAACTGGAATATGATATTTTCAAAGCAAAGTGCTTCAAAGTAGCATATTTTGCAAAGCTATGCTTAACAAATGAAAGAAAAGATGTATTTTTCAATTGGGGCAGGGTGGGGGGAGGAATTTAAATAAATCCTATCAAAGAAGAGCACTATCTTTAATATGTGTATTCATTTTTAAAAGAAGTATGAGAAGGGTAGATTAAGCCATACAATGCAAAAAAGCAATTAATAAAATCTTTACATGCTGTAGATTTTTTTCTTTTTATAGAAGCATTGAAAATAAAGAGTATATTTATATGTTATATCTACAAATGAGAGAACAGGGAATATACAAAAGGAGGAAGAGGATAAGAAAAAGAAACACATTTACAGGTTTATAAACTTGGAGAAGGATGGGACTGTGAAAATTTTCTAATATAATTCCTTCATTTTGTAAATAGTGAGACTGAGGCCAGAGTGAAGGGATCAGTTTTCATTTTAATGCATAAGTGAGGAGTGTGGTCAAACTTAGATTTGATCTGAGTCGATTATATCTAAGTTCAAAGATTTTCACATCACACCAAACTCATTCTTTCATGAATTATCATTTTTGTAAATGGAAATTTACAAATAAAAGTTCTTTAAAAAATAAAAAGATTAGGAAAGAAAGCTATCAGGGACTTAGAATCATATTCTTTGGTCCACTAAACATAAGGATCCAAATGGAGGGAAAACCACAGAGAAAAACACTAAGCAAAATCTTCATGTTTTATACTATTAATTACAGATAGCAGCTATATAGCTGTATATCTGTATATCTACTATAGCCTGTATCAACTATATTAACACTCACCTTTCCTTTTTCTTTTTTTATTGAAATTCTATTTTATTTCTGCAATTACAAATGTAGTTTTCAACATTCATTCATTTACAAATTTATGAGTTCCACATTTTTCTACTATCCTCTCTATAATGGCAAACAATCTGGTAAAAGTTGTATATGTACAAATTGTGTTTAACATATTTCCATATTAGTCATATCGTGAAGGAGGAATTAGAGCTAAGAGACCAGGGGAAAAAAAAACCATGAGAAAGAAAGGAAAAACATAAAAGAAGTTTTTAAAAAGTGAACAAATAGGCAGCTAGGTGGTGGTAGTGGATAGAGCACTGGCCCTAGAGTCAGGAAGATCTCAGTTCAAATCTGGCCTCAGACACTTAATAATTACCTAGCTGTGTGGCCTTGGACAAGTCACAACCCCATGGCCCTGCCCAAAAAAACCCTACAAACTCATTAACTTTTAATTTGGCAAATGTCTTAATATAGGAGGGGAGAAGGTTCCCCTTATACCTAAATTAATGTAATCACAGAAAACCTAGATTAGGGGTGGGAATCCTTTTTTCTCCCAAGGGTAATTTGAATATTTATCACATCATTCCCAGGGTATATTTGGTCTAACATTTAATTAATTCACTCCTAAAAAGCTATTGGATTTGTTTAATTTCAAGCCTCACCTGCAGTTGCCTTCACAATGCCAGACCAATATACCAGGCCTGAGTTTTCCTCCCTGAGCCTAGATGATTCCATTAAATCAATTAAGAAAGTAGTAAATGTTAAAGAATTATCTTAAAATCTCACAATATAATCACACACAATTAGGTTGTAATATGTCAACAAACTCTATTCGATATGGTGTCAAGTCTAATTTGGTCCAGAAAGGTATAATGTGATTGATTGAAAGAATCAGCCATTCTTCTTGGACTTATGTATAAAAAATATAAACCATTTCAGGAGTTCTCCGGTCCAGCTGAAAATACCTCCAAACTCAGGAATTTGGAAGTTCAGGAACTGACAAGGCAGACTTTTTCACTTTTACCAGAAAGCATTATATTTGGGCATCAGGGGAAGTGTATCTGAGACAAACACATGAAGAGAGACAGTTACTTGAAGGAGGAGGCAGTTTAAGAGAGTTTGAAAGAGAAATGCCAGCCACCACTAAAGAAGACCTTACCAGGAGTTATAATTTGCACACCATTAAACTTGTGTGAGCTTTACTATTATTGTACTCCACTTTCTCTATGGATTTGTGTATATTTGTGAGAGAATGGGTCCCAAAACTTTGTTGGGGGGTGGAGTGGCATGTTTCATATCTACTGTTCTTGTTAAACTATACTATTAAATGTTTTTGCTAAAAGTGAATAGACCTACTAATTGATTGTTAATGGGAAGCATACTTTGGAAGAAGGTTGATTTTTGAATTGTTAAGACAGTCAAAAATAAAAGTCATCTATAGGGTTAGTCCTAGAATTCTTAATATGTTGAATTACATTTTGGAGGAAACAACTAGTGAAAGGGGTTAGGGAAAAGGTCACATTTTCTTTATTTCTTCAGATACTCTTTCTGATTTTTTCTGAACAGAGAAGTTTTATCTTATCCTTTAATTGAAATTTGCTTCTTCATAACCCCTCCAAAATTCTATTTCTCTCATTAGGTTCTGTACAACTATTTCTTTCATCACAGAAATTGACTTTGTATCCCAAATCAAAATATTTTTAAAGGACTACATACATGTTTTCTACAATTTTCAGGGACAGTATCACATACTATATAATACAACTTTTCATTTTAACAAAAATATAATAAAATTCCACTAAGTTTGGCTTTTATAAAACAAAAAAAAGTAACAAAGTATGCATATTTATATTGGCATTATTGCTGTTTATCTTCACAACCTTTGACATCCAGCTATTTATTGATTATTATAGTAATCTCTTTATGCTCATAGGAAAACAATTTCAGGAAGGAGAAATTGACCCATCTACTTTGCAAATATTGGATAATGAAAAGTTCCACATACATTTTCAAATACACAAAAGAAGTCATGTTGTATTATAACAGGTAGCATAAAATTCTAGAAGGAATTTGTCTAATTATAGTTATGTACCAAGGAAATAATAAAGTTAAAGTGACAATATTTTATTTAACCAAGTCACTCCTTCAGTTTGAGGATAAAAACTAATGATTGAATAAGTAGACCTGTGTATGTTTTACATACAACCAGTATATAACTAATTAAGTAGATCCTCCTTTATTCCTCTAATAGTGTAATTCACAGAAAAATAAGAATCAGAAATAAGTCTTTGTCTCCCTGCCACAGTCTTAAAAATTTTGCTTTCCAAACTTGACCTGTACGGTTGTATCCTGGACTGAGAATTAGATATGAAGAGGTTGAAACTGAAATGGTAAATGCCTCAATTAAAAATGCAAGATATATGGCTATAGTGAAATCCTTTGTTGAAGATATAAATTATAGCTGTGATAAAAAGAAATGCTCAGCTTAACTGTAATTAAGTAATGATTCCTTGATAATCTATGGTTAATTGATTTACAAGTTTCAGATGATTCATGACAAATAGGAAAGTCCACACTTAGAAGATGGATCATCTATAAGTTAAATGATTATATCTCCAATAATAATAATACTTTATTTTTAACCAACTTTGGTGAGTTGAAAACTTTTTTAATATGCCCCTCCTTTTATTTAATTCCTCTCATTGTGTCAAGAATAGGTTTAAAAAAATTCCCCATATTAATCTGAAATGAAGATAACCCATAAATTCAGGGATATGCACAAAACCTAGAAAATGCAAGAAAAAGAGCACTCATTCACTTTGGAATCAGAAAATGTGTCTTGAAATTTCATTTTTGACATTCTCTTGTGAACACCAACTTGAAAAAGTCATTTAAATTCCCCAAGGCTCAACTTCCTTATTTGCCAAGAAGGAAAGTAGATGATTTCTGACAACTCTTCCAATTACAGCTTTAGAATCTTGGATCTTTCAAATGTTTTTTTCATAACTTACATGTTTAAATAGTACATGAAGGGGAGTTACTATTTCAACTCCCATTTGCACTGTCGGAACCCCAGTGCTTGGCTACTACATCCTTGAATGGTACTCTGTAGCCCTTGAGGAGTTTAAGATTGTTCTAATGCATTAGCTCATAAGCCACCACTGGTGTGGTTTTCCTCCACTGATATATATTAGTCATCCCACTTAATTAGTATTAGCTAAAATGATAATTATAAGAACAGTTGATGAGTTGATGCAAAATATTCTCCTAAAATTCTATGACACTCTCCCATCAGCACATACAAAACATGGAGAAAGTGGGCTCAAGTTTAGAGACCATTATGTGGTAAAGTATTAAGTTCCTAGAAGTACTTTGTTGAAGTCTTCAAATTGTTCCCCTTAGTTATGGTGTAGATTTTTTCTGGGACACTTTGTACAAATTTGAATCTGCCTTACTTCATAAATTCTTATCTCATGATATAAACATGATTACCACTTTCTTTTGTCCCAAGGATAATTATTTCAATTGAATTTCAACTGGAAGTTAAGAAGACAAAAGCTTTCCTGATCCTTTGAAGATCACAGTCCTCCTTCAGTCCAGAGGTAATAGTGAGTGTTGTGATTGGTGGAGTAGAAGGAGATCTAGGTTGAGGTCAAGGTAAACTCTCCCAGCTCCCCAGTGACTCCTTCTTAGGTTCTTAGGAGTCTCTCTCTCTCTCTCTCTCTCTCTCTCTCTCTCTCTCTCTCTCTCTCTCTCTCTCTCTCTCTCTCTCTCTCTCCCTCCCTCCCTCCCTCTCTCCCATTGCTCCTCTACCTCCTATCTCTCTTATCCCAATTGATGGAATTTCTAATTCCAAAAATTTTAATACAGCCCATAAGGGTGTAACGAAATACAGTTAATCAAAATAGACTTTTCTCCATGCACCTATAGAGGAATTCAAATGTTTGTTAATATCTAGTGAATAATCAAGATATGTTTCCACCAGATAAATGTAATAGGATTAAGTGCAAGTAGAGTAACTCCAAATGCAACCTTACAATTGTTTCAGTAAGACAAAAGGAATAATAATGATGATAATGAGAACTAATATGATATTTTAAGGCTTGTAAATTGATATACATTGAACTTGTCAATAATCCTGTGAGATGATGATGATGATGATGATTCCATCTTATAGATAACAGAGGTTGAATAACTTTCTAGTTATTTCTAGCTAGTCAGTGTCTGAGAAAAGATTAAAACTCAGATCTTTCTAATTCTACATATAACACTTTATCCACTGATCAATCCAATTTCTAGCATAATAAAAGATTTTTTTCACATTAACAACTCTGAAACTTAAAATAATCAAATGACAGGTTTTGTTTTGTTTATTTTGTCTGTTTTTGTCTTTCAACTAGGAGTTCCTTTATACTCCCCAAACCTTAGTTTCACATTATGATCTCTGATATAAACAGGTGGCTACTAAAAGAGAATTTTTTTATGTGGGGTATGATGGAGTGAAAAGTTATGGCAAAAGAATATCCTCTTTTCCTTATCTGTTCTTCTTAAAAATACACTTAACTCACCCTTCTTATAACCTGTCCCTCAACTTGAGTTTATCCAATGATTAATGATCTTCCAATTCAGTAGACCTGACTTTTTTCACTAATACATGTGCTCCATAAGACATCAAGATTTCATTAAACATTCCATTGTTGTAGTTCTTTGCTATTTATAATATTCTGACAATTCACTGGATGCTTTGTAAACCATAAAAAATACATTGTCTCTTCCCAATATCTGTATAATCCCCACCCCACACTCAGTGTGGATTAATCAGAAAGAAATACTTCTTTCACAATATTTTACAAAGAAATGTGAGCTTAAATAAATAAAGTAGTTGGAGTTATTGTTAAGTAAGAAATCTATGAATATTTCATTTGTTTCCTAGTGGTCTCTGGATCTATAACCTGCTGCTAGCGTGATAAAGAGAGACTAGTTGCCATAGAAACATGTAACAATGGGAAACCCTGTTAGAACTAGAGTATCATCTTCATTTGAATGGAAATCACAACAGTATTCATGAGCATCATATTAACCTTAGTTAGTTGTACTTCTAAAAATCAGAGTCTATGTCAATAATTATTTGCAGTTTACAAGTAAATTATGAACTCTTAGGAAATATGGTTAATCTCTGAAAAAGTTTGGGCATTTTTAAATCAAGTAATACTATTTGGAATTCAGTTTATTGAATATGGGAAAGCCCATACTTATGGGAAAGATAAGGTATGGGGAAATCAATTGCATTCAGTTTCCAAAGGGATTTCTTGAGCTAGAAATTCTCTGGTTCATAGAAATATCATTTTTATCAATTATTAAGTCTTTGCCAAACAACTTGCCAAAAAAGAAAAGAATTTTTTTAAAAGTAATAAGAATAGTTAATAATTGAATATGAAAAAATAATAGTTGAATATGAACCACAAATTAAAATAATGATGATGTTATTAGGTCAATAAATCAATGAGAAAATATCATTCAATCCATAAAAATTAGAATTACAATAATCATGAACATAACAATTTTATAAGTTGAAACCCATCAATGTTTTAAGAATCCAGAGGTTATGGTCACAAATTTAGAAACTCACATAATTTTTATTCCAACTCAAAAAGTAAACACAGATGTGAATCACTGAATTCCTTGTTATATAAATATTCATACTGACCTTTTAAGTACTTATACTGCAGTCCTTTGATGGGTACATGAGCTTATCAATGGGAGTTATCCTTCTACCTGTAAAGATCACAATTCAAACTTTTTTTTTTCCTGGCCTTTGAAATTTTTGACCATGAATGTCTTAGAAGCTCTACTGACTATATACTGAAGATCTTATTAATTTTAATTTATCATAAATTTAATATATCACAGTCCTTGAGCATTTTTGCTCTTATTACCCTCTTATTATCGTCTATCTTTTTCCAGTTTTTTTGTTTTTGGATGATGCTTAATATGTTACCTCTCATTTGAAAAGTGTCATTTGTAATGTACATGAACCTACTTTACCCACTATGAATTTTTTAAAATATTTGTCAGTCTTTGGTTTGTCTGAAATTTGTATTCCTCTGAGATCACGGCTGTCATTATCACTGAAGAAGAAAATATAGCAAAAGCAATGGGGTGCTAGACTTGCAGTCAGAAGCAACCTGCTTTTGAATACATCTTATGAGTTTCAGTAATTGTGTAACCTTGAAAAAGTCACTTAAACTCAATGAGTTTCAATTTTCTCATCTGTAAAAAATGGTGATAATTGGGTGCAGTATCTCCTTCACAAGGTTGTGATAAAAGAATAAAGTGATGTGTTCATAAAGGGCTTTGCAAACATTAAAGCTCAGAACTACATTAAATAAAACTGAATTTTCATAGCCTGGAGTAGCTCAGAATTATTAAGAAATTAATATCATCAAACCTCAACTTCAACTCATCTGAGGATGGTCTTTTGGACACTGAAGCTTGGAACATAATATTACTAGGCCAAATTTGTACTTGCCAGGAGATAGAACTCCCAAATGTCTCCGAGACGCAATCTCAGGCAGCTGCTTGCATATCTCATCTGTCCAAGCTAAATCATAACATCCCTAGGACTTATTTGAGTTTTCCAAGAAATTTGACTTCTAATTTTTCTTGTCTTCATGGTTCCAGCACTTAATACAATGTCTTGGACATCATTGTTGTGATTCATTTGTATCCAACCTCTTATGTATCATCCCAATGGATGATACTATACGTGGAGTTTTCTTGGCAAAGATGCTGGAGTAGATTGACATCTCCTTCTCCACTAGACTAAGAAAAACACTTACTACTTGGTTAGAGTCACGCAACTACTAAGTATCATAGATGAGATTTGAACTCAGATCTACTTGGCTCTATCCAGGTATATACTATAAAATATAATATATAATAACTCAATAAATGCTTGCTGCCTGAGTGTTTGTAACTATTTTAAGAGGGAAGAAGATTTTGAACCGCATGATTAATTAAATGGGAAAAGAGAAATTTCCAAAAAGGAGAAGAACTAGGCTAATAAAAGGAAAGAGAATGTAAAATTCAAGTACTAAAACTTAGGGCAGTTAAACAGATATGAGTGTGCCTAAGGAAATAGCATAGCAACAAAGTGGTAGGAGCATAACCAATCAAAAGGACAAATTATTTAGTTAAAAAGAAATGAAATAATAATGATTAAAATAAAATAAATGCCCCCTTCAGGCTGGATAAATATAACAGGAGATATAAAACTGGACAGACTTATTAGAAACCATTCCTCTGAGATGGGAGTACAAAGACTATATTGTACCTGAATACTATATTACTATTTTATTATTCGAGAATTGCCATTATTCAAAAACTACTGTTTGCTAGAACCCAGAGAAATTATAAATAATTCAACACCAGACAAATGATTAATTATATTAAAAACAAAAATACTCCCCAAACCACAAAATCAGACCAAAAGATATAGGGAGACAAGACTTTCATTAGAAATCTTTGTGCTGGGGGGGGGGGGCTAGGTGGCACAGTGGGGCGGCTAGGTTGCAAAGTGGATAGGGCACCGGCCCTAGAGTCAGGAGTACCTGAGTTCAAATCCGACCTCAGAGATTTAATAATTACCTAGCTCTGTGGCCTTGGGCAAGTCACTTAACCCCATTGCCTTACAAAAAACCTTAAAAAAAAAGAAAAAGAAAAAATTCTTTGTGCTAAAAATTCTTCATAGAAGGGACATTTTAAAATATTATTTTAAAGCATATATGTGTATGAATATATTTGCATATATGTAAAGAATATATATGCATATATACATTTATATGACTTTTTAAATTTCTCTTTCTGAGATTTCTAAGATATCAGTTGTCTTGTCCCCACTATCTCCTCCTTCTTGCCTATCTCACATCAAGAAAAGGTTATCTTCTTTACAGAGCAAACAATTCTACATGTAAAGTGATTCCATTTCATACCATGTGCTTCAGCATATTGCCAATCTATCATCCATACTATAACTAATCTCTAACATCTCCCTATCTACTTGCTGCTTACTTGCCACTTACATATGTCTGCTTCATTCTAAAAGAACACTCAGTTGATCAGTCCATCTCCACCTCTATGTAGAAGATTCTTATCTATTTATCAAACCATAACTTCTTTCCTGACCTCCAGTTTCACATTTCCGACTGCTTATAAAAGTGAATATCACATAGATATCTTAAGTTTAATATAACTGACACTACCTTTTCCCCTAAAGCCTCCTTTCCTCCTATTTTTCTATTACTATTGAGGGTACCACCATTCTTCCAGTCACTCAGGTTCACAATGTATTAATTTCTCCCTTTTGTCCACCACCCCCATAAAGCAGTTGATTCCCAAATTCTGTCAGTTCTACATTTATAACATATGTTTTTTTACTCTTACCTTATCTGAGATTATAATTGACGTGCTCTGTTTTCCATCCTTAGGTGAGGCATAATAGATTTTACTCTAACCTCTCATTATATCTCTATACCAGTCTTTATATTTTAAGCAGATTTCTTCTGAAGTAATACTCATTGGAGCTTGCTTTTATATACCTTCTGCCTGCCTGTGTTTTACAGATAAAATTGTCTTAGTCAAAATCATTTTTTTATAATTGTTAGGTCTGATTTTCTCCCATCATATCTTAGTTTATTTTCCATCTTTTCAAAAGGGAAAAATAAAGTGGGAATGGAATAAAGGAATTAAATCATTTGATCTTAATCTTCATTTTCCTATTCAACTAGTCCAAGCATATATACCTGGGTCTTGCTTTATTTTTTCCATAGTTTATTTGCCATATTTAATATATATATATATATATATATATATATATATTCCTGTGATAATTCCTTCTAATCTACTCTTTCAAATTTTACTCCTCTTTCTTCCTGCCCTAGCACAGTTCACTGTTTACTGAAATTTTGTCTATATTTATTTATTTGTTTTCTACCCTATAATCTCCAGTTTTCCATTTTCATTAAATTTCACTTGCCAGAGCTGAAATGTGTCAAGTTCCCTATGAAGTAATTCAAACTTATTTTTCCAGATTTCTCATGTGTCTAATATTTATATTTTTAAAATTTTACCTGGTTCTCCTTTCAGTGTAATAATTGGTATTTACCCATTCTCCTAATTTTACTCCAGTGAAGAGAAAAAAAATTGAAAGTAAAAGACCAATCCTTTCAATAGAACATTATTGGAATAATCTGCAACCAGTCAGAATGTAATCCAGATACCTAGAATAATGAGAATGAATATGATGGTGGTAGTGATAGTGATAATAAAAATTGCTAGCATTTACTTAACATTTTAAGGATATAGTTTTGCATACTTTTTGATTGCTTTTGATCCCTGAGAGATGAGGATACTTTAAGTATCATAAAGCCAATTTTGCCAGCAAGAAACCCAAAGAGACTAATTGTCTAAAATCATTTAGCTCATAAGTGTTGGAGGTGGATTTCCAATCTAGATCTTGCTGGTTCCACATTTAGCATTTCAGCCACTTTACCACCCAGTTGTCTCTTAAAGCTATTCACTCTTCAAAGTGTCTCATTTGTATATGTTAATATAATATAAACTTATTTTGTATATGATAAAAGTTGTTTCTAAGGATACTGTGATTATAAATTTCACATAAAGCACAGAATGCATTCTTGTTAAAGTGTTTCTGATGGCAAAATTCCTATCCAATTTATTTATGGAATTAGGATTCCATAGAAATGCATATTAAATTAATAGTAAATATTTGGAGATCCTTGTACATGTGGATGTTGCTGTGCTGATTTAATTGACTCTTAGAATGTTATAGGGATTCATTTTTGAAATGTATGACTGCTTTTAAGACATCAGTGTGAAAATGCAAGACATGAAAACCTTGATGGGATGGCTTCATTCTACTCTGATTTTGATCATATGAACAGTTCGTTGAGTTATTCTATGAGTTCATGCATCTCTTATGGACCCTGTCAATGAATTGGTCCAATCACTGAGTAAAGGACTACAGATGGTATAGATACCTTTAGGAAATTATATGGTGTTTTCAATGATTCCAGATTCCTCTCTATTATAAAATTCCATTTTATTAATATCAATATTCTTCCAATTTTGTTTATATGACTGTGAATTATGGAATCCAAAAGACTGAAGAAGAAAAATTTCAGGTTATCAAAGAGCAATGGAAATATCAATGAAGAGTATGAAAACACTCCAGGATGTTACAAAGATAATTTATATATAAGCTATGACATCAAAAACCTCATCAAGATCCAGAAAATCATCTCTATAATGTGAACAAGGGGTAGGCAGTCTTGAGCACTGCCCCGTGGTTCATGAAATCTGAAAGAATTGAAGAGAAATGTTTCTTGCACATTGCATGTGTTCTCGATGGAAAGTATGTAAATGGATATATATAATAATCTAATAAAATGAGCACTTTTTCCTCAGAATTTAAGACACCACAAAACACAGATGGTTTTATCTGATTAATATCACTTCACTCTCTATCAGAAATTCTGAGGTCAATAAGTTACTAGTAGTAGTAGTGACCAGGCTCTGTGAAAGATCATCCTATCCACTTCTCCAGTCTTCAACTCGATAATGATTTTGTTGATGTTTGTTCTTCTTTCTGGAAGAAGACCATAGGGAAGTGATGCCTTGACAAGGAATGAATTCAATTTGAGTGAGAGAGGACTGTGCTAAATCACAAGTTTCACTTTCTCCAGCACAGCCATTTGGGTCCAGTAAAAAGATGTGGATCAGGACAACTGGGAGATGACCCTGAATGTGAAGCAATCAGAATTAAGTGATTTGTCCAAGGTAACACAGCTAGTAAATATCTGAGGTTGGATTTGAATCCAGTTCCTCCTGACTTTAAAATCAGTGCTCTACCCACTACACCATCTAGGTGCTCTCAACTCAAAAATAAAAGCAGACAGTAGAGGAAGTCTAGACCATTGCATTATACTAGATCCAGAAGAAATTTCAGAGAGAGATACTCTGCCCTCCTTCAACCTAATAATAAAATTATCACCATCATTTAATAAGGACGGAAAGAATTCTCTGGCACTTTGGACCATACTAGCTATCTCTTTGATGCCATAGCAATTCAGACTGCCAAGCAACAATAAGAAAGGTAAAATAGACTTTTTACTCAAACTCCTATTAAGGAAACAATAAAAGTTTTGAATACTTAAAAAAAATACATAGGATGAAAAAGTGTGAATGGGTTGGGATCTATAGAAGTGTTATTATTGCTCATCTTAGATCAAGAAATTGAAGAAATTTGGTGTTATTGTTAGTGGGTGACATGGGAATGTGTGACAGGAAAAACAGAAGTCAATTTGCCATCTGACATTGGTATATATTATCCATCCCATTTGGCCAAACAAGTCATCCTTGCACTGCCAGGAAATCCTGATCATTTAATGGTTCTTGACAGGAAATCATATCTTAAATAAAAATTCCTCCTCTGTCATAAGAGGCAAAATTAATGACATAATATTTTATTTTTATAGTGTATATCTCTATAAAAATCCCAGAATTATTTTTGAAAAGGGAAATATTTTTTAACTTAATGGAAAATTTCAACTTCTGTTTAGAACTCTGCAGATGAACATATTCCAACAGTACAAGTGGCTTCATTCCTAGGACAGCTTGTATTTGGCATCACCAGCCACCATTCTTTATTTTCTTTCTTCTAGCTAAAATCCCCTCTATCATGTTATTATCCCATGTACTCACTATGCACAATAGAAGTATTCAAATGAATGGGTGACCTTTAAAAATTATGAAAAGGAAATTATATACTTTTTTAAAGAAGAGAAACATTTTTAGACTAGGGAATATTAATCACTGTGCCACCATGGAAACACATTTTCTGAGAGGTATGGATGGGTTGAAGTATATAGCAGAAGTCTAGGGGAAACTATCTAATCTGTCTCTTTTATAGATGAAATTTATAACTTCCTAGTACAGAATAAGTCTATGCTGGGTTAGTTACATGGAGAACATTGGTATAAAGTAAATATACAGATACTATGCTCTACTCATCCATTGTTCTTTCTAGAATATGATATGGGAAACCATTCATGATCACTCCTTTTTTCTTTTTAAACCAATTTTGAAAATCCCACAGCTGAATAACAAAATATTTATGAACACAAAGCAAATTGTGCTCATCAGTGAACATTAGATTTTTGAAGTTTCTAAAAACAATTAGCAATTATTTACATTGATTCATGAGAGTTCATACAACAAGAATTTTTACCCTATTTGTATTTATTTATTTAGTACTAGGGAATAAAAAACATCAGGCATCTCATTTCAAGTATATTTTTTTAGGAAACAAGTTAACAGAAGTTCAGTTTTTATATGATACTTTTTTCATAGATTTCATTGTTCATATTTGTTAAATTCACAATAAAAATGGAAATTTATTTTTAAAAGTTGAAAAACTATACATGTACTAACATATTCTTTCAAGAGTAGAATAAATCATACAAAATAGTAGCATAGACTACTGCAATACATTCTATTTATTTTTTAATCAATGAACTAAGGCCAGTGAAGTAAACAACATTGTATCATATCTCCTATAGAGAACTTTGGACTCAAAATCCAACTGGAAGCCATAAATAACTATATGGTTAAAATACAAGAATTTTTTTTTTAGTTGATCCAATTACCTTGGCTTTCTCCTCAAGACTACTAACGGGGAAATTTTGACTAACTACCAAATTCAAATGATGTGGGTGATGAAGAAGTATAGTGTTTCTTTCTCCCCTCGACCTTGTCCATACATCATTCCTCTAAGAGTAGTAATAAAGGATCCATTGAAGCATTTGAACATTATAATCATCTATTTTATGCCTGAGATGGACCAAAATATAAAGAGTCTACTTAATGACTGATCTTTGTTACCTACAAAATACCCAGTAAAGTTTTGAATTTTCTCAATTGTCCTAAAATGTTTGATCTCATGACAACATTTTTAAATGAATCCTTGCTTATTATAAACTCCAAAAATTTAATTGATTCTAGTTATAACCATAAAAGAAACTTATCAACCTAATGTCATACAAGTGATATTCACATTTAATGGTATCTTCCTTCAAAAAGTTACATATCTCAGTGTTCCTAATCATTTGAAAGTTTTTCCCTTTAATTTCTTGTGTTCATAATACTCATATCGTTGCTAACACTTCTTTGGTTTTCAAATTGATTGCTATCTTAGTTTCTATGGTAACCATTCCAGTTGTCTAACTATAAATAGCTATTTTATAATAACAACTTTCTAAAAGTTCAATTTTTGAATAATACCCATCTGAGATAAGGGAAAAAAATAGAAAATACTGTATGAATCTAGAATTAGTAATTATGATGATTTTTACTTTTATCAGTTAAGTAAAGATAGCATAAAAATAGAGGACAAAAAAATGGAAAGTTTATGTCAACCCAAACTAGCATGGACAACAGTGGGAAAAGATAAGAAAATATTAGCATACATAAATGAAAACTATTAAAAGAAAATATTTGTTTTTAGTATGCAATGAAAATAACATTTCTATCTTTATAGATTATACAATACACACTGACATTAATTTGTCTTCACATTAAACCTCACAATCTATATCAATGTGGCTCTACACAACAGCCTAGGCTACAGATTAACAACATTCCTTTGAGATATTTGTCTACTGAAGCTATCTTACCATCTTTTTATTGCTACTTGCCTTTCTTCTCCCAATCTAAAGCAGCACCCTCCAGAGTATATCTGAGCGACTCAGTACTCGAATCTTCCTGTATCCATGCCTCAGTGTCTGGGAAAATGAATCCCTTCATCTTTGGATCTCCCTCTCTAGAGCCAAATTCAAATTTATAGAGAAACCAAGTGCGTTCAAACTATCCCACTTCTCCCACTATATCTAAGGGCTTCCCCCAGACTATGTTTCAACAATAACCCATAACCTATCCCCCATTATGTCTTCCCTGTGTAGGAATTGAAGTTAAAATTGAAAAAATTGAAATTGAAATTTGAAAAATTAAAAAAAAATTTAAATTTTAAATGAAAAAAATAAAAACACCTACCTCATAGGATTGTCATGAGGATCAAAATGAGTTAATATTTCTAAAGTATTTAGAAATTGTAGTACATGATAGCTATGATTACTAGAGACTTGACTTTTTTTTAGATTTTTTTGGCAAGGCAAATGGGGTTAAGTGGCTTGCCCAAGGCCACACAGCTAGGTAATTATTAAGTATCTGAGGCCAGATTTGAACTCAGGTACTCCTGACTCCAGGGCCGATGCTCTATCCACTTCGCCACATAGCCACCCCTGCCAACTAGCCACCCCAAGACTTGACTTTGTTGAAGGCAATGTTTGTTGCTGTTGATCATTCAAGTCATCTTCAACTCTCCATGACATTATTTGGGGTTTTCATAGCAAGGATACTAGAATGGTTTGCCATTTTCTTCTCCAGCACATTTTACAGAGGAACTGAGACCAACAGGGTTAAGTGTTTTGCCCAGGGTCACACAACTAGCATTTGAGGTTGGATTTGAACTCTTCTCTTCCTGATTCTAGGGGCAATCTATCTATTACACCACCAATCTGAAGGTAATGTAAGCAGAGTTTAAACCTTGGCAGAATCTACCAAATCCAAAAGGATTTGATTACAAATTGAGTAAAAGACTTAGTCTGTTGCCTGAAGATTTACCTAACTAAATTATGCGTTACTTCCTCAATATCACCAGCAAATTGAAAACTGAGAAATTATTATTACTGTCATTAAAGTGAATAAAGCAGATACACACATGAGCAAAATAAATCCAGAATGATCACACCTTTTAACAAGGTCTTTTAGATTTGAGGGTCTTCCCCTGGAAATGAATCACAAGCTTCCACATGCTAACTCTCTCTTTGTGAAGTATTTACCTTTTTGTTAGAAGCACTATGAAAAATCATTGAGTTTGAAGACTGTACACTTTAATGCTGCAAGAAGACAGTTTTATTTGTTATCCATTTGATGGTCCTTTTTCTAAACACTTTTTGAATACAGGCTGATTATTCAGTCAGCCAAAATGAGTTTCTTCACTTAATCAGAGTTGGAGTACTGCCTGGTTGACCATGAGAAAAACTACACAGAGGAAGATGGAGAGAGAGCAAAAATGATGGCATAGGAAAAATAAATTGCTGTCTCTTGAGAAAAAAAAAACATTGAAGTGAAACATTAGTGTCACATAGTCAATTTTTGGAGCTAGGATGCTTGTCAGATCCTCTTTTCTTCATAGAATTTGATTACATCAAACATCATTAGGATCATAATGTTCAGGTAATCTCAACAGATATCTACAAATTACATTATATCTTTTTCATGTAAGAAATTTAAGTTACATATTTTCTACAGTGTTTTTATGCAGGGATTGCATCAAGGTAGTAGTTGAGTTGCATGCTAATCTTTCCTTTTAAAAATCTCAATGAAAAACTCCTGAACACAAAGAAAATGCCAAAAACTAACTTGATTTTCTTCCATACAATAAAATGGTTCATTTAAATGCTTTCTAGAAGTTGCATCAGTGGATGATATTTAGTGGCAGAGTGTGTCAGCAAGTTAGACATGAATGTCATTTCCTATTTGAAAGCATGAGCTAACCTTGTCATATTATATACACTGCCATAATTTTCTCTTCTGTTAATGAAAATATCTTCCATCTTGGTAGAAATGAGATTCAATTACATTGAGTATTCATCAGAAACTTAGTTGTTTATGGTGTTTCTGTGATTCTGATGTCAAAGATATAGGATAAATTCTTTGAGCAGCTGTGTTTAATATTTTGGCAGTAAAGAGTGTTTGCATTACTAATATTTTTTAAGTCTAAGTGAAAAACAACCTAGTATGGGTTAGAGCATGGGGTAATGAAATATAAGAAATTTCTTTCATTACATAAACTATAAAACAATAGTATATAGAACAATACAGATTTGAGATCATCTCATTGATATTTCCAAGAAATATTTTTTCAAAGGACTGAGAGGCTTATATTATTTATCAATCAATATTTTTACCACAATGTAGAGAATTCTGACTTGTGATGCTCCAATGGGAAGTTAACAGGATCTAGAAAATCTAAAAGTCAGAAGACAATGGAATGATAGAAATAACATAAAATAACAGTTTCCTTGTATTAATAATTTAAATGGAATCTCAAAAGTTGAGATTACAATTAAATCACCATGGCATGGTTCTAGTGAAGAGAATGCTAGCTTTGGAAGAACTGGAAAAAAAATCTCATCATCAACATTTATAGATTGAGTGACCATGGATGGATAAGTTTCTTAATCTTTCTGAAGTCTGGTTTCTACATCTGTAAATTGGAAAGGGCAAAAGTATTGATAATATTTATAACCCCTATTTAAGGACCAAATAAAAATATACTCAAAATCTTCTAAAACTTAAAGTGCTGTATAAAGGTCAATTATCACTGATATTCAAGATATCTCAAATTGACTCTCTAATTGATATTCTAATGGCTAAATATAATTCCAAAATATTTCCCCTGTGCAAAAAATGACAGCATTATGGTAAATAGCTTTTTTTTTTGAAATAATTTTTGAAATCACTCTTTGAAATCACTTTTATGTTGGGTTTCATCAGAAGAAAGTATGCTCCGCTTCTGACAAAAAAGATTGGTGAAGGACTTAAGGTACAGAATGAAACATATAATTTTTTTTTCATGACTTGTATGGGGATTTGTTAGTTACAGACATTTTGGTTTTCTTTTTAATTTGAGTGGAAAGGAAAGGATTAGAGGAGCTAGTTATAGGGTGTTTAATTAGAAAAAGAAAAGAAGGATGATTGAAACATTTCTTAAATGCAAAGAAAAGAATGGAAGCATCAGAAAGAAACATAAACAAGCAAGATAGTTTTGAAAATTTTATGTTGCTACCATTTTCACTTTGAGAGGGTTGTATTTTCTCATGGTTTTCCCTTTTGTTCAGATCTTCTTTTAAAATATGACTAATGAGGAAATAGGCTTAACATCAGATTGTTTGCTGTCTTAGGAGAGAAGAGAGGGAAGAAGGGGAAAATTTTTAAACTAAAAATCTTACAAAAATCAAAACATTCATTTCTCTCCATTGTCCTTTAGATCATTATACAATTTTGATTCTTCAAAGATTGTGGTCTAAGATTTGCAATGATATAACATCTCTGGGACAATATTTATGTTGGTGAGAGAAAAGATTGCATTGGTGTTTATATGAGTGTACATGTGTGCAAGAGAGCAGCATTGAATTAATAAAAGCACTGGGCAGTTTCACAAAAAATATAAATAGTGAAACCTGACTTTGCCTGTAATTGTAATAAAATAATTATAATAAAATACTATTAAGTGAAAAAAATTTAAAAAGAAATCTGCATATTGCAATAAATATAAAAAGCAATCTCTAATAATAGAAACTTACAAATTCAGGCACAAATGCTTTTTTTGTTTTACTTTGTATAAGCAAATGCTAATTTTGTTTTTTATTCAGAACTAAAAATCTTTTTTTAAAAATATCTTATGTCATTTAGTCATTTATCTCAAAGGGATTTTTGGATCATTAAATTTATTAAATTTAAAAGAAAGCAAAAACCTTGACTGGTATATATGAAATCCCTTTACTTTAGGAATCCTCATAAAAATGTCTAAATCATTTGCAAATCCTTATTCTGAGAATTGGGATCAAATTAGTAATACTATTGTGGATAAAATGACTTGTCAAATGGCTACCCAATAATTCTATTCACCACCTTCCTGATTATCCCCAATCAGAAATCCCTTCCCTATTTATCACCCTCCATATATGCTGTCTTCCCCATTAGAAAGCAAGCCTCTTGAGAACATGAATATCTCACTTTTATATTTATAATTCTCCTTAGCACCTTAAATAATTCTTGGCACAAAAATAAACATCTTCTTAATGTTTTTCATTCATTCATACTTTCTCTCTTAAATGGCTTGTTCATTCCAATATGCCCTTTACACAGGAAGATTTAAATTTCATCCAGCAACATAAAGAACCCCTTCCACTCAAATTCTTTCATGTTTCTAGGGGTATCCCAGCCTTAGGAGAATACATTTCCCCCATTCATCATTTTAACTCAAACTTCTACTGACATATTTTCATTTATACAAATCAGTCACTAACAAGGATGACATTTGGAGATGTTAAATATAGTCAATTACTTAACGATTAGGCAAAAGAAACCATAATAACAGTACTGGTATTCAAATATTAAAGTAACTATGTAAATAATAAATACATCTCAAATCACTAATATATCTGGATCACATTCTTTAAACAATATACTCGATGTCTCTATGGGAAAATAGGCATACACTAACTGAAATCGGCTATAGAGTCACATGAGTAAAGAATATTCATGTGCTCAGGATACCCTAAATCTAAAAATATATATAACTTTGTATTATTTTTGTCTCCTGATCTTCCATAAAAGTTTCTTGACATACATAGCTTCTGTGATGAACAGAGGTTTCCATGGTTAACCTGAATTGATCTATGATGTGCTTGTCTAATACCTCCCTGAGAATGAGATGTAAGACAGATTAGTCTGTTCACTGGTTGATGTTTCTGATTCTCTACTTCAAAACCTTTCCTCTGCTCAGCTAGATGTAATCTTCAACAACTATTGCATTTGAAACTTCTACTTTAAACTGTAGCCAATGTAATTCTGAAATCTGTTCTTTCACTTTTCTCTTTTTCTTTTTTATGTTTAGATTCCTCTGGAATTGACTTCACTTTGTCTTATAAGCTTGTGATCAATTTCTCATGTTCTGTATTTAATCAGATTAATTATCTATTCCATAATTTTAAAAAAACATCCTAGTGTCCATATTTCTACATCTTTTGACATTCAAATTAATAATATCTCAGAGTCCTGAGTCAGTGTGACTGTCTTAGAACTCAGAGCAGAACTTGACTCAGCAAAACCTGGTCCATATGAATGGGGTAGTACCTTAAAGGGAACAGTGCCTCACACATTTCTAGATCTTATATATTCATGTTATTCATTTCTTTAGACTCTATATCTTTTCTCTCTCAACAGTCTTCTTCCCTCTTCAAATTAGAATTGACTAGTTTCATTATCTACTATGTGAAAGCCTTATGAGGAATACAAAATTAAATCTGAATCCCATGTTCCCCTAAGACTTTGAGCTTAAATGTTAAGGTTGGGGCAGCTAGGTGGATAGAGCACTGATCCTGGAGTCAGGCCGACCTAAGTTCAAATCCAGCCTCAGACAATAATTACCAAGCTATGTGACCTTGGACAAATCACTTAGGTCCATTGCCTTGTAAAAAAAATGAGGAGGTTGACCCATTCATTAGCTTAGGATCATGGATTGAAGACTAAGTTATATAACTGAGAAAGGAATAAAGGTTGAAAGAGAGGAGGCAGGAGCTATTATTTTTTTTCCAATGAGGAATGTATATGAAAAGTATAAGTTAAGTATTTGAAAGCTGAAAAGCAACAGTAGTGATTCCTCTCTGAATCAAAAAAAAAGTATTTCTTGGGAAACAGAATGTTCTGTTTATTTGTAGTTAGGGGCTAGAAGTAGTACTTCTGGGGGGAAAAAAAACCCTGTCCACATATTTAGTCTCTACCTTCATTTGTTGCCATTGGTTTGTTTTTTTTTAATGTATTGCTGCTTTCTATAAGCCTGCTTATCATCTAAGCCACAGGGACCATAAAGCCGATTAAGTCAAAATGAATATCAGAAAACAACCTGAACATGTCTGCAACAGAAAACCCCAGTAATAATTACAATTTATTAGGAGGCTCCAGTAGTTCTGGAGGCAGTACAAATTGCTAACCAAAGAACTGGGTGAAATGCCCAGAGATACACAAACAAAATGAGGCAAACATATTTCTAACTTGCAGGAAGGTAGGAGGTGTGAAAGTCTAAAATTACTGTGTAATATTTATTGAATGAGAGCATTCGAGGTACACCCAGGCTTATCTAAATCATAAAATAAAAAAGATATATAATAATGAACACCACCTCAAATAACTATAGCACTTGTGTTTGTCATTTTAGCTTGACAGTAAAGCATCTGAAGCGATAAAATTGGAAAAATTTTACCACATGCTTTTTACAGATGGAGAAAGTAAGTAATGGTGTGATTAGGATAGATGACAGGGATTGCTGATCTTATCCTCTGTGTTAATGGGTACAAGACAGAAGAATCTCCTCTTCTTCCTGCATTATCTCCAATTCTCCTGGACTTCAGTCTCAACACTCAATCATCTTTATATAACTTTTGAGCTGACTCTATCTTATTGGAAGGCATGAATTGGTAAGCTAAAATATCCCAGACAACAAATGTGTGTGACTGTGTGTGTGTGTGTGTGTGTGTGTGTGTGTGTGTGTGTGTGAGTGAGAGAGAGAGAGAGAGAGACAGACAGACAGACAGACAGACAGACAGACAGACATACAGAAACCAGATAGCAAAAAGCAGAGACAGAGAGAGAGAGAGAGACAGAGGCAGAGGGAAGTAAAGATAGACAGATACAGAGACAAATGAGACAGAGACAGGAAAAAGGCTAGGTATTTCTAGCTCAAATGTACAAACTTTGAGCTGAATATCTTTTTTTTTGGAAAGTGATGGGGTTAAAGTGACTGGTCCAAGGTCACACAGCTAAGGCAACTGAGGTCACATTTGAACTCAGGGCCTCCTGACTCCAGGATCAGTGCTCTATCCACTGCACCACCTAATTTCTTCCCTTTGAGCTTAAATTTAAAATTTATTGAAAGCAAAGCTCAAATAAAATTTATTCTGTGAAACCATCCCTTCACACCACTCCTTGCCCCCTTTTAGACCTCACAATTTTGCAAGTCATTTATCCTATAAAATATTATGTTTATTACATTGCTCTACATGTGCTTTATCCATATTAGTTATATATAGTAATATCTTATCTATACCGAAATTAGACTGTAGGTTAATGGCAATAGAAGAAGTCTTAGTGAAACCTGCCCAAGTTCATAGGGTTAGACTTGGAAGAACATTAAGAGATACGCAGTTCTGGGGGTGGCTAGGTGGCGTAGTGGATAAAGCATCGGCCTTGGAGTCAGGAGTACCTGGGTTCAAATCCGGTCTCAGACACTTAATAATTACCTAGCTGTGTGGCCTTGGGCAAGCCACTTAACCCCATTCGCCTTTCAAAAAAACAAAAAGAGAGATATGCAGTTCAATTCATTTTAAGGATAAGGAAACTGAATCTTCCAATGGGACAGTGACTTCATCACTTAGGTAGTAAAAATCAGAACTTGAATTTGAACCAAGATCCTCTATTGCTAAATCTCACAGTCTTACTTGCCTTTTATAACCAAACTCTTGGCGGGGCGGGGGGGGGGGGGGGGATGTCCTATATTCATTGCCACTGCTTCTTCTACCTTCATTCACTTCTCAACTTCTTGTAATATTGATTTCATTATCACCTACTTGAAAGTGTTCATCCTGAATTAGTCAAGGATTATCAATCTGATGACCTTATCTCAGGTTTCATCTTCTGTGACCTCTCCAAAGTATTTTGCATTTTTAGCCATTTTTCAGATTTTCATGACATTGCTGTCTTGGTTCTCCTTTTGGATTTCTGACTTCACCTTCTCAGTCTCTTTTGTTCAATCATTATCCATTTCCCAACTCTTATTTGTTAGCATATGCCAAGATTTTGTCCTCTTCTCTTGGCATATTCTTGCTTTCTGACCTAATCAACTAATTATCTGCATAGAGATGATGGCTTCTAGATCTATATAACTAATGCTGATCTCTTTTCTGTCCTCCAGTTCCACATTACTAACTGCTTATTTTGACATTTTGAACTGGATATTCCATAGGCATCTTACTCTTAATTCGTAAATAAATAGAAATTGTCTTTCCCCAATCAAGAAAGCTTTATTAACCAACAAACATTTATTCAGCACCTGCTATGTGTGAAACTTTGCTGTTGTTTTTCAATCATCTTGGATATTTCATGACCCAATTTGGATCATGACCCCATTTGGTTTTTTTTGGCAAAGATATTGAAGTGGTTTGCCATTTCCTTCTGCAGTTTATTTTACAAATGAGGAAACTGAGGGAAACAGGGTTAAGTGACTTGTCCAGAATCAAACAGTTACTAAGTGTTATAGGCCAGATTTGAACTCTTGAAGATGGGTCTCCATGACTGCAGGCCCAATGCTCTAACCACTGCATCATCTAGTTGCCTCTGTGATAAAACACCACATAACAAATCTACCACTTGTTCTAATTTACCTATTTCAGTTATAAGGGCACCACTTTCAACATGAAAGATTTTAATCTAGGTCCTCAATAACTTGTTCTTTTTCATCCCACATATCTAATCAATTATCAAGTTTATCTCACTTTGCTCAACATCTTTTGTGTCTGCTCTCTTCTACCATCCTTCCAGGCCACCACATTATTTTAATCCACTACTCCTCTCAACTAGATATTTGCAGTAACCTTTTCGGGCTCACATTTCTGCCCTCTACAAACAATCCTCCATACCACTGAAAACTAATATTTGTAGACCGTAGGTCTTACTTACTTACTACTCAAAAAGTTCCAATGATTCGGTATTGTCTTTAAGAGAAAATATCAGCTCCTTTCTCTGGCCATGAGTGCCAATCAAAATCTTTCTCTAGCCTACCTTTTCAGAAGTATTACTCTTCCCACTCCTGACATATCGCACAGATCCAGCCAAAATGGTGATTCACCAATCTTCACAGATGACTTTCCATTTCCTTTCTTTGTCTTTGTACAGTCTATTGTCCATTCCTGAGTTCACTCTCACCTTTGCCTCATAGTACCCCTAGTATCCTTCAAATCACTTGAGAATCAAGAACTCCTTTACTATGGACTTTCAGTTGTTAATACCTTCCTTCCCCACTTCCCAAAATTGATTTCCTTTGTAAATACTGAAATATTTTGCAAATAATTCATTTTCATTTTAGGTTTCAAGTTACAGGCATAGATACATTATCTAACTTAGATATTTATCTATCCATTGTTTCTTTATTTCTATCATTTATTTCTTTCACATAGAATGTGAGCTCCTTAATGTTTAGATCTGTTTCAGTGTCTGTCTTTCTATATTTGGTGCATAGCATAGGTCTGCTTAATAAATATTTTCTGATTGGTTTCCTCTATATAGAATCACAGAATTTGAGAGTTTAAAGGGATCTCAGTGGTTTTCTATTCTAAACCATACATGAAATTATTCCCCACAATGATGTATCTTGATTCCTATCTAAATTTTGCTTAAAGATCTCCAAGAAGGGCGAGTCCATCAAACCATTCCACTTTTCAATAGGTCTAAGTTTCAAAGACTTTTTTGGGAGGGACCTCAAGCCTAAATTTGCATATACAATGCCATCCATTATAGCTCCGGATTCTGATTTTTAGAACCAAACTAAATAAATATAATCTCCCTTCTATGTGATAATTTTTCTAATACTTGAAGATATATGTCATATCCCCCCAAAATTCTTCTCTTCTCCTGACTAGTTATGCAGTTTCCTCCTTTTTATCATCATATGACATGCATGAACTCAAGACTCTTTATCATCATGGTTGCCATCCTGGATTACACAATAATTCATATCAAACCCCAGTCCCCACTTCTCCATCTCTCCCTCATTTCCCTGGCTTCCTTTTTAAGAAGTCTCAGGTAAAGATTTATCTTCTGCAAGAAGTTTTTCCTAGTCCACCTTAATAATGCCTTCCCTCAGAAATTATCCCTAATTTAGACAGTTTATAGTTTATTTGTAAATAGTTATTTATATCTAATCTATCCCTAATAAGATTGCTTTGAATTTCTAGTGTTTAATGACATATAGCAAGTATTTAATAAATATTAGATAATTGATTGACTGAAACTTTTCTTGCAGCAAATGCCTACTAAAATAGGATTCTTGGGAGCAAACTCAGGGATATAACAAATGATTATCTTTGTAGGAGGATATGAGGAATAGGGAAAATTCCTCTGATCCAAGGTATTTCCTGAGTGGCCTTGCTTTAAGGATCCAACACCACAATTTACTATTTCAACAGGAAGTCAGAAAGTTTGCATTAAAATAAAAATATAATCTAGAAAGCACTTATAAATCCAATATTAACAAGTAACATCTTAATTTAAATTAATTAGTTCTGTAGGTTCTGCTAAGAGATTACTGAAGGAAAGACTAGTGGTATTAGGGAGTTTAGGTGAAAGGAAGTTTGGGTTGGATTTCAGTAAGGCAGTAATTCTGAACACCATAGACATTACTGAGGTACCACCTTTGAAGCGCTCAAGGAGTTGAGGTAGTACAACAGTACTGGAGAATAAAGGATAGAATGGACTGACAAAAGGAAAAAGTGATGTGAAAACAAGCTTCTTGTTTAGAATTAACAAAGATCAAAGTTAATATCCTGGATTGTCAAAGAAGAAGTGACTTTTTGACTAAGAGCAGAGAGAGAGGATGGTTGAGGAAGAAGAGATAAGGCTAACAAATCTCTCTACAGAAACTGAAAATGACAGAAGGAGAAAGCAAAGGATTCTTGAGGAAAGTTTTGCTTATCCTGTAACCATGGAAACTGCTTTTATTTGAACTATTTCTTAAACTGAAATTTCATCAGATTAATTTTCTCAGTGACACATGGTACCATTCATTTCCTTGGTCTGTAAGGGCTAAGATTTTAAACGTTGAATTCTAAATGATTCATTTCCTACAGCCTAGAATCATGGATTTAAGGAATTAAAAGAGATATTTAAGATAATCTCATCCAATATCTATAACCTTGCTGATGGCAGAGATTAATTCATTTTTGTCCTTATATAGCCCACTACTTTGCAAATAGTGGGGCAGATAGGTGGTACAGTAGATACAGCACTGGGCCTGAAGCAAGGAAAACTTCTTTCTGAGTCTAAATTTAACCTCAAACATTTTCTATCAGTGTGACCCTAAACAAGTCACTGAACCCTGTTTACTATATATATATATATATATATATATATATATAATATATATATACATAATATATATTATATATATATATATATTATATATATATATAATTAGCTGGAGAAAGAAATGGAAAAGCCTCTCTTTTTCAAGAAAACTTCAGATTAGAACACAAAGTCAGACATGACTGAAAAACGAATAAAATCTTGCAAACAGTAGCTGTTTAATAAATGTTATTCAATTAAATGAGGAAACTTAAAGCTTTAGAAGTTGTGTCTTGGCTAAGGTCATACACCTGAAAGATAGTCAAATTGGAACTTTAATCCAGGACTGATTCAAATGAGGAATTTTCTACTTCCTTCTATCCAGGAGGGGAAGATTTCTAAGTATCAGAATTAGGAAAAGATTTAATGAGATCATTTCTCATAACAATCCTGAAGCAAGTGCCAAAGGTATTTTCACAGTGGATGGACTTTTTAAGGGGATGAAATGGTCATTGGCTGATTTTGCAGATTGAGGGACTCAGACTCAGTGATTTCTCCCAGAGCTTGTAAGTATAAGAGGCAGGATTCAAAACCAGGTCCTTTTGATTCTGAGTCCAGCACTCTAGTCACTGGGTCATGTTAAACATAAGAACAAGCTTTTCATCAATGGAAAATCATGAGGATATAAAAGAAAGAAGGGGCAAAAAGGAAGGTAAAGGAGATGAATAGAAATAATTGAAAAGCAATAAACTGAAAGCAACACAAAGGAAGAGAAAAGGGGAAGTTAGCAGGGCATATTGATAATGTGGAAAATAGTTACCAGGTACCAGGAAAATCTTCTATGTAGTGATACATCAATCAAATGCTAGGAGGCACATTACTGTGGCCTAATTCTGTATGGGAAGCACTCCCCCTACCCTAATATATTTGGAAAAATTCCATCTAAGATTGAACACAAGGCAATTGACTCCAGTGTTCTTCCCCCATCAGTGTGCCAGTTGTATTGATGATTGATTTGTCCTTCATTATCAAAGAAGACCATGACCTCAGGGAAATGATGCTATGACAAGCACATGAAATGGATTTGAATGAGGGGATACTGTGCAAAATTACCAGCTGCACTTTCTCCTCCATAGTCATCTGGTCCAAAGGCCAGAAAAGAATCAGGATGACTAGAGATGGCCCTGGATGTGAGGCATTCAGGGTTAAATGACTTGCCCAGCATCATACAGTTAAGAGTCAAGTGTCTGAGTCTGAATTCAAACTCAATCCTCCTGACTCCCAGACCAGTACTCCTCTATCCACTGGACCACTGCCCTTAGATAGTTGTACAGAATCCTAGACCTAGGATCAGGAATATTTGTATTCAAATCCTACCTTGGAAACAGCTGTGTGATTAGATTTGCAAACAGAAAGCAATATTTGAATACAGACTTTCTTTTCTTACTAAGGTCATAAGGGCAAGTGGAGGAATTTCTTTGGGCCTTAGTTTCCTCATCTGTAAAATAAGAGGGACAGATATTATGCCTCTTAAGTCTATGTCTCTAAATCTGTGGTTTTATAACTTCAAAGGAGAACAAGTACCTGCAGTGACGCAGATGGTGACCAAAGGTAGTGAAAATCTTTATAGGATAAAAATGATCTCTGAGATATTTCAACTTGCCCCCAAAGCAGGGAATATTTCTCAACAAGGGATATGATCAAGAATTACCATTCCTCATCTGTATATCCTTCAGGAAACAATACTTCTACCAGGAGATTTTAAAGGCTGCTTGCAAATTATGAACTACATAGCTTCGAAGTTTAGACACCCTATTAGAGAAGCAGGAGTACTCAAATGATACATTGTTTAATCAACTATAAAATTTCAGTTTTGGATAACACATAATGAACGAGTTCTTCAATTAGAATCATGTTATTCATTTCACTGAACTTTGTGTCATTTACTGTATTCTATCATTTCTTTTATTGATTTTCTTATTCTTCTCTAAAATAGAAAGATAGGAAGAAATGTTATTGAGTCCTTCCTTCTGTCCTTCTAAAACATTCTCTGATTTTCCCACTCCTAGTTCACAAATAGCAGTAACTTAAGATTTCACAACAGTCAAAGTTAATTAGAATCTAGATCTTTGGATGAGATCTGAGAAATTTCTTAATCAATTTGATGACCTTTCTAGGTGCTGTCTAATCAGTGAAGATAGAAAGAGACTCAGAAAAGTTAAGAGAATGGCCCAAAGTGGCAGTAGTAAATGGCAGTCAGAATTTGAAACCATGACTTTTGACTCTAAATTCAGGATTTTTTCCATGGTGGCATGTCAATCCCTTTCTTGGAATCTCTGTTTATACTTTTCCTTATAGAAGGCATTTGGATAAATGCACTGACATCTTTTTTTTTAGGGTTTTCTTTTTTTGTGAGGCAAATGGGGTTAAGTGGCTTGCCCAAGGCCACACATCTAATTAATTATTAAGTGTCCAAGGTTTGATTTGAACTTAGGTACTCCTGACTCCAAGGTCCCTGGTCTATCCACTGCATCACCTAGTTGCTCCTCATTGGCATCTTATTAAGAGCATAGAAACCAACACTTGAATAAGTTTCTCTAAATTGAAGCTGTCCAAAGATGAATTGTGTGGTTTGGAATCATCCCTTACACTTTCATAAGGGGTAGTTTGCCATGTCAGACAATAGAGATGTCTTTTGCAAGCTGCCACCCTTTGTGCTCAATCCTGTCCTTTTCCCCTGCTTGAACATAGATTTCACAGCTGGAGAAAACCTTACAGATCACTTGTCAAAATACTGCATTTTATAGATGGGAACTGAGCTCCAAAGAGATTACATACCCTAGCCCAAGGGAATGAGAAATGAAGTCAAGATTAAAACCTTGGTCTTTTAACTCAAAATCCAGTGCCCAAAATCATGGTTAGTGTTAAAAGAGAATTATGATTTTCATACTGATCAATATGATGTATGTAATAAATTTAATAATAGTTTAGTTTCTAGAGATCCTTTTTACAGGCAAACTGGCCTCAGAACCAGTGAAAACAAAGCATCCTGAAATCTGACCATGACCTCATTCTTTTCCTCACCTGTACTTGCCCATGGTAAATGAAGTGCATCAGTATAACAACCTGTTTTGTACCCAAGCAAAAATAATAACATACACCCAAGACTATATATAATCAACTTAACCATTTCCATAAGGTTGTTGTGACATCCAAAACTTGTTGTAATTGTTGTGTTATCCTGCTCTGGTGGACTTGTCCTGGGAAGATTATCAAGTCACAAAGTTGATTGTTTTGGATCCATATTCCCCCCCTCCCTTCCCTTTCAAAATTATGTATATTCTTTGCTTCCACTATAGAAAATGGACTGTAATCAGGAGAAATCCAAATATGATCTGTTCCTTGCAATGAAAGTAATTAATTAAACTGCTACTTGATTACTGGCCTTCTGTCTCTGATCTGCTCTCTCATACCCAAGTTAGAGATTGACTCAGTAAAAATTCTGATAACATTACTAAATATCAAAGATAGGATTTGAACCCAAATATTCCTGACTTCATTTCTAGTATCTAATCTACTACTATTGCTATTATCTGTCCTTCTTTTTCTTTTTTAAAAATTTTTTTAAATGTATTTATTCATTTATTTATTTTCATTCATAAGCACATGCAAATTTCCAGGTTACAAAATATCCCTCCAACCTCCCTTCCCATCCCCTCCCTTCAGCAGAGAACAGTCAGGTTAGAATTTTGCAAACATATTTTGATAAACATGTTTACAACTTAGTAATTTTCAGCTTTAGGATTAAGGGAAAGAGATAATTTTTATGAAGTGTTCATCAGATTTGGAAGGGTTTTTTGTGTGTATGTGTGTGGTTTTTTTTTTGTTTTATTTTTTTTCCTCTGGATGGGGATAATATAGCCTATAGTCAGTCAAATACAGTTGTCCTAGCTCTCTGAACTACTGAGAGGAGCTGTTTGTATCAACGTTGTTCATCTTACAATGTTGTTGTTAATGTGTACATTGTTCTCCTGGTTCTACTCCCTTCACTCAGCATCATATCTCACAAGTAATTCCATGTTTCCCTAGAGTCTGATCATTTATGATTTCTTATAGAACAATAGTAGTCCATAGTATTCATGCACAATAACTTGTTCAGCCATTCCCCATTTGAGGGCATCCCCTCAATTTCCAATTAGAACTGCTATGAATATTTTAGAACATATATGACTTTTCCTATTTTTGATAATTTCTTCTGGATATAGGCCTAGAATTTGAATTTCTGGGTCAAAGAGCATGAACAATTTTATTGCTCTTTGGGCATAGCTCCATATTGCTCTCCAGAAAGGTTGGAATCATTGACAACTCCATCAGCAATGCATCAATGTCCCAATTCTCCCATAACCTCTCCAATATTGATCATCTTCCATCTTTCTCAACTGGGCTAATAGGTGTGACATGATACGTCACTGCTGTTTTAAATTGCATTTCTCTAATAAATAGTTATTTGGAGCATTTTTTCATATGATTATATACAGTTTTAATATCTTCAGCTGAAAAATGTCTGTTCATATCCTTTGACCATTTATCAATTGGAAAATGACTTGTGATCTTATAAATTTGAAGCAATTCTCTATATATTTTAGAAATGAGACCTTTATCAGACCTCCTAGTTAAGAAGATTGTTTCCCAGCTTTCTGTTTTCCTTCCAATTTTGGCAGCATTGATTTTATTAGTGCAAGAACTTTTTGATTTAATATAGTCAAAATCACTCATTTTGCAATTTATATTGTGCTCTAATTCTTAAATTTATCTCTTTCCCATATATCAGATAGAGTATTTTTTCATCTATTAATTTATCTATGTAATGTATCTATGATTATTTCTATTATTTGCTGATTGATCCACCCATTATTTAAGATAAAATTATTTAATTTCTAATTATTTCTTCATTTATCTTTCTCTGGCCTTTTGTTACATGTTATTTTTATTGCATCATGGTCTGACAAATGTGTATTTATTATTTCTGCCTTTCTGCATTTGATTATAAGGTTTTTGCATGCTAGTAAATGGGTCAGTTTTGGTGAAGGTGCCATGTACTGCTGAGAAAAAGGTATATTTGTTTGTATTCCCATTAGGTTTTCTCCAGAGGTTTATCATAGCTGTTTCCTAAGATACCATTCACCTTCTTAACTTCCTTCTGATTTATTTTGTTGTTAGATTAATGTAGTTCTGAGAGATTATTAAAGTTTTGCTGTCTAGGAATTTGGATGCTATAGCACTAGTTGCATACATGTTTAGTGAGGATATAATTTCATTACCAATGATACCTTTTAAGAAGATGTAGTTTCCTTCCTTATCCCTTTTAATGAGATTGATTTTTACTTTTACTTTGTCTGAGATTAGGATCAATACCCCAGATTTTTTTACTGCAGCTGAGGCATAATATATTTTGTTCCACCCTTTTACCTTTACCCTGTGTGTATCTCTCTGCTTCAGATGTGTTTCTTGTAAACAACATATTGTAGGATTCTACTTTTTAATCCATTCTGCTATCTGCTTCTGTTTTATGGACAATTCATCCCATTCATATTTACAGTTAAGGTTACTAATTCTGTATTTCTCTCCATGTTATCTTTCTCCATTTATGTTTTTCTCTTTCCTTTTCTCTTATTCCTCCCCACCAAAATTTTATTACCTTTTCCCTTTGACTTTTCTTTTAAACACTTCTCTTTTGGGGCAGTTAGGTGGTGCAGTGGATAGAGCATTGACAATGGAACCAGGGGGACCTGAGTTCAAATCCAGACTCAGACACTTAATCATTACCTAGATATGTGACCTTTGGCAAGTCACTTAACCCCTTGCCTTTCAAAACAAAAAACAAAAAAAATTCACTTTCAGTTTATTTTCACTTATACCTTTTCTTCCCTTTTATCAGTCCCTTCTATCCTTATCTTTCCTTTCCCAGTCCCCCCTTTCCTATAACTTAAGTTATATTTTTAATCCCCCAGTGTATCTTATTCCTTCATCTATTGAATAGAATTTACTCAGCATTCACATTCTCCCTTCTTTCCCTCTAAAATTATAAATCTTTGTGCCTCTTCCCTTGGTGTTATTTATTGCTCTAATATTATTAATCAGGTGGTATCAATCACAGTGTGATTATTTGATTGATTGATAAGCTTATATTGTTATCAAGATATGGCAGGGTGCACCTAGATGGTACAGTGGATAGAGCACTAGCCCTGGAGTCAGGAGAACCTGAGTTTAAATCCAACCTCAGACACTTAATGATTATCTAGCTGTGTGACCTTGGACAAGTCACTTAACCCCATAACCTTAAATAAATGTAAAAAATATCATCACAGATTGTTTAGTTGACTGCTTGATAAGCAGCACTGACTCAAATTGCATTAAATCATAATTATAATCATTTTTTACCTTACCCCCTTTACAAGTATCTTTCAAGTACACACTCCTCAGGAGCCAAAGTATCATCCAAAGCTATATCATTTCTTCACCTATTTGTGCCCCTACCCCCAGGCCTATTTTCTTTCACACTTTACCTCCCCCCCCCCACCTAGAGTACTTAACACATTGTTAAGTAAAGCAAGGTCCATTCTCTCCCACTTTACCCCCCACCCACCCACCCAGGGTATTTAAGCCCTTGTTGAGTGAAGAGCTGGTTAAGTCAAACCCTGTTCTAATTAACTGTAAGAATCTTAAAGGTCTCTGAGTACTGGAGGCTGTGGAGGTCTCACCTGAGAATTTTACAAATAATGTAAATTTACAGAGTCACTGAATCAGGTCCTTGAAGTTTATGAAGCTCTCATTAGACAAGGTGCTTAGCACCTTGTGATTAAAGTGAGTCAAAGGATAATGAGACACTTAAGTTTAAAGTTGACACCCCTGCTTTTCTTCAGGTATTTTTTGTCTCAAACATAGTGGTGTCATCTTGGAACTCTTCAATTGATAAATAAGACCAAATTATACCCATATCCTTTAGGTTCATTCTCTTCAATTATATTCAACCTTTTAATCATCCTAAGAGAAGTAAAGTTCTAAAGAATTAGAAGTGTTACATCTTCCCTTTTAGAGTTGCATAAAATTTGATAGTCTTGATCAATATTTGTTTTATTTTTTCCTTCCCCTTATCATTTCTTTTTTTTATGCAACTCTGGAGTTATGTATTTGGAAACTGAATTTTCTATTCAGTTCTGGTATTTGTGTTAGGAAACTCTGGAAGTCCTCTATTTTGTTGAACATCCATCTTTTTCCCTGATAGTATATGCTAAATGTTGCAGGGTAGTACATTCTGGCTTGTAATCCCAGGTCCTTTGCTTTCTGAAATATGCTATTTCAGATCTTCTGATCTTTCAGTGTTAAGACTGATAGGTCCTGTGTGAGTCTGATTCTGTTTCCTTTATATTTGCATTTTTTTCTTTTTGTTGCTTACTGTTCTTCATTTTCAAAGAGGACCAATGACACCATAGGGTGATATCTTGACTCAAATGTCTGGTGATGACCCAGGATGCAATGATATCTTTGATGTTTGGCCACGCTCTAGGCATCTCATAGCACCTCCTTCAACTGCCTTTATAGCTATTTGAATAAGTTGTTATCATCCACCTATTCCTCCAGGGAATATCTTCACACGTTTTGAGTAGACATCACCCTAAAACGTCAATGGGCCTGTGGCTTACCTACAGCCTGTTTTATTTAGCCAGTTCAATCAAGATAGTTTATCAACATATGGCCAATAAACATGCTACAGCTTCTTGTAGTCCTCTGGGACACCAGAGGAAGATGGAAAAATAGCTCTGAAAAGGACTTGGCAAAGCCTCACAACAGAAGTGCACTTCTTCCTAGAACACTCATACACTCCAGACCAGTCAGCCACCTCTTAGTTGAAAGAGTGCTGAAGATGGAGAACAAAGGTTTCAGGCCTATACAAATATCAATTGTGTGACTAGGATCCATTCAATTTCTCTGAGCCTCTTCCTTATTTGTAAAATAGAGGTAACAATTCTATCTTCAATGAGGAAATCATAAAGAATCTCCACAACTATGCCTTCTCCACAAAAGTTATCATCTTCACCTCTATCCCTAGACTTCTTCTAGAACTACATTTACCTCTAATTGGTGAGATTTCCCTTCTTCTTGTGGAGACCCTGGTTCCTACTTCCTACTCCTCCCTTTCATTATTTTTCAGCTTCCCTCATGTTTTTCCCTTTAAGAATATAAGCTCCTGGGGGGTGGCTAGGTGGTGCAGTAGATAGAGCACCGGCCCTGGAATCAGGAGAACCTGAATTCAAATCCAGCCTCAGACACTTAATAATTACCTAGCTTGGGCAAACCACTTAACCCCATGTGACTTGCAAAATCCTAAAAAAAAAAAAAAAAAAAGAATATAACCTCCTTGAGACCCTTGACTATTCCATTTTTTTATACTTGTGTTCTTATCACCTGGCACAGAGATAGGAACATAATAAGTACTTAATAAATTCTATATTTTTTATTTCTATCTGTCTGTCTATCTTCCATCTATGTCTTCCTTGTCTGTTCATTTCAGTGTTGTTTATGTTATTTTTTCCCTTCTTTCAGTTATTAAACTAAGCAAAAACATGTCACACAGATTATTGAAAAGGTGAGTTGAAAATCCATTAGAGCTCAATTTAAATTGTATTATTTTCTTTTCATCTACAGACTTCAGCATTTTTAATTAAGAGAAAGAAATAAATGGCAGCCACTACAGTCCCAGATTACTGCCTGCATCTCCTTTCAGATTACACCAATAGCTAAATCTCCCTCCTAGAAGAAGTAGGGATAGGGAGTTGGGGGAAAGTAGAGAGTGTTAGTTTTTCTCATATCCAAGCTATGACAAGCTTTATCCTTATTTAATAATTTAACCTCTGAAGGTCCTAGAGCTGTTGTGCTGACCTTCAGTTTGGTAAGCAGTTTAATTGCTCCTACACTTTCCTTCAGAGCCTCTGACACACTGAGCTAATTCTGGAAATGCATGTGTCAAATTTATTTGCAATGTGAACCTCCCTGTAAAGTACACTGTCAAGGTAAGTGGATTTACCACAATATTTAAAACTTCTCCATTTGTTATAATCAATGGTTTCATATATGGATGGTGTGGTGCTGGATGACATGTTTTCTTAGTGTTATTAGATCAAAATTAGCCCAAGTAGCAAAGAATTTATTCATACTTTGCTGCATCTCAGCTTCAGAGATTGCATTGAGTGCACAATCATTAGCAAATAGAAAACCATACTCTAACATGAATGTATTGCCCTCATATCCAGAACGTTCTCAAGTCTCATCTCTGCTTGCTGCCTTTCCCTTCTGCAGATACCTTACTCCACCCTTCAGTACCTTTAGTCAAAGATTTTCTTATGTACTGAAGGGTTTTTATGTTCCAAAGACCCATGATGTATCCCAACTACTCAGTGCTGACAGTCACATTGATTAATTACAGGGATATGATGTTTGAGAGATGGGTTGAACACTTCCATAGTGTTCTTCCCAGGTCATCATCAATCAATGCAGAAGTCATTGGCTGTTTATATCAAGTAGAAGTAAATCTGTCCCTAGCTGAAGTTTCAACTGAAAAAGTTCCTTTCAAATGGAAAAGCACATGATGCTGATTCCATTGCCCACCCAAAAGCTGACTGAAAATTTCTAGGTTTTATGTCATGAAGGAGTTATCACCCAAGAATTCAAGGATGCCTTCATGATCCATCTTTATAAAGATAAAGGGATGATCCTTCACCTGGAAGATGATCACCCCCCTGAGAGACAGTATGGATTCAGAAAGTGTCAAGGAACAGTCAATACAGTGTCTGTCACCTGAAAACTCCAGGAAAAATGCCTGGAACAGAACAAATGTCTGTATATGAAGTTTGTAGATCTGGCCAAGGTCTTTGATACTGTCAGTTGTTGGGAGTTTATGGAAAATTATGCCAAAATTTTGTTTCCTGGAGTTTATCAATATTGTATGTCAATTTCATGCTTGCCCAAGTTCTGGATAGTGGATGATGCTCTTGAGATTTCCCAGTCACCAATGGAGTGAAACAAGGATATATCCTTGCTCCCATGCTTTTTATCATGATGTTTTCAACCATGATATCAAACCATCTTCACTGAAGATAAACATGGGAATCAAGGCCAGCTACCACACTGATGACAAATTCTTCAACTTGAAAAGGCTACAAACCAATATGAAAGTGGAAAGAGTGTTGATGCATGGTCTTCTCTTTGCAAAAGGTAGTGCACTCAATGCAGCCTCTGATGCTGGGATGCAACAAAGTATGGATTAATTCTCTGCTACTTGTTCTAATTTTGGTTTAACAATTAGAAAACTCAAGTGTTCCATCAGCCAGCACCACATCATCCATATGTGGAAACATTAGTTAACATTAAATGGAGATGTTTTCAATAGACAGGTTCACTTATTTTGGCAGTATCCTTTCCAGGGAGGTACACATTGACAATGAGGTTGATATACATAGTATTTAGGAGTCTATGAAAGAAAGTGTGGGAGAGAAGAAGTATTAGACTAAATGCCAAACTGAAGGTCTACAGAGTGATTGTGCTGACCTCATTGCTGTATGCCTGTGAAGCCTGGACAGTGTACCAAAGACATATCAGGAAACTGAATTGCTTCCATTTAAATTGTCTTAGTAAGATTCTGAAGATCCCCTGACAGGAGAAGATACCAGACATTGAGGTCTTTTCTCGAGCTAAACTGACAAGCATTCAAGCATTACTATAGAGTGTGCATGGGTTGGGCATGTTGTTAGAATGCCAGAAATACACTTGCCAAAAAGACTATTTTATGGAGATCTCACAAAGAGCAAGCACTCAGAAGGGGGTCAGAAGAAGCAATACTGGGACACCCTGAAGATCTCTCTTAAGAATTTTAGAACTGATTGTACAGCATGGGAGAGACTGGCACAGAACTGCCAAGCATGTTGTGCCCTCATCAGAGAGAGAGAGTGCTGTGCTCTATGAGGAAGACATAATTGAAGCAGCTCAAAGGAAGCATGACATACATAAATTTAGAGTAAGCACCCCAGTTGCTCACATTGACTATTTGTGCCTAACTCATGGCAGAGCATTCCAAGTTCATACTTATCAGTCACAATTGGACACACTGTAATTTGTCTCAAATGGAGTGATATCATTTTTTGGTCTTCAATAATGAAGGACAACAACCAACAAACTAATCAACTACCTTCTAGTTAGTTGTATTTATCTTGTATATGCATAACTATTTGCATGGTATCTTCATAAGAATGTGACCCCTTGAGAGCAAGCACGAGCATTTTGCCTTTGTATTTTCAGTATTTAGCACAATTCATCATATATAATAAGTGCTTACTGAGTGACTTGCCTAGTGGTATGTTTACTGAACTTGGCATGACTTGCTGCATTTCTGTCCCAATCCTCATTACCATGACCTGTGTCCTGTTCCAGAAAAAAAGATTGAATTCCTGGGAACAATTGATCTTGTTTAGGGGTTTTTTTTTTCATTATAACTATAGTCAGGAGCTCCACTAAGATACCAGAAGCTAACTTCAGGCTCAAATCTCTCTGATGAATCTCTATTACACTCAAGTTTCAGTTTTAACTCTTGGACAGATGCTGATGGATCTTAATAAAAAGGCTGAATCCACAGGGGATCTAAACTTGTCCTAATTAGTCAAGATCTTTAAGGACTTCAGGGTTCTGTTCTGATTTCATCATTCATTTGAACCAGTTCTCTCCAAAATCACCATTAATCTCTGTTTTATTACCATTTATAAATTGAGTTCATTTTTTTATATCACTATAGTTTACCCCCTCTCAGAGACCTGTCTCATAAGACAAATAGTACTTTTATAGAAAAAAAAAGGGGAAAGAAAAAAAGGAAACATCAGTCTAACTGATTAATACACTGGACTGGTCTGAAAATATGTGTAATGTAGAATACTTGTGAACCTTCCACCTCTGCAAAAGGGTGGGGCAGCAGGGAATTCTCTTGCCTTTTGTTCTTTTATTGTCATTTGTTTTTTCTAATTATTCAATATTCACTTTCTATTTTTATGAGATCCTTTCCATTTACAGGTTGCAGTCATTGTGCATATTGTTTTCTTCTCTCTTCTTATTTCACCCTGCATCAATCTATGTAAATCTGTCAATACTTCTCTGTAATAATCACATTTGCCATTTTTACCACATTGTAAAATTCCATTACATTCATGTATATAATTTGTTTAGTGCCACATCCCATTTAAGGGGCATTGTTTCCAATTCTTTTCTATGATTAAAAAGTGATTCTAGAAATATTTTGATACATAACAATTAGGTTCATAGGTAATAAGATACTTAATATTAGGTCTAAGTACTTAGGTAATTAGATATTTAGTTGCTTTGGCACTTTGGTCCTTAGGTAATTAGTCACCCTAGGTACTGAAGTACTCAGATGATTTTGTAGTAAGGTATATATGTACTTAAGTACAGGTGTAATTAAGTATTTAGGGGAAATTAATTGGAAAAGTGGATAGAGTGCTGATTCTGGAGTCAGGAAGGGCATCTTTCTGAGTTCAAATACAGTCACAGACACTACATGAGACCCTGGGCAATTGACTGAACCCTGCTGTAATATGAGCTGGAGAAGGAAATGGAAAACCATTCCAATATCGTTGCCAAAAAAACCCAAATGGGGTCAAAAAAGAGTCAGATAGGAATGAAATGATTCAAAGTAATAATTACGTATTTAAGTACTTATGGGAAAAGTTACTTAGACGATTAGGTGCCTGGCTATTATTAAGTCATTTTTCAGTTGTAGTTGATGCTTTGTGAACTCATTTGGGGTTTATCAGGTTTTCTGAAGCTTGACTCTGGTAGGTTTTAATAGACTTGAGACTAGAATTAGGAGAAAGAATAGAGATTTCTGGATCTGATTACTGATGCTGATCATACTAGTGGGCATAGAAAAAAATCTTAGTAAATTGGAAATCAGTTGATACTCATGTTCCTTCCTGTCAGGAAAAGGGGTTTTTGTTGGTCTCACTAATAGGCTGACAACTTTCTCCCCAGAGATTTTTGAACTTTCCTGAGGATTCTTCCTTTAGTCAGTTCTTCCAAGGGTCAAAAAAGTCATTAGAGAGGAAGGGATACTGAAGTTGATTTTGAAGGAGGAAGATTTCCACTCTCATAAATATATTAGCTGAATATGTGAAAGAAATCAATATAATCCTTCTCGTAGCAATTATATCAGATTCATGTACTGTGATATCAACTGCCTTCCTTTAAAACTTTTCCAGTTAAAATAAATATATTCAGGATAATGCTAGTAAATATTTAACAATTGATTCTGAAAAATTGCTTACTATCTACATATAGATATAGATTACACATACAAATATGCATGAAACACTAAAGTTTAATCTGCCTTGATAATACTTTATCACTTTCTAAGTCTAAATAACCAAAACAATGCTATATCAAGCCCTATTTTATGGCATTTTTGATTTTACAGTGTAGGTACTCACAATGAAAATTTAACATGCATTCCTTCTGGCTCAAGCTCAGTTAATTTAAAATTTTTTCAAGAAGTAATTTTGACTGCAACTTCACCTTACCTTTGAATTTAAAAACCTAACCCCTGTCCAAGATGCAATTCCATTATATTTGTATTACTAATCTACATGTGGCATCTTCCTGATAGTAGATAAGTTCTTTAAGGACAGAAACTATATAATTTTTGTCTCGTATTAGAGTACAATTTATAGCACAGATCTTAATAAATTATAATTGATTTAACTTAATTTAATTGATTGGTGATGCAAAATTGGTTACCCTAGATCAGTTATATATGTTTCATGATTTCCTGTCCATGCATTTGCTCAAAAGATCAAGGTTTTCCTGCTATGTGCATTGCCTCTTTCATTCCTCTCCATCCATTCAGAATCTATCCATTCTTCAAGGAAAAGCTCACATATCAGTTCCTCCTAGACAGTTATAGCTGGAGTCCCCAACCTGAAAAGATTACTCTCTCCTCTGAAGACCAGAATGATTCTATACATGTTGGGCAAGTATATGATCTGTTTATTTTTTAAATGAACTTGTATTTAAATCTTTCTTTGCCAATATTTTCACCTGTTAATGTCTCATTTCCTCAAATAGATGATGTTTGGATCCTTGAGGGCCGGATAGATTTGTGTACAACACGATGTACCACACAGTGACTCATTCATAAAAGGTAATCAGTAAGTAGAATGTAATTATTGCAAAGAAAAAAAAGTTAATGAAGTGAAAAAAGAAATTTAGTTGTCAGAGCAACTGTGTCTCAATTAAAGTTGCCCTGTAGCTTGGTTCTCTCTTTCTGTCTTGGTCTCTGTCTCTGTCTCTGTCTTTATCTTTTTCTTTGTCTCTGTCTCTCACACACACTCTGTCTGTCTCTCTGTCTCTCTGTCTCTCTGTCTCTCTCTCTCTCTCTCTCTCTCTCTCTCTCTCCCTCCCTCCCTCCACTCCCTCCCTCCTCACTTTGTCCCTTTGAACTTGGATACAGAACGATAAATGGAACATACTTAAAAGGAGTTTTAAAAGCCCAACATGACTGAGAACAAGTGTGCAAATAATCAAAGGAAGCTTAAAGTTGAAGGAAGCATCAACTAGATCCCCGAAGTTGTCAGAATGTAGGCAGAAAGAGCTGATGAAAGTAGCTTCCTAATTGGACAAAAGAACAAGGATTATCTACACTTGATTTTAGCTAAAAGGCCAGAAGCGAGGAAGGATTATCTAATCTCTGAAATGGGGGAGGGGTGGGAGATAGCCCATAGGCTGCTTTGATTACCAACAATACTTTCTACTCTCAGGTGAATTGAGTTCAAATCAATTCCAATTGCTTTGGCTATTTTTATTTAAAGAAAAGCAAACTGACATTGATATTACTTGTATTTATTCTCTTAATATAGAATCTACATATACTGACATATGTATTTGTTTCCCCCCATGAAAATTCTTTTTTATCAATAGATTTTTTTTATTTGTGTGTGTTTGTATCTCCTATTATTTGCATTTAGAAGCTATTTAATAAGCCAGACCTGCTAATAGGGAAGATAAGACTGATGGATCATTTGAGTCCATTAAATTAGTAAGTAAATGAATGAATGAATGAATGAATGAATAAAATGTATTAAGTATCTACAGGCATCATGCTAAGTCTAGAAGTTCTGAAGTTCTAATATTTAGTAGAATTGGAATATTTAGATGTTCACACTAAATTCAATGTAGTGAGACTCCCAGGAATGGAAGATCCCAGGAATGGCTGCCTGTGTGAGGAGTAAAGTACACTGAACAAATGGAGCAAGTTCAAGATTTAATGCTGATCAGGCTCACTGTACTTTCAGGATGCACATGATAAGGAAAACAAAAATAATGAATGAATGATTAGGTGTATGGAGAGGTGGGTGAGGATGGGTGGATGGGTGAATGGATGGATGGATGGATGGATAGAAGGGTAAGTTTTTGTTGATTGAATATATGAAAGAGATATGTGCTGATTAGATAAATACCACACTGGAAATTTTCCTTTAAGAGTAAAGCTTTCCTTCAATCCATAGGCAATCTAAATAAATCCACTGAAATACTAGAAAATTTAACCTGGGTCAATTTAATACACATAGAATAATTGCTGTTATCTAGGAACTCAAGCAAGATGACCTCTTTTCAGTCAAATTTTTTGGATCAAATCCAGAAATCATTGGTGAGGTCTGAGACATAGGCAGAATCATTCTGGAAAGGATTTTGCCTTTCTCTGAACTTCCACAATTGCTTTCATCTTTGCTATGGTATTTAGTTGTATAAAAACTCTCAGAAGTGGTTGAGTTGGGAGAAAATGAGGTGCAACATCAAATGGTGAAAGGCATCAACATTATTAGGGGAAGAACACATTTGCTTCCTAAATTAGAATATCCCAAGTGTTTAGAAAGGAGCTCAATTTTAGACAGTGTTAACTCCCTACAATTAAACTGTCTAGGCTTTAGTTTATCCCCTTGGTTTTTATCCCAGGCAACTGACGGACAGTTGACTCAGTCCTTGGATACAAGTTCCCGACAATCACTTAGATAGCTGAAGTACGTTTTCCTTTTTGGTTACCTCACCTTATTCAGTCAAGAACTGCTCTTTCTTTTCTTCTTTCCTTCTCTCTTCTCTCATCTCCTAGCTTTCCCTCTCTTTTTCTAGTCTCATATTATAGTTAATATTTGGGTACATGTCTTTTCTCCTCTAGCAGTTTACAAATTTCTTGCAAATATATTCAGTAAATGTTGACTGAATAAATGAATGCAAGCTGGGTTCTTAATAGTTCAAATCTTGATGAACTCCACTTGTATTTCTCAACAAAACCTTAAATTGGTCATAATTGAAGTCCAAGTATATATGGCATGGCACAAAAAAAAAAGTTCCTATGTATGTAAGTTTATAGAGCAGAGCAATGGAAAGTGAACTGGATTTGAGATCAAATGTACTATTGTTCCTGAGCAATTTACTTAAACTTCTCCATTCCCTGGCTTTCTCGCCTGTATAACAGGTCTTGGACTGGGTGGTACCTGAGGTCCTTTTCTCTTCTAAATGTAATCCTATGATACACAAAGTAGATCCCACAAAATTTGTTGATCTCAGTTTCATGTCCATACCTAAAAGTTCAATGACAGTTAAAGGATTCCATTAAACTTTTGTGGATTAACCACTTTCTTTGATAGGGATAGTGCTGAGGTTCACAATAGATACTAGCATAAACTGAAGTCATGCCATAGCATCAGCATGTTCCTTAGGCACCTGAAAGACCTTCAAGCCAAGTATTATGTTTGTATCTGTGAGTTTAGATTCCCTCAATGGGAAAATAGGTGCTAGAGAGTAACCTATACTAGTAACAAGTAGTTACACAAGGTGGCAAGGATTGGACCAAGAAGTAAAATTCACTCAGTTACCATCAATCAGTAAGCATTGCTTGGGGTAGAAATAACATGTCAGTATGGATCCCATAAATATAAGGTTCTTAACTTTTTTCAACATCATGTAACACTTTGGTAGACTAATGAACTTATAGATCCCTTCTCAAAATAATATTTTTAAAATTCTCTTTTACAAGAAGCTTTTCCTATCCTACTTAATTCTAATATCTTCCCTCTAGAGAGCTTATAATCTAATGAAGGAGTTTACAGTCAAAGTTCTACAATAGTTTGTCATTGTATTTATGGGTGATTTTTCAAAGGTTATCACATTATGAAAGTCTAAGACCACTTAGAAATGGAGACCATCATTGGATCATCATAGGAAAGGAAAACAATGTTATTCTCCCTTTTTTTAACTATAACTCAAATTATTGAATGTTGCCTGTATTCTTGTAAAACTTTAATGTTGAAAATGATTTGTTATATAAAACATATGTCTTTCAGTAGCTAATATTTCACTATTCTCTAGGGCTTTGGTGAAACTTAATGTTTGCTAAATATAGAGTAGAAAAAGTTATTTTGGCTGTGTGGGTGTGGGTGTGTGCTCTCCTATCCATTCTGGGTCATTAACCTTTTTTTTTAATATAAAATTTGATTTCCCATTTCATTGCCTTCCAATAGCTTATTGTCACATTAATATTAGTAATATAACAATAAAGGTGTTTTTTTAAAACAATATTATGCTTCAAATGTTCAAACTGAAAAAGAGAGTAGATTTGTCTCACACACTCTATAGCTTCCTTACTCGATTTGTGCCATCTTCTACAAGGCACCTTTCCTGATATTTGTGCCTCTTCCTCTTCCCAGTTATTATGTGTCAGAAGTACTTGAGTCCACATCTGATTCCAGGGCTAGATAGGCCTTAATCTATCTAGCCACCCTGCCTCTATGAAACTTAATAGATGTGCATTAATTAAAATTGTGGAGATATGTTAAATAACCAAATCTAATCAAGTCAATGCCTTCCTCAAGATATTTCAGGCTCCCTAATACTTCTAAGATATAATACAAACTCCATCCTCATTAAAAAGTCTTTCACAAATTTATTGAAGTTTGCTTCTAAAGTTCCAGATTAAACATATTATTTCCCTTCAAGGATACTATGTTGTAATTCCCCACATATATTTCATCTTTCTTCTCCTTCCTTTACATAGAATCTTCTCAATAATTATTATGCTCCCCTTCAACTCCATCTCTTGGAATCCTCAATCTTTATAAAGCCCACCTCAAATACCATTTCATAAATGAATATTTATTTATCTCATAATTATTTAAACACAATTTTTACATACATTTACTTATTTGTGAGTTTTTCCTTTCCCCTTCCTTCAAGAGGACAATGACCTTTTTTTAATCATTATATTCTCTAAATGCCACTTGAATGGCAGTATAAAGAAAAATACTTTCATTTTCCAGAAAGCAGCCTTCTTGAAGATCTAAATTCAAAATGAACATTTCATTCCACTTTAAAACACCAGGTTTTAACTTCATGCTCTCCAACTGAATAACAAGGACAAATCCCAAACACACTATTTCCCCATACTCTGCAAAGCTTCATGCTGAGCCAACCAGCATCCTGCAGAGTTTTAAAACCAAAGGATTAGTCATCTGAAGTGCTAAGGAGAGGAGGTATTCAAAGGACTGAACAGTAGGAACAGCAGAAATTAGTATTAGCAATATTTCCATGGTAAGCAGAAGGCCCTACCCATCCTTTATTGGTTCAAAAACAATAAATCTGATTTTCCTTTCTATATAAGTGAAATCACACTGCTGGTAGTATATCTTCTAAGTGATCATTTTAACTTATTATTATTGCCTTTTTCTATAATCATTCAAAGTGAGTGCATTGGGTTGTAGTATAAAGAAAACTCAATGATGAATTTAATTCATCAAACATTATTAAGTGCTTCCTCAAGACATGGTCATTACCCTTGGGGTTGGGACATAAGAATGTGGGATACACAAATGAATGAACAGATGGATGAGTATTTATTAAGTACTTACTTGGAGCCAAAGTCTATACTAAACATTGGGAATACAATTACAAAAAAAAAGGCATTCCCTGTCCTTAAAGAACTTACATATTTTAGAAGAAAATCCATGACCTGGGATATTTTAGATTGGGAAACCATAGTGATGGTGAATAGAATTATAGAGGAATGGATTGGCATACTCTTTCTGAAAAATAATATTGTTTGGATTAATTAACCAATTGGATAGATTTTCCCCCCCTAGAAAATGAAGGAGTGAATGGGGATGAGGTGCCTTCATTGGATAGAAAGGTGATGGCTGAAGTAGAAGTAAAGCATATCTGAGTATGGTTAGGTGTAATGGGCCATGGGATTCCTTCACCAATCCAGTATAATAAATATAATATATACCTTCAAAAATAATAAATTACAGAGAAGCCAAGTGGGGTGACCCAAAAGATTCAGTCAGGAATATGTCTAGCTGAGGGGATAGAAGAAAGTATCATAGAGCACAGGACATGAAAAAGAAAAACACCAATATGCAAAGAGAAAAAGAGAATATTCCAGAAACCATGAGTATCAAGACCTGGATGAAGGAGAAGTACAAAATTATCAGACTGAATAGTATCAAATAGCTAGAATGTAAGAAGATTGCCAGGAAACAAGATTGGGAAAGGTGGGTTGGAGTCAATTGCTGGAGGACATTTAACAATAACAAGTGAATTTATATCTTACTCTGAATGAAGTGGAGAACTGTAATGATTCTGATTTTTTAAATTTGTTGTTTGTTCAATTTACATCAATGTATAGCATGGAAACAATGTAGAGACTATCAGACAGCCTTCTGTGGGGGAGGGAAGGGGGGGAATTGTAAAATTCAAAACCTTACAAAAAGTGATAGGTACATATTACTATTGTATATAATTGGAAAACAGATAAAATGTTAAAAGGCAAAATTAATAAATAAATTTGTTGTTTGATGTTGTAGTATGAGTTATAAGACTGCAATATGGAGTCATAGCTTAAGTGGTACTTATTACCATAAATATATAAGAAATGGCAGATAGCTTGTACTTTGTCTTGACTCATTCTGGTCTTATATCAAACATATAAACAGGCGTTCCTGATCTGGAATCACAGATTACAAATATAGACCTTTATCCCAATTATGATCTAGATTAGAAAATTGTTCTACATGAGTCTAATGTAATTGCTTACCATCTTGGGGGAGTAAGGAGAGAGAAAAATTTGTGATTCATTTCTTTAAAAATGAATGTTGAAAACTATTTTTACATGTAATTGGAAAAAATAAAATACTATTTACGAAAAAGAAAAAGAAAAAATAAGGTGGGATTGAGGGAGGGGAGTCAAGCATTGCCAAATGCTTTATAAAGATCAAGGCATATGAAGACTAAGTGGAGGCTATGGAAATTGGAAAAAAGACAAATGCACTACTTTCTCCAAAAGCTAAATATTCCAAGATGGCCTGATATTATTTTTAGTTCTTTGTTTGTTTGTTTTCTAACTTGACCTAACATCTATATGACCTTGAAACAGATTGGAGCTAAGAAAATTTCTGTGATTTATAAATGTCTTAATTGCATAAAAGTTTATGTCCTCCTTAGAAATGGGGTTACTTTCTTTCACCAAAATCCAGGCCATCTTTTCCATTATAGCTCTAAGCAGTAATATGAAGCTTTGTAGTTGAAAGCAAAGGTTCAATATATTTTGGTTTAGGCTATATCATGCTGTGTACTGTGCAGCTGATGACACATCATATAGTAACTGCATACAAATATAAATATCATCATAAAGCAAGGTTAAAGAAAGAATTTATGGAATAAACTTCTACATGCTTAGTTCTAAATTATGTATTCAGTTTACAGTTTTACACATCAAACTTGTGAGACTTTCTTCAAAGAAATATGCCATTATACAAAAGGAGGAAAGGAACAACAACCTGTAAAAATCCTGAAATGAAATGACTGCCAGAGGCTTCATTCACCTATTCAGCCTACTTGTAAACACAACAGACATTCATAGACATCAAATACCAATGGCAGAGCTATTTATTTCACATTAAATAGGAATAAGAACCTGGACATTTTTCAAATGTTATGCTTTTAATCTAAAAATACGAAAGGTAAGAAGTAGAAAAGATGACAAGGGAAACCTGTTTATGATGTGTTCAATTATCTCATGCCTCAGAATCCAACAATTTGGGGGCTATTATCTTAAAATATCAAAACTCTAGGCAGCATCATGAAATCATAGAGCATGACTGTAAGTAGAGGCAAGGCTTGAACTAGAGTTTAAAAGGACTCCTCTGAGCCTGTTTCTACATCTCTACAATGGGAAAAATAAATTTACTCTTTTTAACTCGTTTGTCGTAAGAAAAGTTTTTTTTTAATGGAGTAATAAGTGCTATATAGGCATGACAAGGTATTATTTTCAGGAGAAAAATTATCTTTCTTTTAAACAGTTACTAGATGAGAGCTAGATTCCACTGGATCCAGGAAGATATGATAATTGCTGCCTTGAATCTTTACTAACATGGCCAATGTGGGAAATTTATTTTGATTACACATCTCTGTTACAAGGATTTTATTTTTCTTCATTTCAATTTAGAGGAACAAGGGGAAGACTGGGCCTAGCAATCAGATTATGAAAAAGAAAAGAAAAAGAAAAGATCAAGGTATCATTTTTAAATTTATAGAAGAAAATAGTGCATAGGAATAGTACATAGGTGACACAGACAATAAGAATAAAATGAATTTATTATATACTTTAAAAGAAACACAATCTCCATAAGAGACTTACAGCATCACATACAATCATCTTCTCTTTTTGCTTTCTATCTAGAAGTGCTCATTTTATTTGTTAATTAAGTTCAAAATAAAGAAATGGAAGAATTACTAGTCTGAAAAAAAAAACTTTTTAAGACTATTTCCTCTTCTATAAAATGGAAGCAAACTCAAAAGATTTATGTGAGGATTTAATGAGATAATTAAAGTATATAAAGTACTTTTTAAGTCCTAAAGTTTTCATTTACTTTCCATAAAGTCTATATTTACTTATATTTACTTTATAAATGTATTGTATTCCCTGAGGACAGAAATTGTTTCATCTTTTCATTGTTTTCCTAGTGCCTATTGTGGTACCTAAATAATAATAATTTGCTTATTTATTCATTTAATTTTAAAAGCTTAATAAATTCTGGTGGTTGATTGATTTACAAAGGGAAGCTATTGTTCGCATTCTTTTTAATGAGTGTAGCCCCATTTAGGGAAGCAATGTGATATAGACCCAAAAGGTTTGGAATTAGAGTTCAAGTTGCAATTCTATTATTTACTATATGTAACCTAATACAAGGCACCTCTCTCTCTTTGGCCTCAGTTTGCTACCCTAACTGCTCATGCATTAAAATTTCTCGCTTCCACTCTAGCACCTTCCTCCTCTAAATGTTTGCCTCTAACTTGTCTTAGCCCCTGACTCCCAGACTACTTTTCTACCTCTACCTCCTCACACTGGCAACCACTCCACTCCTATGCCCTCTTCTTCTATGAGTGAGTTCCTCCCTAAACCTCCATTTGTGCAAGTACCCAGAATATCCATGTTAAACCTATGCATTTCTACCTGACTAAGCCCCTCTCCAATCTACTTTTCTACTTTGCTTCCTTCCAGGAACCTCTTCACTCACATTTCCAGTTCTCTCTTATGTGGTCTTCCTACATTAGAATATAAGATCCTTGAAGACAGGCATGTCTTCTTACCTATTTATATTTGCTTCCTCAGCAATTAGCACAGGGTACCACATGGCAAGCATTTAAATCATGCTTTAATACAATCTATTTAATGAGGCAAATAAATAACCACTGAGTTCCCTTTGAGCTGTAAATATCTCCATGGAATTAGGAAAATATATCAAAGTACATTTTAAAAATCATTCTGATGATCCTGTTTTTTTAAAAAGGAAATCATGTTAGTCTGACGTGACTTGTTTTTGAATCCATTCTGGCTCTGTGTAATCACCTTTCCCTCTTCTAAAACAATTGTCAAACATTTTTAATGATCCATTCTAGAATTGTCCCCATACTTGAAGTCAAGATCACTGACCTAGAGTTTGAAAGCTTTTTTCCTGCTCCCTTTTTTTGAAAATTGAGACAGTTTTCCCTCTCCAACTTATAATGCCTCTCCTATTTTCAGCAACATTTCAGACATCATTGACATGTTTCAGCAATCAAATCTACTTCTTTTAAAAAAAATAAGGTGTCATTCCTCTGTATTCCAAAACTTGAATTCACCAAAGGCAATTAGGTACTTTCTTGCTATTTCCTTACTTATCATTGATATCAACTTTGTAAGTCATTTTTGTTCTGTCATTTCCAAGGCAAGGGTCATTGTCTTAGGTCAGGGGTGGGGAAACGTTTTTTTCTGCCGAGGATCATTTGGATATATATAATATCATTTGAGGTCAACATTAGGTCAAACATTTAATTAATTCATCCCTAAAATGTTGCTAGATTGGTAACTCCACATCAATAAGACTCATGGGATGGAGGTTCACCCCTCTCCTAGGTGAATAAAATGGGAAAAAGCATTAAGCAACTCTGATTTCTCTCTCTCTCTCTCTCTCTCTCTCTCTCTCTCTCTCTCTCTCTCTCTCTCATCCATGATCATCATCATCTCAACTATCTCAATCCCCTATTAAGCTGGCAGTTGCTCATTTGCCATATATACTCTTTAATCTGTTTACTTTCTAAAAGATACCATATAAAAGATACTTGTGAAAAAGGATGTCAATTCTTATAGGGATATAGGAAGAAAGAGGGAGGAAATTTTGTCTTTTTTTTCACCATACCATCTTATTTAATATCCCATTCGAAGAGCTATTTAGGCCACCAAATAATTTTTAACCAACATTATTAGTTAGAATATGGTCTCTCCAATTGTGAAGCCAGTTATATTCGAAATATAAGGGGGAAAGATGGAACTTTGAGAATCATCTGTGAGTCAGAGCTGTGATAAAGAATCTCAAATACTGACAATATCTATATATTTTTTCAACACTACTTCACCTATAAAATGTAATCTTTTCAAAGGCAAATACCATTAGGTTTTTGTCTTTTGATCTCCAGTGCTTAGCACATTCCCTGATATGTGTGTGTGTGTGTGTATAGCTTAACAAATACTCTTAATAAATGCATGGTAAGTATGATGCAATACTTGGATAGATTAGTCTCCATACCTAAGTTGTTCTGGTTCTTTGTTTTTCCTTTATTACTTACCTTTCTTATGAAAAACTCTAAAGCAAAGTTCATTTGACCTTTGCTCAGCTAAGTAGGGTATATGGTGAGAAATGGTATTTCATCATTCCTCTATAATGAGAGTAGGCTGAGTAACAATGTATTTTTTGATTCTATGTGAAAAAAGATGTTGGTACTCTTGGTATTATTTCAGGGACAAAATGGATGGAACTCAAGAAATATACAAATGCCTGGCCCCAAATTCAAAATCTTGGTTTCCTGAGTCTATCATATATAGGAAGCTTAAAGTCAAATATTCACAAAAATATGTTTAAGGCTATTTAAGATATTCTCAGATCAAAAAGAATTTTGAGGATCCACCATGTAAGATGTTCAAACATTTATATAGCTCTTTGTAATATAATGTGCTCTAATACATATTAAGAAAAACTACGATCCAGTGACTTTCTCAAAGAGATGCAGGGAGAAAGCACCTGTCAATCAACAAGCACAGCTTAAGCTCATACCAATGTTAGACACAATGCCAACCCAGAAAAGGTAAAAATATTGTCCTTATATACAAGAAACTTCACATCCTAATAAGAGGGGCAACCTCTTATTAAGAGGGGCATATAACTATATACCAAAACAAAGTAGAATTTGATTTTAATTCTAGAACCAATATTCTTGCCACCATATATAACTTAGGAGGTAGTCTTTGGGAATTGCAATAGTCTCAATGTCTAACCAAGCTTTAAGCACTCCACAGAACCTGCTTCAGCTGACTTCATGGCCATTGGAATGATTTGTTCTCTTCAGCCTATTCCACCAGTGGAAGATTTTACTTGCTTGGGGTAGACACTTCCCAACTCACTGATGAGCTTGAGATTCCCTCAGTTACCTTCAGCCTGGTTTAGTCCACCTGCCGAAATGGTTTACCAGGGTGTGGCCCCTGTGCATGCTACAGCTTCTTGGAGCCACAAGTGAAAGATATGTGGATCAGGTGGAAATCAAAGATGGAAAGCATCCCTGAAGAGGGCTTGGCAACCCTCATATCAAGGTACTAGTCTTCCTTAAACACACCTACACCGCAGGAAACTGAATCACTTCCATTTAAATTGTCTTCGGAAGACTCTGAAGATCACCTAGCAAGAGAAGATATCAGAAACTGAGGTCCTTTCAACATTTCTACATTTCAACATTTCAACAGAGAGTACAACTACAATGGGCTGGACACATTGTTGGAATGCCAGATGTATGCTAGTCAAAAAACCTATTTTTATGGAGAATTCACATGGGGCAAGTACTCACAAGGGGGTCAAAAGAAGCAATACCAAGAAGCCCTGAAGATCCCATTGAAGAACTTTAGAATTGATTATACAACATAGGAGACACTGGCACAGGACCACCCAGCATGGAATGAGCTCATCAATGAGGATGCTGCACTCTGTGAGTAAGACAGAATTGAAACAGCTCAAAGGAAATGTGACATCCAAGTGTTCACATGGACTATTTGTGCACAACCTGTAATAGAGTATTCCAAACTTGTATTGGTCTGATCAGTCACATTCAAATATACTGCAGTTTGTCTCAAACATAGTGATGTCATTTTGGTCTTCTTTGAAAATAAGACAAGAACCAATGAACCAGGTGTCAATATTTGTCAATCTGATAATGAGCCACACCAATTTAGCCTGGTTCTCAAAAAGCAGACATATAGTTCATCATTAGGTAACTTCTCAAAACCTTTTACCTGGTAAAACCTGAAAGAATCTGTACTATATTAGCATAACCTTCAAGAACCATTTTCATATTAATTTTAAAAATATTTTGTGTAAAGTTTTCAGTTCCAAATTCTTTTCCTGCATTCCCCTCTTTCCTTCCCTAAGACAGTAAGCAATAAGACATAGGTTAAACATATATAATTATGTCAAGCATTTCTATATTAATCATTTTCTACAAGAAGACTCAAAAGAAAAAATGAAAGTGAAAAATAGCATGCTTCAGACTGTATTCAAACAACATCAGTTTTTTTTTCTGTAGAAGTGGATGATATGCTTCATTATTAGTCCTTTGGGATTGTCTTGGATTGTTATATTGTTGAGAATAGCTAAGTCATTTACAATTCTTCATCAAACAATATTGTTACTGTGTACAACATTCTCCTGGTTGTGTTCATTTCACTATGCATCAGTTAACATAAGTCTTCAAAGACTTTTCTGAAAACATTCTGTTTGTCATTTCTTATACCTCAATAATATTCCATTACAATCGCATACCAAAGCTTGCCCATTCCACAATTCATGAACATCCCTTCAATTTCAAATTCTTAAATGCCACAAAAAAGAGTTACTAAAAATATTTTGTACAAATAGATCCTTTTCTCTTTTTTGGATGTCTTTGGGCTACAGACCTAACAGTGGTATTACATGATCAAAGGATTTGTATAGCTTTATAGCCCCTTGGGTATAGTTTCATTTTTTGTTTTATTTGTTTGTTTTTTGGCAAGGCAATGGGGTTTAGTGACTTGCCTAAGTTACACAGCTAGGTAATTATTAAGTGTCTGAGGCCAAATTTGAACTCAGTTCCTCCTGACTCCAAGGCCTGTGCTTTATCCATTGCTGCCACCAAGCTGCCCCTGGAAATAGTTTCAAATTGCTCTCCAGATGGGTTGGAGCAGTTCATAACTCCACCAAAGGTGTATTAGTGTCCCAGTTTTCCCACATGCCTACCAATAGTCAACATTTTCCTTTTATATCATATTAGACAATTTGATAATCACCTTCATATTGTAATGAAGCATTGGAGTAGAATGTGTAACACTCACATTTATGTTGCTCTTTAAAGGCCCATATACAATTCTCTGAGGAAAGTAATTGAAGCATTGTTATCCCTGTTTTACAAATAATGAATGCAAGGCTCTGGTCTAAGTGACCAGTTCAAGCCTCAGAATGAGTTGATGGCAGAGCCAAGAATTGAAGCAAGAAATCACCATGACATATTTACATGCATAGCTATTCACCTGCTTTGAACCAGATCAAAGTTCTTTACCATTTTAATATTTCATATTCCCATATTTTACTTGAGAGTTACATATAAATGTAAATAATTCTAATGAATTCTATAGACATTTTCTCCCACTGAAGAAATAAAAGCACTGTTTAAGATAGTTAAGATCTAAATAAGAAATAGTGGATATCTTCAAGAATCATCTTTGTTATTTTTAAGGATAATTGAAGTGTTGTGTGGATTATGTCTCCATGGTGAACATCCTGATTAACAAAGAAACACAAGGCAAATGCCTTAAGCAGGCACTAAGTGTACGTGCTATTTAATTGTTCCTAGAAAAGAAAATTGGAATCAATTTTACCACAAAGTATTTGCTGATAAGCAGCTTCTGTGCATAGCAGATTCAGAGAAGATGTCTTGGAAATAATCAAAATATCCAATGCAGAGTTAAAGTACTTCAAGAGATGCCTCTGAAGAGCCATAAGTTTCTTTGCAAAAATTAAATGTTACATCTAATAATAAATCATTTGGTCATGCATATAATTATCTTTTATTGCCAAGCTTTTCCTTATCTCTTTGGCTTATTTTTTGACCCTCTGGCATAGAATGCAAAATGTTTTCTGATGATCCTGGAAGAGAAGAGGGAAATGGTTTTTTTTTCATTTCTCTAGGGATTCTGTGTGCATGGGGTGGGGAAAAGGAGAGACTCTCTGCTTAGGATACTTGCAACAGGTGGAAAATCTGAGACAGAATAGAAGGGGATAGGAACTTCTTAGGGTTCAGGTTGATTCTGAACAGCAGCCATTGTCATTGGATTGGGGCTATGGGGCTTCCATGAGTTAGAGGGGAGCACCTGGGACTAAGTCTCTGAACTCTCCTGCTTCTGCAACTAAAGATAAAAGAACTGGTGATTTAAAAGCTAGGATACTGAAGCTGTAGTAAGGATTCTAATCCTGGACTAGGGACAGGAATAAGATTTAAGATGAGACAGTTGCTATGCTGGTTAATTATTTTATTCTCCATTGGGTTGGCAATCTGGGAAGAAGAAATTGGTTTCTATTGCTGCTTCCTTTTGTTTATATTCTGTTCTTTTGAATTGAAATGTGGACTCTTGTCTCTATCCAGTAATTGCAGGTGCTAATGTTTAAAGAATACTACAAGCTATATCTAAAGATCTATGAGGACAAAATGAAAATTTTTTTAGATGTCTCCACAGAGTAGCTCTTACTTCATGTTAAGGGCAATAAACTATGAGATCACCAAATTAGAAGCATCTGAATATGAGGTACCATGAGATGAAAGAGGGAAGTACATTCATTCTTCTGCACAGGACTCACTAATCTTCAACAACCTTTACTTAGGAAGTGGAATTTTGTATCCAAGTATACGATATTACATTCATCCTATGAGATTTTTGTTGCTATGGTTGAATTGTTTCAGTTGTGTCTAACGCTTCATGACCCCATTTGGGGTTTTCTTGCAGTGATTTCATTTCTCTAGTTCATTCTACAGATGAGAAAACTGAGGCAAACAGGATTAAGTAACTTCCCTAGGATGACACAATTAGTAAGTATCTGAGGCCAGATTTCAACCCACAGTAAGCCATCATATTCTGCCAATATATTTTCCTGATTCTGCCATTCAATAAATTAACTATCCCTTCAAACTTTATATAATCCAAATGTTTGATATGCATACTTTTTTCTTTGCTTTTAAAGGAAAACATTGATAAAAATGGTCAAGAGGATAGAACTAATCACAGAGACCTGTGGTACTCAGTTAAAGGCCGCACAGAATAATATTAGTTTGCTAATCACTACTTTTGTGATCCAGTTATTCACTTAGTTTAAAATAAGACAATGTACATTATCATCTTTTACATTTTTCATCTTCTCCACAAGAAAATGAGAAACTTTCTCAAATATCTGAAATCTAGAAAAACTTTGCTTACAGAATTTCATTGTTCTTTTCAGTTTCATCTAGTTAAAAAAAAAAACATTAATCTGCCATGACTTTTTTTGATGAACTAATCTTGGTGAATTGGTTCTTAAGTGATTACTCCTTTTCTTTCTAAGTGCTTACAAACCATTTCTTTAACAATATGACCTAGATTTTACTAGGAATCAGAATCTAAAATATCAACCTGCCATTTGAAAAACTATTTCTAGTATAATCTCCCCAATTATACACCATTAAAAAATGCCAATAGTAGTTCAGTAATCACATACACAGATTCCTGCATTCTCTGCACAAAATTCATCTGTGCCTGGTGACTTGAATTAACTGAGAGTCACCAGTCTTACTTTCTCTTTACTTACCTTGAGTTTCAATTTCCTATTGAGCAATTTTATTCCATATTTCCTATTATAAAGGTTTAGAAAACTCATTAGTTGAGAAATAAGAAACAGAATTTGGAGGGATCTATGTTCTCTTCACCAAAAGTGATTCCTCATCTTCTAATACAGTCTCATGCTAGAGTGCCAAAGATACCACAAAGAAAGAAAAATTATAAAACCTGTTATAAAATTTATTTGCTACCATGTAGTACTTATAGATTTAAAATTGAATGATGCACTCAGGTTACATGTGAAAAAAAGATTTTTTTTTCTGTCTTTTAAGACTATCAGAGTCAGACTTAGTAATTAAGTTTTAGAAGAACTAAGAGTGGCCCACTTATGAACAGAAATTAGAGTGTTTTATTATTACTGGGGCAGATGGGTAATACAGTGGTTAGAGTGCTAGGCCTGAAGTAAAAAAGACTCATATTCTTGAGTTCAAATACAGTCTCAGACACTTACTAGCTGTGTGACTTCAGGCAAGTCAGTTAACCTTATTTGCTTCAGTTTCCTCAGCTGTAAAAAGCTGAGAAGCTGGAGAAAGAAATGGCAAATCACTCCAGCATCTATGCCAAGAAAACCCAAGTGGGGTTCAAGAAAAGTCACACACTACTGAAAAATTATTGAACAATATTGTTACAAAGTTATTAAGAATATTTGAAGTCATTTATCAAAAAGTAAAATTCCAAGAGGACAATGAACCATTTTACAACCTAATTTAATAATTGTCATTCTGCTTGCTCTAAATAAAAGTTGTCTAGTTTTTATTACAAAGGTTTTGTAAGAATAAATTTAAAAAGCATGAAGTTTGTAATACTTTCATTGGTTCCCTCAACATTCATTCACTACCTAATATGTACGAAGTCATGAACAGAGTACTGGAAGATGTAAGATGACAAAAAGATTTCTCTGTTCTCATGGTGCTTACAATGAATAAAAGGAATATAATAGATACACAATTTAATTCAACGATGATTTAAACTCCTATGTGCAAGTCACTGTAATGGGTCCTAAAAACACAAAGAAATGCATGAAAGAATCTGTACCGTCAAAAATCTTACCTTCATTCTATCAGGTATATATAATTGTCTGCAGTAACTAGAATTAATCAAAATAATTCAAGAGAGGATAGATCATAGGAGAGGGTAGTCAGATATAACACATTTTTCTTTTGTTTTTTGCATAGTGCTGGGATTGGGTGGCCTGTCTAGGACCACCAGGCCAGGTGTCTCTGGGGTGGGATGTGGGTTTGGGGCCTCCTGGCCCCAGGGTTGGTGCTCTGTCCGCTTCTCCACTAAGCTGCCCCACAGTACATTTTTGAAGAGAGGACAGAGTGAAAGGAGAGAGAAAATATAATAGATGGTAGTGAGGAGGAATGGATGGAGGGAATTACAATCAGCAACAGCAACTGTGGAAAAATATGGAAGTAACTTCTATGGTGGACTTATGATAAAGAACGTGATCCACCCGAGACAGAGCTGATGGTATCAGAACACAGACTGAAACTCATCTTTTTCTCTTGCTTTTACTTTATTCCTCATGACGTTCTATATTTTTATGGAGAAGGGGTATTATGTTTACTCTTAAACAAGAATATTTTAGTAATGTGAAAATTTAAAAATTAATAAAATCTTTTAAAAATATAATTCAAGAGAACTAAAATACAGTGAAAGATCAAAGGAAGGAAAAAATCCTTTCTAAAATAATAAATGAAGAAAGATAAAGCAGGATTGTTTAAAATGCAAATATTTCTGGAGAGTTAGCTAGGTAGCCAAGTCTCTGCAGGATTTTCTCCCACCCCAAGTCTTTTAAAAACAAATGGCTAGTTCAAAGTAATGCTTATACCATTTTTTCTAGGGTTGAAAGAACTTTAACTTCCACTGGCTCCCATTGGAAGTGGAATTAATGAAGGAAATTCAATAGTGGAAGAAGTTGTAGGGATAAATGAAGCTGTGTCTTCTTCAAATACACTAGAATCTTAGAACATACCCCTAGTTTAAAATAAAATTTATATGAGGTTGACAATGAAGTAATAATAGCAGGTGAGAAAGCATAACATCATCAATAGAGGGATAGTATTGGAGTCATGATCATAGCATCATGAATATTGAGCTCACATTCTACTCTCTTAAACCAGTTGAAGAAATTTCAGTCCAGCAAACTTAATTCATTTGCCAAAGGATATTCAATTAATAAGTGTCTGAGATGGGGTTTTGAACCCTTGTCTTCCCAATCTAATAGCAAATATTCCAATCAATATAGCAAACTGAAACACTTGATTCAAGTCCTGGTTATAAGAAATGGATTGAAAACAGAGAGACCATGAATTACAAATATTTACTTATTTGCATTGATGGATGGATTTTCCACACTGGGAGTTCTCTGGAAGATACTATCATAGACCTAAGTCAAAAACAATACTAATAATTTTGGGGTGGATTAAGGTCTTTAAAGTACTCGACTTACATTAATTATGTCATTTGAGACTAACAACCATAAGAAGCAGATACTACAAGAACTATCATTTCAGTTTTATACATAAGGTAACTAAAGCTTAGAGAGAACACAAAAATAGAAGATGTCTAAAGTGGGATTTAAACCCAGGTCTTCCTTACTCTGTTGACTGGATGGGAATGCTTGAAGTAATGACTGCAATATTGTTAAGAGAAGCTTCACCCAGACTTTAGAAAAAAACCCAAATCAAATTTTCTGCCACTGGGTTTGAAACTAGGGTTGAAAGGTTTGGATAAACTAACATCAAAGAATGACTCCCAATGGATCAACTTACTTCATTTTCTGAAACAATTCTGTGAGCCTTTGTGTTCTCAGCTGACTATATTCACAGATGATTTTTTTTTTCTTTTTCAGGGTACATATTAGTTAAGAGTTTCAGAGGATGGCATAATATGAAATGTTGGGTATAAAAATATTTCTTGAATTCGGTGGAGATCAAATTGTTATTGCTTTCAGCAAGAATGCTTTGGCATTTTCAATGAATCTCTCAAATGTCTCCTTGAATTAAAATGAGGTATAAGGATTGAGGGGAGAAAAACTGTGAAAATACTGTCTCTTTTCCTTGCAATAATATAGTTACAGTGGAGAGATTAAAAAAAAAATACTCTCACAGAACTGGAAATGTTGCCCTAAAATTTTCATCTGAGTTCTACTGAGACCTTTTTTATGTCTTTATAATACTGGAAATCCAAGGAAAAGCATGAAAGAAGTATGAATTTCAGAGTGTGTATGAATCTCTTAATGTGAACTGGTTTTGCTCATTTGAAATAAAGAAAGTCTTTCGGTAAGATCAAGTCGAAGAGAACTGATTACCTTTTTTAACATATTTTTACCCCTCCCAAAAGTCATCTGATCGATCATAAAAGCTAATAAAGCAGAAATGAATCTCCAATGGTGGAGATCTTTGACAAGACAAAAAAAAGGTTATGTCCTTGAAAAACCTTGACTAAAATCATTTGCAAATTCAATCCCAGCCTCATTGACAGCTGCTGTTGACTAATTAGTTGGCTGAAGATCACAGTTTCTGAAGTCATAAGCCATAACACTGTTTTGGGCTAGAAGCTGTGTGAAAGATAGGGAGAGTTACAGTAATGTATTTCCAAAAACAATAGCATCTTATTTCCTGGGAACTGAGAAATACTAATCGTCCTCATTAATGTTGAAAGGAACTTTAGCAAGAAATCATCTCATCTAATATATTTTAATTATTTTATGGAAGAGGAAAGGAGAAGAGGTAATTCGCTCAAGGTTTTAACTCTGAACTTCTGGAAAACAGTAGAAATGACTGTGAATATGTTCTTCAGGTGGGTGAATTATATTCTCATCTATAGGTATTTCTCATCATCTCATATTGTTATGGACTGTCTTGTCTATTAGAAATATATGATAACATCCTCCTATCCTCACATCTGGTTTTTCTCCTCTCTAAAGGAGAGGAGCAAAATTGATATTCCTAAAGCACAGGTCTGACTACATCACACACACCACAACTGCCACTCAAGAAGGTTCAGGGACTTCTTAATACCTGTCAGGAGAAATCTAATTTCCTCTCTTTGACACTTAAAACCTTCTGCAAGATGGCTATGTCTTTCTTTTCAAGTTGAGTTCACATTGCTCTCTTTCATTTACTCCACTTTCCAGTCACTTTTTTTACCTCTAACATAGTATCTTTCATCTCTGTCCACTACAGTCCTTTGCAGAGTGTTCCACTTGCTTAGAATGTTCTCTTTCTCTCTTTACACCTGCCTCTTGGAACCTCTTTCTCCCTTTGAGGCTCAACTCAAGGGTCACCTCCATCAAAATGATTTGTATCATTATTTTATATTTTTGCAAATATTTTACATCTATCTATATTCATGTTAACCTACCTTTCCGGAGAATTTGATTTTCTTAAAAAGGTAAAGATATTGGGCAGCTAGGTGGTGCAGTGGATGGAGCACCCTCCCTAGAGTCAGGAGGACCTTACTTAGCTGTGTGGCCTCGGGCAAGCCAAACCCCATTTGCCTTGCAAAAAAAAAAAAACAAAAAAACTTAAAACAAGGTAAAGATATAAGACAAGGAATGTTTTATTTTTCTTTTCATATTAGTGCTTAAAACAATATTTGACATCAGTCAGACAGCAAGTATCCATTTATTGTGTCTACTCTACGTCAATGTTAAACAATGGAGATAAAAAGAAAAGTCAAAATAGTTCCTACCCTCAGAGAACTTGTGTTTTAACGGGTAAAATAATCCATAAGAACACACAAAATGGATACATTTCCCATGAAGCTGAAATCTCTGGGCTTCTCTCTCACGCTCCAGAGAACTTCATCTTGGCAGATCACTTGAGCCCTAGATTTCACATCTTCTGTCTCCTGGGTTCCTCTTTCTGATTATTGCCCTCTAATTAAGGAGGGCACCTAGAACAGCCATTTCTTCATTTCCCACCAGGTTGCAAGCCCTTGGACTTCTACATCGTCCTCCCCCAGATCCAGAATAGGTCCCACCCCTCCCTTTCAGTTTCCCTTTATGTGTTGCCTTCCTTGAGGACACAAACTGCATTCGTATTTCTTATCGATGGAAAGTTGGCGGATGTTAATAGTAATTAATATTCCACATGTTTTTTATTTAATAGAGCCCACCTCCCATCGTGTTAACCAATCAGCGTTGATTGCCACCCATTAGGAACACCCACCCACTCTTTGAAGGAAATATAAACTGTGAGCCTCGGACTATTAGGGCTCTTTGGTCTGAGAGAGATGACAAATGAATATCCTTTTATTGATAATGTTCTGGTTTGATTAATAAAATGATTACATTACAAAGAAACTGACTCAGAATTATTTTAACCATCAAAACACTGAAGCAGAACGAGTTCCGCGTCTTACCCAAGGTCCCAGAACTAGTACATTGTGCGTCAGGGTTAGAACTCTGATCCAGCCAAGTCCAAGTCCAGCTGCCTTCTAATCTGAAAGGGCAATTATTAGAAGCTGGGGACTGACTGCTTTTCCTGTAGAAATCAGAATTTGCTTTGAGTCTTGAAAGAAGTCATGGAAATTCAGAGTTTAAAAACCCAGGTCCCTCACTTAGAAATAAGAGTACGGAGGCAGCAGAGTGCGGGCGCTGGCGGGAGTGGCCGTGCGCGGCCCGTGCTCTCTGGGCTGCGCTGGACCGGACCCCCACGCCATCCCCGGCACCGCCGGCGACCTCGGCCAGCCCTTCCCAGGCCCCCTTCTCCCCTCGAGGTGGAGGGGTCCCGGGCTTGCCATGGGGGCGCTGCTCGCGGGCCCGGCAGGAAGGATGCGGGGCGGCCGCGAGCGGGGGTCCCCCGCCCAGGAACCCCGGAGTGCGCCTGGGGCCCGGGCCCTGTGGAGCCGCGGAGGGGGGCGCAGCAGGAGAAGGAGGGGCGGCCTTGGAGGAAGGGGAGCCCAGCAGCCTCGGGGAGAAGGAGCGGGGCTGGACGGAAGGAAAGGCAGCAGAAAGGAGGCACCAGCGGAGAAGGAACCCCAAGGGCAGGAGGGTGGGGAGGGTGTGTATGGTACCTTCGTGGTGTGAGATGGAACTAAATGTCCACCTGGTGCTAATACAGCCTGCACCGCTCTCAACCAGCTCTACCTGGGACAGCTTAGATTACTACTGAGAAGGTGAGAGGTGACCTTAAGGTGGAACAGCTGTTTCCGGAATTTGGAAACAGAAGAACCGATGCTTCTCAATCCATAGGAGTAAATGCCTCTGAAAAGTGTCTTCCCACCATGTCTCAATGGAAAAGTTCAGACAGCCTGAACACTGTCAAATCTGATAGTTCCTCCAAAGCACTCCAAGTGATGCCTCTGACTCCTGACCAAAGCAGTATAAGCATCAACGGACTCCTTATGAGAAACTAGACATCGTAATTATCCTGAAGTGTATTTTATGGGTCCAAATGCTAAGCAAAGGCATGGCACCTTGGGTGGCCCCAACAATGTGGGGGTATAATGATGCTGAAGGAGGCTGCGTTTACGTACCTCGAGACCACTTGGCTTATAGATACGAGGTGCTGAAAATCATTGGCAAGGGCAGTTTTGGGCAGGTGGCTCCGTCTATGACCGCAAACTTTGTCAGTATGTTGCCCTGAAGATGGTTCGCAATGAAAAGCGGTTTCAACGACAAGTCGTTGAAGAAATTAGGATTGGAGAGCATCTAAAGAAACAGGATAAAACAGATAGCATGAACGTTATTCACATGCTAGAAAGCTTTACATTCCAGAATCATGTCTGTATGGACCTCTATGAGCTGATCCAAAAGAACAAGTTTCAGGGGTTCAGTGTCCAACAGGTTCGCAAATTCGCTCAATCTATCTTGCAATCCTTGGATGCTCTCCACAGAAACAAGATCTTTCGTTGCAACCTAAAACCAGAAAACATTCTTCTAAAGCAGCATGGCCGCCATGCAACCAAGGTGACTGATTTTGGATCCAGCTGTTTTGAGTACCAGAATCCCTATACATACATCCAGTCTCGTTTCCACAGAGCACCAGACATCATTTTGGGAAGTCAACACAGTACACCTAGCAATGTCTGGAGATTTGGCTGCATCCTTGGAGAACTTTTGACTGGACAGCCTCTCTTTCCCCAGAGAGGATGAGGGAGACCAGCTAGCTTGTATAATGGAGCTTCTGGGAATGCCCCCCTCCAAAATTTCTTGAACAAGCTAAGCATGCCAAGTACTCTATCCACTCCAAAGGTTTGCCTCGATATTGTTCTGTGACTACTCTGCCAGATGGGAAGTCTGTCCTTGGTGGGGGGCTTTCAGGAAGGGGTAAGAAGCCAGGTCCTTCAGGCAGCGAAGACTGGGTAACAACACTAAACGCATGTGAGGACTACTTGTTTATAGAGTTTTTGAAAAGATGTCTTCATTGGGATCCCTCTGCCTGCCTGACCCCAGCGCAGGCCTTAAAACACTCTTGGATTTGTAAACCTGTGCCCAGACCTCTCTCTTCAGACAAAATGTCAGGGAAACAGCAAATCCTGTGAATGCTTTGGGATCCAAATTGCCTCCAGCCACTGGATTAGCCAACAAGCTTAAAGCTAATTTAATGTCAGAAACTAATGGCAGTATACCTCTGTGCAGTGTCTTGCCTAAACTCATATGATCCATATGGAAATATGTATAAGTGATATTTTTAATTACCCTGAAAACATGCAAATTGGAAAATACAACATCCTTGGAGCCCCTGTTTTTGACTAACAAGACCTTTTTTTTAAAAGTAAAATTTTATATACATATATATATATATATATAATTTAACTTTTCAAGGGCTAATTACCTAACCAACCTTGTTTTAATTGCATTGAAATACCTATTAAACTACTTTTTATAAAAAAAAAAAGAAAAAAGAGGTAAGACTATGATGTTTCTTGTCTTTGTTTTTGTAGTGTGATTACCAAGAAATTATCAAAATATATCAAGGACTAGTACCTGGATCTTGAGACTCAGGAAGTACAATAAAAGTCAAAATAACCAGGAGAACTTGTTGCATTTCCATAGTTAACAATTGAAGCTACAAGGCAAAGTAATTAGAGGAGTCAGGAGAAATTGAGTTCAAATCCAGCCTCAAACACTAACTAGCTGTGTGATTCTGGACAAGTCATTTAACTTCTGTCTGCCTAGTTCCTCAACTGTAAAATGAGGATAATATTTGCACCTACCTCCCACAATTATTATAAGAAAAATTAAATTATATTTGAAAAGCAATTTGAAAATTTAGTGTTTATATATACACATACATATATATAAGTATTATATATCATATATTGTCATATATGTTATATTTATTATATTATTAATATGTTCTATACATTCTATACACATATATGTTGTTATTATTAGCGATCATTGAACAAAGAGGACATAGCACCAGGGTCAGCAATAGGGTGACAACAGAACCAATAACACTAAAAAAACAACAGCAACAAGAGGAGCAAGGCAGAGGCAATATCAGGAAAACAGCAAAAAGACAGTGCCTTGGAGAAAAGACAGCAATATCCCTTAATGTATGTTTCATAAGTTCTGATTTCATTTCTACAGAGAAACAATCCACACAAGAAACACCAAGTGAATGAATATATATTGCCTAGATTGTAACATGTAGTTGGACCAGAAGTTTATTGAACTAGTCTATAAGATAGAAATATATACACATATGTATGTATGTAAATATACATGAAGCATTTATAATATATGTATGTATGCATTATGCACTGTGTATGAATGCCATCATGCTATAAACCTCAGTCGAAAAAAATTTAAGCAGCCTTTTAAACTGTTGGAATATTTTCCAGTGAGATCACAGTATTATTTGCATTTGTTAAGCATGAAATTCTAACATTTCCCCCCAAGGCAGATCAGGGACAGAAGCCTTCAAGCTTAAATCTGGAGGTCACATTGAACCAATGAATAAAAAATAATACTTATAAACATGTTGGTCTCCTCCAGGCAAGGTACATCAAACTTAAAGAGATCAAATAGAAGGTTGGGGCTGAATGCTTTAGAGAAACAGCATTCTAAAATCAAAAGAAAACTGGATGTACATGCTTAAAGAATATTAACATATACAACAAACACCAGTCTTAAAGTATATGTGTGATATTAGACTCAATGATCTGGGGTCAGAATCAAATAGTGTTTGGACAATATGTTGCTTTAAATGTGAGAAATTGTACATTGATTTCAATCTGCTGTCTGAAACCTTAAACACTCTCCTCAAACAATATGTCTATCATTTCATATCTGTTTGAATGATTGAAGGAAACATTTATTGTTGCTTATTATATTCTAGACATAGGGCTAAATGCTGAGGAGGCAAATATAAATAGCACAGTATAGGGTCCCTGTCCTCAAGGAGCTTACATTCTTAGAGGAATTGTCACCACGTACAGTGGAATGGTGGTCAGAGAAGATAGTTTCAATCTAGAAAATCAGAGAAATATTAAGTGTAGCCATGGGGTCTTTTCCAGAAATGAAATTTCAATTTGCTTTCTGTTCTCAAAGTTGGAGTTAAAGAGAGCGGGAGATTGGGAAGGAATGTTGGAGATCTCAATGATCATTGGGCTAGATATGAAAAACTTTCATTATTCAGGAGCTCAGGACTCCAGAATATGAACAGGAAGAGCAGAGACTGGAATTAGATGTGGCATAAAAATGGCAGGACAACTATTAAACTTCTTATGATTATCATTTTTGTGGGTGAGATTTATCAATGTTTGAGAAGCTGTATTCCTTGATAAAAAAAAAAAAACAGAGAGAAAAATAGGCTCAGTGATCCTATAAAAGTATTCAGTAAGACATAGAGAACATCCCTTTAATTATCTGTTTCTTTGCCACCCCAAAAAGAACTGCTAAAAAAATGTAAGATCTTTTCTTCTTTATTGATCATTCAAAAGCATAGGTCTAATTGTGAAATTAATTGAGTCAAAGAGTAAGCACTGTTTTATATATAATTCTAAATCATTCCATTCCAGAATAGCCGTACCCATTCACAAATCCACCAAAACTACAGCCATGTGTTTTTTTTTCCTTTGACCACTCCAATATTTATCATTTTCCCTTTTTTGTCATCTTTGCCAATCTAATGGCTAAGAGGTGAAATTTCAGAAATGCTTTAATTTACACTTCTATAATTGGTAGTAATAGGGAGGATTTTTTTTAGCTATAGATAGCTTTTACTCTTTCCCGTGAGAACTGTTTGTTTATAGCCTTAGACCAATTATTGAGAGAATGATTTATATTCTTATAAATTTGAATAGATATTGGGAATGAGGACTTTATAATAGAAACTTGTTACAAAGATTTTTTCCAATTGTTTCCACTTTAATCTTACCTTTTTTTATTTATAAAAAAACAGGTCACATTTTCACAGAGTTTATCTTAGAATAAGGTATGAGGTATGGATAATTTCTTTCATATGAGTATTCAATTTTCCTAGAATTTTTTTTTGTCAAATAGTGAGTTCTTATCCCAGTTTTTGGAGTATTTGTATTTACTGAATACTGGGTTAATAGATCCATTTGTTTCTATATGTTCTATAGTTAATCTTTCTTCCACTGATCAAGCATTGTTTTTAACGAGTATCAATAGGTTTTAGTATAGTTTGGGATCTGTGAAGCTAGACCCCCCTTACTGTTTTTTTCATATTTCCCTTGAGATGGTTTTACCTTTTTGCCCTTATATTAATTCCATTACTATTTTTCTACCTCTACAAAGTAATACTTTGGTATGACACTGAATTAATATTTTTATTCATATGGTAATACCTTATTTCTTATATTGACTTGTATCCCACTAGTAAACAGTTAATATTTTTTCCACTGTTTAAATCTCTTTATTTCTATAAATAGTGACTTAATCAGGGTGGCCCAGAAGTCAAAGGAACTGGGTTCAGGGCACAGTCTCTCCTGCAAGTCAGGATTAAAATCCAGCTTCTGACAATTATACTTTAGGGGCAGCTAGATGGGGCAGTGGATAGAGCCCTGGCCTTTGAGTCATGAGGACCTGAGTTTGAATCCAGCCTCAAACACTTGACACTTACTAGCTGTGTGATCTTGGGCAAGTCACTTAAACCCAATTGCCCCACATCCGGGGCCATCTCCAGTCATCTTGATCCATATCTGGCCACTGGACTCAGATGGCTCCAGAGGAGAAAATGAGGCTGGTGACTTAGCACAGCACCCGTTAAAAAGTGGGAGTAGATAGGAGCAGCATTGTATTTTAACACAGTAGACTCATATGAGGAAATCCAGGAGTCAGACAAAGGAAGCACAGTGAAAAGCTAGGCCACTTTGATTTTCACTCCTTAGTATTTTTTTTTTTTACAGATTAGTTTTTTGGTATGAGGAATTAGGCTGAGGAAAAAGAAAGAAAATCATGAGATAGGAAAGAAATACATTAGAATTTTTTTAAAGTGAATGTCATGTTCATTCATATTCTATAGGGTTGTTTGTTTTAGTTTTGTATTTTTTTCTCTGGATGGGCATAGCATTGTCCATAGCCAGACAATATAGTTATCCTGGCTCTCTGAACTGCTAAGAGGAGCTGCATCCATCAAGGTTGATCATCTCACAATGATGTTATTAATGTGTTTAATATTCTTTTGTTATTCCATCCTTACCAGGATGAACAACACCATCTTCCTTTATCAATTTATCATCATTCTATTCATTTTAAGTAATCCTACTTCTTTATTTATTTTTGTTATATAGCTATAAAAAAAGTCAGCTCCTTTTTTTTTTATTAGCTTTCTTTATTTGCAACTTAGAACTTTTAATACTATTCTGCCAGGACAATTGCCATCCTTTGTGCATTCAGGCACCAATATCTTACATTTTAAAATTGCATGTTGATTGATGAATTCCATAAGTATCCATAGCTGTCCTCATTTCCTGCTCATCAGAATACTATTTTGGTCTTCAGAATGTTATTCTTTAGAGCTTCCCCATCTTTCTTAGGTTGATTTTCCCCCCTGGAATATTGATCCACAGGATCCTGCCTACATATTCTCTAAGTTCTTTGAAATCTGCTCTCCTTCAATCTAGAATATTTTTATACAATTTTCTTCTCTGCCATCACAAACCCTAAGACAAATATGTCACTCTTATTTCAATATTCCTATGATTTATTTTTTAAATTAATATTTTATTTTTTTCCAATTATATACAATAGTAGTTTCTACCCATCATTTTCTGTAAGGTTTTCAATTTTACAATCTTTCTTCCACCCTCCCTTCCCTCGCCTATCCCCCCACAGAAGGCAGTCTGGTAATCTTTACATTGTTTCCATGCTATACATTGATCAAAATTGAATGTGTTGGGAGAGAAATCATATTCTCGAGGAGAAAATAAAATCTTTTTTTTTTTTTTTAGCTTTTGCTAGGTAGTGGGGTTAAGTGGCTTGCCCAAGGCCACACAGCTAGGTAATTATTAAGTGCATGAGGCCAGATTTGAACTCAGGAGCTCCTGACTCCAGCGTTGGTGCTTTATCCACTGTGCCACCTAGCTGCCCTGAGAAAATAAAATCTTAGAGATAGCAAAATTATATAGTACATAATACACTTTTTATTTTAAAAAATGAAGGTAATAGACTTTGGTCTTTGTTTAAACTCCACAGTTATTTCTCTGGGTACAGATGGCATTCTCCATCATGAGTGCTCTTAAATTGTCCTTGATTATTGCATTGGTGGATTGAGCAAAGTCCAATAAGATTGATTGGTGTGTACAGTGTTTTTTCTGTTCTGCTCATCTCACTCATTATCAGTTCTTGCAAGTCTTTCCAGGCTTCTCTGAATTCCCAGCCCTCTGGGTTTCTAATAGGACAATAGTGTTCCATAACATACTTATACCACAATTTGTTCAGCCATTTCCCAATTCATGGACATTCACTTGCTCTCCAATTATTTGCCACCACAAACAGGGCTGCTATGAATATTTTTGTACAAGTGATATTTTTACCCTTTTTCATCATCTCTTCAGGGTATAGACCCAGTAGTGGCATTGCTGGATCAAAGGGTATGCACATTTTTTGTTGCCGTTTGGGCACAATTCCAGCTTGCTCTCCAGAAAGGTTGGATGAGTTCACAGCTTCACCAACAATGCATTAGCATCCCAGGTTTCCCACATCCCTTCCAAAATTGATCATTTTCCTTTCTGGTCATATTAGCCAGTCTGAGAGGTATGAGGTGGTACCTTAGAGATGCTTTAATTTGCATTTCTCTAATCAGTGATGATTTAAAGCAATTTTTCATATGACTATGGATCACTTTGACTTCCTCATCTGTAAATTACCTTTGCATATCCTTTGACCATTTGTCAATTGTGGAATGGTTTGGGTTTTTTTTTTTTGAAAATTTGACTCAGCTCTCTATACATTTTAGAAATGAGTCCTTTGTCAGAAATTCTACTTGTAAAAATTGTTTCCCAATTTTCTTTTGATCTTGGTTACAGTGGTTTTGTTTGTGCAAACCTTTATAATTTAATGTAACCAAAATTATCTAATTTGTTTTTAATGAAGTTCTCCATCTCTTCCTTGGTCATAAACTTCTTCCCTTTCCATAGATCTTACAAGTAAACTATTCCTTGATCTCCTAATTTGCTTATAATATTGTGTTTTATATCTAAATCCTGGACCCATTTTGATTTTATCTTGGTATAGGGTGTGAAATGTTGGTCTAATCCAAGTTTCTGCCATACTTACTTTCAATTTTCCCAACAGTTTTTATTGAAGACTGAGTTCTTATCCCAGAAGCTGGACTCTTTGTATTTATCAAACAGCAGATTACTATAATCGTTTCCTGTTGTCTCTTTTGTACCTAATCTTTCCCACTGATCCACCACTCTATTTCTTAGCCAATAGTAGACAGTTTTGATGACTGATACTTTATAGTATAATTTTAGATCTGGTAAGGCTAAGCCACCTTCTTCTGCGCTTTTTTTTCATTAAATCCCTAGATGTTCTTGACTTTTTGTTTCTCTATATAAATTTAGTTACAATTTCTTCTAGCTTGTTAAAGTAATTTTTTTGGAGGTTTGATTGATAAGGTACTAAATAAGTGAATTTTTAAGTAGAATTGTCATTTTTATTACATTAGTTCAGCCTATCTATGAGCAGTTAATATTTGCCCAGTTATTTAAATCTGATTTCATTTGTGTAAGAAGTATTTCCTAGTTACTTTCATAGAGTTTCTGAGTCTGTCTTGGCAGGTAGACCACCAAGTATTTTATATTGTCTGAAGTTACTTTAAATGGAATTTCTCTTTCTATCTCTTGCTTCTGTATCTTAATTAATATATAGAAATAATAATTAATTAATAATAAATAATAAATATATAGAAATCCTGGAGATTTATGAGGGTTTTTTCATCCTGTGACTTTGCTAAAATTGCTAATTGTTTCTAATAATTTTTAAATTATTTTTTATGTTTCTCTAGGTATACCATCATGACATCTGCAAAGAGTGAAAGTTTTCTTTCTTCCTTCCCAATTCTAATTCCTTCTATTTATTTTTCTTCTCTTATTGCTAAAGGTAACATTTCTAATACAATATTGAATCATAGTGGTGATAATGGTCATCCTTGTTTAACCCCTGATCTTATTGGAAATGCCTCTAGCCTATCCCCATTGCATATAATACTTATTGATGGCTTCAGATAGATACTGCTAATCATCCTAAGGAAAAATTCATTTATTCCTATGCCCTCTAGTGTTTTTAGTAGGAATGGGTATCATATTTTGTCAAAGGCTTTTTCAGCATCTATTGAGATAATTATATGATTTCTGTTAGTATAATTAACTATATCAATAGCAAACCTAACAGTTTTCCTAATTTTGAACCAACCCTGTATTCCTAGGATAAATCTTGCTTGGTCATAGTGTATTATCTTAATGTTAACTTGCTGTAATCATTTTGCTAAGATTTTATTTAAGATTTTTTTGCATCTATATTCATTAGGGAAATTGGTCAATAATTTTTCTTTCTCTGTTTTGACTCTTTCTGGTTGAGGTATCATCATCATAATGGTGTCATAGAAGGAGCTAGACAAGAGTTCTGTCTTCATCTATTTTTCCAAAGCATTTATAGAGAATTGGAACCAATTATTCCTTAAATGCTTGATAGAATTCACTTTTGTATCCATCTGGCCCTGGAGATTTTTTCTTAGGGAGTTCAATGATAGCTTGTTGAAGTTCTTTTTCTGAGATAGGGTTATTTAGGTATTTAATCTCCTCTTCATTTAACCTGAGCAACTTATATTTTTGTAAATATTCATCCATTTCAATTAGATTATTAAATTTAGTGTCATATAGTTGGGAAAAATAATCCAAATTATTATTTAATTTCCTCCTCATTGGTGGTGAGTTCACCTTTTTCATTTATGATACAAGTAATTTGGTCTTTTTTCATTCTTTTTTTTAATCAAATTAACCAAATGTTTATCAATTTTATTTTTTTTCATAAAACCAACTTGGTTTTTATTAATTAGTTCAATAATTTTCTTGCTATCAGTTTTATTAATTTCTCTAATTTTTAGAATTTATGATTTGGTATTTAATTGGGGGTTTTAGATTTGTTCTTTTTCTAATTTTTTTTTAGTTGCATGCTTAGTTCATTGATTTCCTCTTTCTTTTTTTTATTCATGTAAGCAATTAAAGATATTATATGTCCTCTAATAACTGCCTTGGCTTGTATCCCATAAGTTTTGGTATGTTGTCTTGTTATTGTTATTGTCAAGGATGGAATCATTAATTCTCTCTTTAATTGCAGTTTGATCCACTCATTCTTTAAAATGAGGTCATTTAGTTTTTAGTTAGTTTTAGGTCTGTCTCTCCATGGCCTTTATTGTATGTGATTTTTATTGCATTATGATCTGAAAAAGAAGTATTCACTATTTCTGCCTTTCTGCTTTTGATTATAAGGTTTATGCCTTAGTTCAAGGTCAGTTTTTGTGGAAGTGCATTGTACTGCAGAAAAAAAAAAGTATTTTCTTTTCTATCCCCATTCAATCTTTTCCAAAGGTCTATCATGTCTAGGTTTTCTAACATTTTATTTTCCTTCTTAACTTCCTTCTTTTTTATTTTAAGGTTAGATTTATCTAAATCTGAGAGAGGGAGATTGAGATCTCCTACCAATAGAGTTTTGCTGTCTATGTCTTCCTGCAGCTCATTCAGCTTCTCCTCTAAGAATCTGGATGCTATACCGCTTGGTACATACATATTTAGTATTGAAATTGCTCCACTGTCTATGATCCCTTTAAAGAGGATACAGTTTCCTTCCTTATCTCTTTTAATGAAATCTATTTTAGTAGCTGCTTTGTCTGAGATAAGGATTGCTACCCCTGCTTTTTTTTTCACTCCAGTTGAAGCACAATATATTCTGCTCCAACCTTTTACCTTTACTCTATGTATCTTTCTGCTTCAAATGAGTTTCTTGTAAAAAGCATATTGTAGGATTCTGTTTTTTTAATCCAGTCTGCTATTAGCTTAAGGTTTATGGGAGAGTTCATCCATTTCACATTAAAAGTTATATTTACTAACTCTTTATTGATGTCTATCTGTGCTGGAGCTCCCCTGTCCACTGTGCTGCTCTCTTGTCTGTTCACAAAGCCAAAGGTTCTAAGGCTGCTCTCAGGTTATTCCCAGGTCTCGCCCAACACCCACTGGCTCTCTGCTCTCTGTCCCCCCACCCATATTCCCCTGGGATAGATCTTGTTGGTAGATGTTCTCCTTTGCTCTTTCTCAATTTTGTGGATTTGAATTCTGCTAAGAGACTTGATTCATATTAATTCTGAGGGAAAGCCAGGAAACTTTAGCCCAGTGTCTGATTTCTCTCTACCATCTTGGCCAGAAGTCTGATTCTCACAATCTCGAAATCAGATATTATGGGTAATAATTAAATATAGAATTGAATTCCCTCTTACTGGTTCATTAATTATAGGAAAGTTGAAATTGTCTTAAGAAATCCAATAAAAGTACATCTAAAAAAGCAAACTAAGAAAATTATTAGCTTCCACTTTCAATTATCAAAGAAAAAGTTTTATCATATATCTAGAAAAGTGAAGCTATCAACACCCAACACTACTCAATGAGTTTAGGACCTGGCTCATAGTCTTTTTCTCTCCTAAAACTACAGTCCTTTTATATTAAGAAATTTGCTCCTTCAAATAACTAACTTCCCTTTTCCTCAGTCTACTCAATTTTTTATGACTTGTGCGGCAATTGTTAGAATCAAATGAGATAGTCATATAAAAAAATTATGTAAACTTTAAAGTTAGCTGGAGTAGTAGCTAGAGTGCTTCATCTGAAAGCACGAAGACCTGAATTCAAATATGACCTCAAATACTGACAAGTTATGTGACTCTGGTTAAATTACTCAACCCTGTTTGCCTTAATCCATGGAGAACAAAAAGGCAGACCAATCCACTATCATTGCCAAAAAAATTTAAGAGTTCACAAAGAATTGGACACAATTAAACAAAATCAACAAACCTTAAAACAACATGTAAATACTAGTTCTTAGGAATCTAAGTGTCTCATAGGTTGGAGTGTATACCTTGGAGTTGGATATCAACATGAGAATGTTTTAAGGATGAAATCAAATTATTCTCTTGATTTCCAAATATCTTAAACATGTGAGGTGGTAACTTTTTCCTCTCTCAAGTTCATAATCAAAAGCAAAGCTCCCTGAAATGAGATTTTTTTATGGAAGAAAACTACTAGGAAAATAGAAATGAGCTCACTTTGGGTTGACTTTCTGAGGTTCTAGAACTATCTAAGACAACATGACTTCTGATCAATTTTGATTTGCCCAAGATCCAAATCAGGACTTGAGATAGAATTGCTATTTGTCCATAACTCTTCTTTACTATGTCAGAGATTTCTTTTTTTTTTATGTGAACACTTGAAATAATAGTGCACTGTTTAGTACTTCAAAGACAGAAATGAATGTCATAACCAACAAAGCTTGGCAAAATTTAAAAAATCTCCCATCAATCCAGTTGTATTTCTTCTTTCAAGAAAAAGAAATGTAAGAAAGGCAGACAGTAATTTACAGAAACTCCAAACAATCTTTCCTTTTCTTGGAGTCTTTCACAGGCTTTAGAGAACAAAACTAAATGCTCTTTGAAGATTGATTGATTTTTCCTTAAAAGAAATTCTCATTTTATAGAATCAAAACCAAATTTAAATTTTAGTATGGTTTTATAATAAATAAATAATTGCACAAAAGTCAAAGTTTTCTTTGCTACAATCTAAACTAAATAAAAGATACCTCTCCTTAGTTCTATTTAGCTAATCCAATATATTTCATCTTGTATCACCATTGCTTCAATCTCCTCAATAAATGAGAGGCAGTGTGATGCTGATGGAAGAATATTATACACAGAGTTGGGAGAGCTAGGTTTGAATCTCACTTAAAACAAGTATTCAATTCTTTTTCCAGAATCATTTATAAAAAACTTACTATGTACAACACCACTTTTCTCAGTACTTGGATTTCAATACTATGCATAATAGATCCTTCTTAAAAACAAAATAGTTTCTGCCCTCAAGAAGGTTAATTTCTACTGAAGAAAAAGTGAATACGTGATATAATGTCTTGATATAAAAACAAGACAATATAGTATCCCATAGGGGAAACAGCAGACAATAAGCATACTAGGAATAATCAGGAAGGGATTGAACATTATCATCTAGGGAAAGGAGAAGGTGATTCGTAGAGATGAAAACCAGTCTGAGAGTTGAAAGGAGATAAAGAATTTTAAGGGAAAGAATAGAAGAGAGTCAATATATGAGAGATAGATTGCCAAAAGAAAGAGGTAGAAGATAACAAATTGTCTTTGAATCATGGCTGGTAATTCAATTCAGCTGGAACACAATAGAAATGAGTGAGAATAATGAACTAGACTACAAAGCTTAGAGTCAAGTGGCAGAAATATTTAAAGTAAGACTAAGGAATTTTTATTTTATCCAAAGGATAAGAAAGGGGAATTGAATCTGTAATCCTTGGGCTATTAAATTTGGCTTTGATTCCTGGGAAAATTCTAGAAAATATTATGATTAATGAGTAGCTAGTCTCCATTTGGTGTTAGAATAATTAGGATCAACTGGTAAAAGAAAGAAGCAAATGTCTCAGCCAAAAAAATAAAACAATTCAACGGTGAAATTTGCTCTTTTGAGAAGAAATGTGTTCTCCTTCATTAGAGGGCTTGAAAAAAAAAACTGCATGACCACATATCAGATATGTTGTAAAAAAAGAAAATGTTCACAAAAAGGTTGAACTAAACAGTCTCTGAGGTTCTTCCTGAGGTTAGATTTATAATCCTATGAGCTCCCAAGAAGTTAGGAGTCATTAATCTGTAGTATATAATACTTCACAAGGTTACTGAAAGAGCTTCCATTATTTTTAAAGTACTAAATGAATATGAGCTGTTCAGTTCAATGACTTTATCCCCACATTCTACTTTGTGGCTCAATTCAGAGAAGCATAAATTTGGAGTTGGAATGTTTATCTAACCCACCATCACTTCTCACTCACCCCTGCATCTTTAGGTGGTAAAACTAAGGGAGCAGCTAAATGGTGAAGAGGGTAGGATGTTGGACCTGAAGTCATCATTGCTGCAGACATTTGCTAGGTGAGACTATGGACAAGTCACTTATCCCTATTTGTGCCAGTTTCTTCATCTGTAAAATGAACTAGAGAAGGAAATAACAAATGACTTCATTATCTCTGCCAAGAATACCTCAAATGAGATACAATGAAACAGACAGAAATGAAAATAATTAAATAGCAAAAATTAAGTAACTTAGCCAGAATTCAAACTGAGGTTCATTAATTCTAAATCAAGCCCCCTTTGCTACTGTCCCAAAACAGAAGTGTTGTGTGTGTGTGTGTGTGTGTGTGTGTGTGTGTGTACACATTTTCTTTGATATGCATAGGAGGAGGAATGGTTGGCATTACCAAGACAACTGGAGGTGAGACTCAAAATTCAGGAAAACTAGTAGCTTTTTATGGTCCTTGGCAGGAAAAAAAAAAAAATATTCCCTGCTTCTACACAAACAAACCAATTAAATATTCTTTGGATCTGCTTCCAAATTTTTTTTATTAATTTTGTCTGGGTAGTTCCTGGAAGTGATATGGATCACCTATTTACTAGGTGGTTGCTGTAGGTAAATACTTTGTCTCAACTTCTCATAAGTAAAATGAGCAGGAACTAGGGGACTTCTAAGCTCTAAATTCATGATGCTTCTGTTGTCTAGTATCCATCTCTTTGTTTCTCTTCCAGAATACAATAAACATTTTTTTTTATTTCTCATATTCATTTAAAATATTTTTCATCCACCACTGAATAAATACAATATGGTTTTGTTCCTTCCTCCACCACACTTCTGTTCCCCCTTCCCATTCCATGCTGCTTATTTCCATACTGAATTTAATCTCCCATTATCCTACATATGGGAAAGTCCTATAAGATTCTGATAATCAAATAAAAAACATCTCACAATCTAAAATCTGCCCCCCCCCAGGTTCTCAGCAAGGCTAGGGAAAATATGAGTTAAATTTGAAGCCAAAAAACCAGTCAGATAAACAATAAAAGCAACTATTCACATTGGACCATAAAGCAGATTCTCCCTTTCACTTTTCCCGGAACACTAAAAGCTGTCCCAAGTAACCACGATCCTCACTCATCCTTATGTAATTCTTTGAATCTGGGGGAAAAAATCCAGCTAAGTCTTGTATTTCTTACACTTTTCTGCATGTGCCTAAGGATGCTTCCTCCTAGTTACAAAGTCCTAAAATCTGTTTCTCAATAAAAAGGTTTTTTTTATTTTTCTTCTCAATTTTGAAGCAGGTTTTATAATCTAAATATAGAAAAGAAAAAGGCAATGAAGGAAAATGGAGAGAATTAGTAAGACAAAGAACAAAAGGAGGAATAGAAATAGTGGAGAGGAGAAGGAAGATAAAAAGGAAAGGAAGAAGGAAAGATTAGATTGAGGAAAGTGAGAGAAGAAAGAGGGGAAAAAGGAAGGGAGGAGAAGGGGATGAAGCAAAGGACAAGATGAAGAATAATACAATACTTTTTTTTCCACTGCATTTTGAGAAAATCCTGGAAAAGTTCCCCATTTATCCTGGGTTGACTTCTACTTACACATTAAGGCCTTTCACAGATATTTACATTGTTGTTGTGCTTTTTCTCCTAAATCTTTCATGTACCCAATTGATTTTGACAGACCCAAACAGCTCAAGCTGACTGCTTTGCGCCCAAATCTACTTCGTTATTTCTGAATCTTCCTTGCTCTCACTCCAAGCAGAATATAGCTAGCATGCAATGTGTTCAAAGATAGAAACTACCCCCAGTTCCATCAAGTTAACAAGATTAGACTTCCAAACCAAATTCTAGGCTTTAAAAGTAGAGTTTAATGTGGCTATTCCTAATTAACAAGCACTTGATTTACTTTGAAGGTTGACTTTGCCAAGATAAATCCAGAAACACTAGGCTTTCTCACTTTTTATATTTTGATATTTCACTTGAGCAACTTAAAAAAAGAAATCCTGTTTATTCTGAATGCTGCCATTCACAAAATGTTTATTCTCAAAGTAAAATCACCTTCTTCAGAGATGGCTCAATTCGTAAGTGAAATATAAAATATTCCAGATTTCATATATACCAAAATGTCCTGCCAGTCCAAAATTGCTTTCACAACTAATAATTAATATTGAAACAGACAAAGAGGTTGAACAAGCCAAGGTTGGGATGATAGAGACTGACAAAACAGAGCAACTAAGGTTGGAGTAGACAGTCTAGAATAGTAATGGGAGAAAGACTGTGCAAATGATTAAAACATCAGAGGAAGATCAGAATGGCAGAATTATAAGGTCAAAGGTTTGGTTTCATGTACCAGTTCTTCCCTTAACAGAAGTCTTTGGGCAAATCACTTCACATCAATGTTTGAGTTCTCTAATATACAAAAATAATGTGTTTAAGGTTCTTTCTAGCTCTGACATTCTGGTTTCAGGAAGAGCCATCAATAAGTACCAAAGGAGTATACAAAATAATCTCAGAAACAAAGGACATGGTAAAGCCTGTAGGTTGGGGTTAAGTGATTTCATCTGAAGAATACAGGAAAAGAGGAACAGAGAGCCTTACAGATCCATTAATTCTCCCTTTTCACCAAAGCATATATTCTCACTGTTAGAATCAATCCTTTGGGAGGGGCAGAGCCAAGATGGTGACAGGAGAGCATCATCTCAGGTGCTCTGTCTCCAAACTTATAAACTAAGGACTCTAACTAAATTTTCGAGAGACAGAACCCACAGAGGGATCCAGTGAGGCAATTCTCCAACCCAAGGTACCTGCTCCATAGAGTTAGAGAGGCAGCCTGCCAGAGCAAAGGAACTTTGGCCTCCTGGAGGCAGCCCCAGGGTACTGGGACCATGGCTCACCCTCAGCTGGGGCAGTTTCCTGACCTACTCAGGGAGCACCAGGCACAACTTGGGGGATCTGTGGGGGGGCCCTCTGCCAGAACGAGCATGTGAAGGCCAGCCCTCAGGGCACTCAGAGAGCAGTGTGGCTGTGGCAGCCCAGAGTCAGGAACCAGAAGCAGGAGCCAGTAAGCAGGGGGCACCAGGGCATGAGTGTTGAGCCTAGGAAGGGGAGCCAAGAGAGACTGCAGAGATCTGTCCTCTGTCCCTGAAACAGGACTCTGGGGATTTAACCACATTCAGATACTGAATGTGGTTAAACTACAGTTTAGGCCCCCCATAGCACAGCAGGGCCACCCCCTACCTCAACCCCCCTAGCAGAGGGGTATACTTGTGGTCACACACTGAGTTCCTTGTAGGGGGGCATGTCCCAATAATACTCAAAAGCTCAGGAAGCACCCTAAAACCAGGGCACAGGCTGGAAAAATGAGTAAGCGGAGAAAAAAAAGAGGAACATCATTGAGAAATACTTTGTCTATGATCCCAAGAAGGATCAAACCACTCAGTAGGAAGATGAAGAAGTCCAAATTCTTGTATCTAAAGACTACAAGAAAAAGAGAAATTGGGCACAGGCTATGGCACAGCTCAAAAAAGTCTTTGAAAATCAAGTAAGGGAGATAGAAGAAAAATTGGGGAAAGAAATGAGAGAGATACAGGAAAAATATGAAAAAGAAGTCAGCAGCTAATTCATGGAGATCAAAAAAAAAAATGCTGAAGAAAAATAACATGTTATTTTTGACCTAACAGCATAGGTCAAATGGATAAAACAGTTCCAAAAGTTAAAGAGGAGAAGAATGCTTTAAAAAGCAGAATTGGCCAGATGGAAAAAGAAATAAGAAAGCTCTCTGAGGAAAACAAATCCTTCAGATGTAGAATGGAACTGAGGGAGGCTGATCTTATGAGAAATCAGAACACAATATTTCAAAACCAAAAGAATGGAAAATTAGAAAAAAATGTGAAACATCTCACTTAAAAAAACAACTGATATGGATAACAGATTTAGAAAAGATAATCTAAAAATTATTGGGATACCTGAAAGTCATGATCAGGAAAAGAGCCTTGACATCATTTTCAAAGAATTACTGATATCCTAGAAGCAGAGGGCAAAATAGAAATGGAGAGAATCCACCAATCTCCCCAAGAAAGAGATTCAAAAAAAACAACCCCCAGGAATATTATAGCCAAGTTCCAGAACTCCCAAGTTAAAGAGAAAATATTACAAGCAGCCAGAAGGACACAATTCATATATCATGGATCTGCAGTCAGGATCACACAGAACTTAGCAGCAACTTCATTAAAAGCTCCTAGGGCTTGGAATATAATATTCCAGAAGGCAAAAGAGCTCTGAATGCAACCAAGAATCAACAACCCAGAAAAACTGAACATTGTCTTCCAGGGGAAAAAATGGACTTTCAATGAACCAGGGGAATTTCAAATGTTCCTGTTGGAATGACCAGAGCTGAACAGAAGGCTTGATCTTCAAATACAGGACTCAGGTGAAGCATAGAGAGTGGAGGAGAAGGGGAAAATATGAGGGACTTAATGATGATGAACTACATGTATTCCTTCATAGAAAAATGACACTGATAATACTCATATGAACCTTCTCATTTAATAGAGCAGGTAGAAGGATCTTTTATAGATGAAGCACAGGAAAGAGCTGAATTTGAAGATATAATGTCGTAAAATGTAGTCAATGGCTAAAAGGGAAATGTAATGGAAGAAAGAAAAAGGAGAGATAGAATAGGCTAAGATATTTCATATAATAATATTTTTTATTACAATGAGCTATTGCAATGATATGGAAGGGGGAAGGCAAGGGAGAATGAGAGAACCTTTGCTCTCATCAGAGGTGGCTAGGAGAGGAAACAGAATATATACTCAATGGGGTATAGACACCTGAAATAAGAAAGGGGACAGGGGGAAGCGGGGGATGTAAGTGATGGAGGAGAGGATGGACTGTGGGGTGAGAGTGGTCAGATATAACACATTTTCTTTTTTATTTCTTGCAAGGGGCTGGGATTGGATGACCTGTCCGGGACCACAGGGCCGGGTGGGTGTGGCGCCTAAGGGGTGGTATGGGGGCTAGGGGGCCTCTTGGCCCCAGGGCCAGGGATCTGTGTGCTATGCCACTCAGCTACCCTACAGCAGAGACAGAGTGAAAAGAGAGAGAAAGTATAGTACATGGTAGTGGAGAAATACGAATGGAGGGAGTTGCGATCAGCAATGGCAACAGTGGAAAAATATGGAAATAACTTTTGTGATGAACTTATCATAAATAATGTGATCCACCCATGACAGAGCTGGAGGTATTGGAGCACAGACTGAAGCACATTTTTTAATTATTATTATTGGGGGAGGGGGCTGCAGGGCAAATAGGACTGGGTGGCTTGCCTGGGGCTGCAGAGCTGAGTGATTGTTGGGTGCCTGAGGCCAGATTTGGACCTGGGTGTTCCTGGCTCTAGGGTCAGTGTTCTGTCCACCACCCAGCTGCCCCTACTATTATTATTATTATTATTATTATTATTATTATTATTATCATCATCATCATTATTATTATTACTATTTTATTTTATTTTGCAGCTTTTATTTTTATTTTTTGGTTTTTGCAGGGCAATGGGGTTGAGGTGGCTTGCCCAGGGTCACACAGCTGGGTGATTGTTGGGTTTCTGGGGCTGGATTTGGGCTCGGGTGCTCCTGCTCCAGGGCCAGTGCTCCATCCACTGTGCTACCTGGCCACACCTACTACCATTATTATTATTTTTTAATTGTAATTTTAATTTTTCTCTCTCCTTTATTGCTCATGCCGGTCTATATTTTTTGGGGGGAGGGGGTAACATGTTTACTCTTAAATAAGAATATTTTAGTAATGTATAAAAAATATCATTTGTACAAAATAAGAATAAATAAACAAACAAACAACAAATAAATAAATAAGACCAAAACAAAAAAAGAATCAGTCCTTTGGGTTAAAAAAAATCAGATGTCACCAGAAACCAGAATTGAAATGCTTAAGTCACTAGCACTAGAATAGCCTTCAATTCAATTTGTGGAAAAACTTGCAGTTCTTACTGGATGATAGTTCCTAGGGCTTAAAAATGATGAAAAACAGCATGGTCCCTGTTCACAAGGCATTTACTACATAAAAGTGTAGAGGCCATGAACTACAAATTGTATTAGATGATGAGGGAAGTTGGTTCCAACATTTAGAAACAGAGTTTCATAAAAATGCCACAAACTTGACCAGAATTCTAGGTTACAAAAATAGTTTAAAGGGACAAAAGAGGAGGTCAAAGAAAAAAAAAAACTAAAAAATATTGCAGAGGGAGAACTCATTTATATTTGTGTGGGGTCATTGAGCATACACCTAGGTCCTCAAACAAACCTTGGAAATATCTTTGAGTTGTCCCTCACCATCCACCTACACAGCCTAAGTAGGACTGAGGTTTCCAAACCATGTTTATTCTATGTATATACCATCTTCTCTATACTCCTAAGTCACCTACTGCAATCTCTCATCCCCTTTAGCCTGAACTATTGCCAAAAAACTTGTCCACACATACCAGCTTCCAGTCCCCTTCAATCTATCAAAGACACAGCCACCAAAATATTGCTCTTAAGAAGTATGTTTGCTTGCTTCAGGACATTCAAGGGTTCCCCTTTTGTTTCAGGAACTAAATACAAACCCTTATCTTAGTAGATAAAGACTCGATCTTTTCCCATGTGATCTTTCTAAGCTGATTTTGTTCTTCTTACACATGTGTCCCTATGTTTGAACCATAACCATATGTTCTACTTCCTGCTCCTCAAATTCAGTATTGTATCTCCCTCTTCTGTACAGGCTGTTCCCCATTTCTGAGACACTCTCCTCCTTCACCTCTAATTTTTAGAATTCCCTAGTTTTAGACTCAGTCTACCCTCTCCCAGGTAATTATTATTGATTTCCCCTAGTAGTTGGTATACTTGGCCTTCTGCAATTTTTCTTTGCCTATTCCTTATACAATATTTACATATCAAGATTATGTATTGAACACCACCAAGAGAAAGCAAGTTCCTTAAACTCAAGGAATATTGAGGTGGAGATGGAGTACTTCTTTTATATCTTGAGTGCTTCTCTCAGGACATGGCAAATAATGGTTGAACAAAATTAGAACTGGAGCCCAGGGCCTCAAGATGCAAATCTCTTCTCCAAAACCTAACTACTCTTCTTTCTAGAAACTAGAGGAGTGGGATAACTAATATATCAGTACAATGGAAGCATAGATTTAGACCTGGAAAAGACCTTCAGATAATGTAGTCTAACTCCCTCTTTTTACAAATAAAGAAAATGAGACTCAGAGATATTAAGTACTTTATTCTAAATCCTATAGGTAATGAATGGCAGTCGAGATTTAAGTCATATCCTCTGCTACCCAAGGCAGTTAGGTGACAGAGTGAATAGACTGTTGGACCTAAAGCCAGGAAGTCTCATCTTCCTCCATAAAAATATATCCTCAGACAAGCTGGGCAAGTCACTCAACCCTGCTTATCTTATATGTAAAATAAACTGAAGAAGGAAATGGCAAACCTCTCCAATATCTCTGCCAAGAAAATCACCAATGTGGTTATGAAGATGACACAATTGAAAAACCTCTAGTGCCAAATCAAATTGTCTTTCCACCATGCCAGGCTGCTTTATAATTTAAAATCAGATAAGATTAAGCAAATCCCAGAGATCTTGATGCTAAAAATTTATAACTTCAAATAAACTTATTGTATCCATTATATTCCAGAACAGCTAGAGGTATAGCATTAGCTTGATGACTTTCTTTTGGGAGTGGTGCTGCTACTGATAAGGATAATGCCCTCAGAAGTGTGAACTGTTCCTCAAAATGTTTCGCAGCCTGCAGTGTCTGTCTGTGGGAGGATGTGTATATGTGTGGATTTGGGAGATGTGGGATGGGAAGGGGAGTTTATGTGTTTGTCTCAGCTGCTTAACAAAAATAAAAACTAGTTGCCATCTCAGAAGCTAGAAACCTGAGTTAAACCCAGTAGAACTGAGGGAAGGACTAGCTAACTACATCTGGGACTGAGGTCTGAAGATCAAGGGACTACAATGGAGATTCGCTGTCTGTTGGTAGAGTTCTTTGACCATAGCGTTTCTGAATTCAGGGTTGGATTTAATTAATGATGGGCATGCAGAATTCTTGGAAGAGGACAGCATTATCAATCAGACCCCTTCTCTCCACACACACAGTCAAACCCTCATTACCTTAATTAGCTAGGCTATAGTTGGTCAATGCTTCAAGTCTCTTCCCCACTCCAATATATTCTTTCATCCGCCAAAGGAATTTTCCTAAAACTCATATCTGACCATGTAATTCCTCTATTCAGAAAATTCCAATGCCTCCCTATTGTCTCCAAGAGTATCAACTTCACTTTTTAGAACTTAAGGATCTTCAAAACCTAGCCTAGTCTTTTCCTCTGCATCTAGTCTTTTTCTATTTTTAACCTCCTTCACAGATTTAATGGAATCCAAAAGACCTAAATTCAAATTGAGGTTCAGACAGTCTTACTAGCTGTATGACCCCAAGCAAGTCACTTACCCCCATTTGCCTCAGTTTCCCCATCTGTAAAATGAGCAGGAGAATGAAACAGCAAAGCACTCTAGTAAACACCAAAAGGGATCTCCATGAAGAGTTTGACACAAAATGACTGAATGACAACAACAAACTATGATCCAGTTATACTGACCTATTTGCTCCTCTTCCCACAAGATACAACTCTCCTCTCTAAGCTTATGATCTACCTTCCCCCACCATGCCTGAAATATAGCTATGTCCTGATTAGTAAGATAAATAATTCCATCGAGTGGGCTTATTCTAATTCACACTGGATATTTCCATTGGGGTGGAAGTAATTATCATATTTTACATAATTTTGACTTTGAATAATGCAATTTGAATATGTGACCACTTTAATCATTCATCCTCATGTGAACTTTGTTTCTTCCTAGAAGTCTCAGTTCAATTCTACCTTCTTTCTCATCTCCTCTTAGCTCTTGCCCTCCCCTTGAGATTAACTTATCTCTGTTCTGTATATATCATGCACATAGTTATTTAGTTATTGTCTCTCTCCCATTAAAATATGAGTCCTTTGAGGTTTTTCTGTCTATCTGCTGTGCCTGGAACTGGTTAATATTTAATAAATGCTTATTATTAAATAATTAGTTGGTTAACAAATTAATTAATTAACTAATTAATTAAGGCAACTAGATGGTACAGGGGAAAGAGCACTGACCTTGAGTCAGGAGAACAGGAGCTTGAATCTGGCCTCAGACACTTGACCCTTACTATGTGACTCTGGGAAAATCATTTAAAGCTCTCATTTAAAGGCCTCACATCCAGGGCCATCTCCAGTTATCCTGATTCATATCCATCACTAGACCCAAATGACTCTGGAGCAGAAAGTAAGATTGATGTAAAACTTTAGCACAGCCTCCCCTCATTCAAATTCAATCCACGTGCTTGTTTTGGCATCACCTCCCTGATGTGGTGATCTTCAAAAATGAAGGACAAACATTGTTTAATTACAAATCAACAATCATTTATTCAGTACTTACTCTTTTCTAGGCCCTATATGTGCTAAGGATGCAAAGAGAAAAATGAAATTTCCTCTACTCTTATGGAGCTTATGCTATAGGTAAATACATACAAGGCACTTTTTGAAGAGAACACAAGAAGTTGAGGTGATCATGCAAGGTTTCTAGAGCAGAGTTTTGAAGGTAACAATGGATTCTAAGAGATAGAAATAAAGATAGGAATGAGATTTCAAGCAAGAGGAAAAAAGCAAGTGCCAAGGCATGAAAATTGGCCATGGAGTATCAAATGAAATGAGAAACAGCAAGAACAGTTTGACTAAACAACAGATAACAAGAAATGAAGTAGTATAGAAATTTGAAGTTATATTGTGAAGAGTCCTAAATGTGAACCTGAGAACTGGATAAATGGTAGTGGCCTTAACAAAAAATAAGAAAATTCGGAAAAGGAGACTTAATGTAGGAGATAATGAGATGTCTTCAGGTTGTTCACTCTGAAATAGAATACTTTAAGCCACTATGTCAAGTCAATAAGAATTTATTAAATGTTCACAATATACAAGGCACTATGTTGAACTCTGGAATACAAATATAAAAAAAAAGATAAATAATCCCTGCCCTCAAGAAGCTTGCATTCTAATGGAGAAAGACAACATAAACGAGAAACCCAAAGGGACATGGTGTTAAAAAAAAATAAAAAAGTTTGGAGAGATAGGAAAGCACCATAAAGATCAAGGAAGACATGACTGACCTGAGTGTTTTACTTTTAAAATTTGAGGTTCTGTAAAGAATCAGTCAATCAGAGGAAGGGATTCATGGGATGGAGTGTACTTTCATTTTGTGAATCCAATAATTGAAAGATATAACCCCCAAATTCCCTCCTCCTCTGCTGCAGACTCCAACTCCTCCAAGCCTATCAACCAGTTTCATGAGTTGCTATGATAAAAATAAAGGATTTCTTCATGTCCAACCCTTTTTTGACAAGTCTTTCTGAATACAGCGATGCTAGTCCTCAAATGACAGTATGTCATTTCAGATTCAGACTTTCAGATTTTACTCAGTCTTTTCAGGTTGGTGGTTAGGCTCCATGAAATATGACCAAGGTCATGTTTATACCATTATGAAGCTTAAAAGTTAAAGTAGAGGCTTTGTTCACTATACACCATGTCATGAATCAGCCTGACATAATGGATCAAGGGCTGGTCTCAGAATCAAGAAGAAATGGGTTCAAGTCCCTGCTGTGACACAAATTAGCTGTGTGATTAAAGAAATCACTTACTTTTTCAGTTCTCTGAGCAAATCTCTAAGACTATGAATTGCAGAGGAGGTACCAACCTGCACAAGCCAAGGGAGTTTTCTCACTCCAAGGGTAAGAAACAACAAAATCTAATTCCTGTCTCCATCCTTCTACAACATTCCCAGATTATATATCAAAGGAGTTTTTATAAAACAGTAAACAAGTACATTGATAAACTACTTTTGGAGTTGGGAATGGGTATCATTCTGGATGGAAATTTGCAAATAGACCTCCAAAGTCATCTAATTCTTGAGAAACATTATTTTTCTATTAAATCAATAGCTAATTATAAAATTAGGATTAGGGCTTTTCCTCTTTATTTCTTCATTCAAGGACCAGCCCCTGCAGGTAAATCAACCAGTCTCTAAAACAAGGCTAATTGATGAGATTACCTGAATCCTTCAGGAAAATGCTTCTCAATTTTGGGTGGGACCCCACCCCACCCACCTAGGAGACCTTATTTCTCATTGGAATGTAAACAGAATTTAATCTAGGTGAATTCCAGATCCACAGTGAGCCTAATGCCCTTGTCCACCTCCATTAGAGTTTAGGGCGACCCAGATCATGAAGGAGTAAACCAGACAAAATGGTCCAGATACAATTCCTTTGTCCAGATTGCTGGAGGCAAGTGAATCTCATGATTAAGTTATCTTCTCAGCAGGAGGAGCTGCTGATTTTTAGTCCATATCCTCATTTATTTGTGTAGAGTTCTCTTGTGAGGGGCATTTCCTTTAAAATATATATATATATATAATATATATATATTATATATATATATTTAAGAAATTCAGTGTCTTTATTAGTTTATTTTTAGTTATCAAGCAAAATCAGTCTCAATCTATTGATTATTAGCTAGTCTAATTAATAAATTGATTATTGAATTACTCAGAAATTCTCTCAGAATTTCTGTTCATTATCCTCTGCATAATGTTTTATCCAGCAATATCATTACCAGGTCTATAACCTAGAAAGAGAAAAAGATCCTACATGTACAAAAATACATATATCAGCTCTTTTGTGATAGAAAAATAGAAAGAAACAAAAGAAAAGCATCTATCAACTGGGTAACAGTCAAACAAATTATGATGTATAGATGTAGGATTATCATTGTGCTGTAGAACATAATGAAGGGATCATTTTCTGAGAAAACTGGAAACACTTCCATGAACTAATGCAGAGTAGAATAAACAGGAAAAAAAAGATAATGCATGCTGTAACATCAACATTGTACAAACAGTTTTGAAAGACTTGAAAACTCTCTTATCAATGCAATGATCAACTATTATTTCAGAGAACTAATAATTTTTTTTTAGGTTTTTGCAAGGCAAATGGGGTTAAGTGGCTTGCCCAAAGCCACACAGCTAGGTAATTACTAAGTGTCTGAGGTCACATTTGAACTCAGGTACTCCTGACTCCAGGGCCGGTGCTCTATCCACTGTGCCACCTAGCTGCCCAAGAGAACTAATAATTGAAGAGTGCTACCAATCTCCTGCCAGAGTAGCAATGAACTTTAGCATTAGTTTGCAGAAGAATGCACATTATTATACATGGACAATATAGAAATTTGTTTTGCTTGACCATATATATTGATCACAAGTGTTTTGTTTTGTTTTATTTTTCCCCCAGAAATGGGGAAAGAGATGAGAGGGGAAGAAAATAAATGCTTTTAATTGAAAAAAATCTAATAGAATAATATATTTTCTAATTTAAATCTGAAATGGATATTAGAAGGGCATGCAGTCTACAATATGCCCATGGTTCTAATGTGGAATTAATCTGTCTCAGTGATTCACTTTATCTCCTTTGAAATCTAGTATCTATTTCTATAATTATCACCAACTATAATTATAACAATTAGTATATCTAAATTGTGATTTCTTAGAGTCTTTCTTTTTTCTATAATACCCCTCTTGATATACTTGTCCAAAAAAGGATATCCTAAAGCAAAGAATATGTGCCTTCTTCCATGTGGTCCATGATAGAGGATACATTGATATCACAAGGCATCCAACTTTTCAATTAAAGATCAAAGAGAATGAGTGATAGAAAGGGGAAGGCTGATATGAAACATCCACCTTCTTTGGGCACATTTTGTTTTGGTTTGTCTTGTTATCCATGGAACCAGGGTCAAGAAATGTGGCAGATGTGAACCAATGAATGCACTTTTATTAAGCATCTACTATATTCCAGAGACTATGCTGAGCTCTGACCAGACCCAAACATGAGCAGAATCAGCTATACTGTGACTAGTGTTCCCATGAAGTCTCATCAAGGAGAGCCAATGAGTTTAATAGTCAACCCATGTTGGGGGTTAAGCAATCTTAATCTAAATGAATGACACAACCCTCTCTATTTCTGGCTGAAGGCTGGAGGATTGCATTAAATATAAATGCTTTCTGTTTTACATATTTTAATAAGGAGCCAGGCAGAGTGAGAATCCATCCTGACTTTGGGGGTGGGGGGTGGGCATTAAGATGTTTATAGATTTTATAACTGTGTTCGATGACATTTTAATATACTTTTATCAAATTCAATTAAACTGCTTAGTAAGGTTATGGCCTTTGTGAAAGGTTTTGATTGATTTAGCATTCTGAGAATAATGGTAGGATAGAGGCATAAGTTATTAATTGAATGAGTCATACTCCTTTTAAAAGAGACCCAGAGTGAATATAGCAGTGTGGGACAGGGTTTTGGGTTGATTGACAGCCACCCTTGCCTACAATCCTGTTTATAGACTTTTGCTACTTATACCTCAATGATTCAAAATCATCTTCTTTTCTTCTCTCATGTCATTATGCCCAATGTAATTTTGTGTGTACTAGTTTTAATAAAATATTATCATCACCTTTGGCCTTGAATATGAAATCTTAAAATTTACATGATGCTGCTCAGTCCTATAAATACATAGAAAGATGTACCAAATACCTCAGGAAAGTCTCTTTAATATCAGCTAGCCAATTAATCAATTAAAAGGGGTCAGTCAGGGAGACCGAGAGTTCCTTCTATCCCTAATTATTTACCTTCATTTTGATTAAAATTATCAAAGACTACTGAAGAAATTGTGTCTTCTATGCAGTTAGATTTTCCAAATGGTTTTAAAGTACTCTGAAGAAATTTCCTTCTACCTCAGTTTAACGGGGGCGGGGGGGAACCTACTCTTTTATTCTTCCCACAGTCACTATGGAGCTTGCTGAAATTATAATGTAATGAGTCCATGGACATTTCTGTTAAAGCAAAGGTTAATGTTGAATACTAATGTATTGGCTTTCCACAGAGGTGCACTGCAAATAGATTACAGCACCCAAGTTATATTGGAGAATTGAGGACCACAGATCATTAGCTTCAGGCTCACCTATCTATGGGAGAAAATTGATTTAGCCTTAACCTCGTCTTGAAGTAGATGATCAGTTGCTACTGTCCCCAGCTCTTCTTCCCTTAAAGTGACAGGTAAAACCAGAAGACATCCCACTCCATCTATCTGAGACCAAACAAATACATAAATAAATAAATAAATTACAATATGAATGACTCTTATCTTAGTCTCTGGAAGACCTGATGTATCTTGTATCAATTAAAGAAGTTTATACTAGATCCATTCACCAGAGTTTAAGTGACTGACCATAAGTCAAAATTTTACTAGTTTCAGATGATAAATTAAAATGAGACTATATTTGAGAATTATGTTGTGGAAGTGATTTTTTTCCAGCAGAGATTAAAATGGAATTTAAACAAATCACAAAAACCCAGGATTAGCAAGGACTCTGAGATCCTATAAGCCTATACATAACTGAACAAGAATTTCCTTTATAATATATGCAAAGATCAATATCTGTCCATAAAAGTTTACCACAATATATGCAAACAGTTGTCATATAAATTTCACTTAAATACCTCAAATGATGGGCAACCAATCAGAATACTTATTTAGGCAGACTATTCCACTATTGGACAGCTCTAGATTTTTGGAACTTTTTTCCCCTGGCATGTTGATGAAAAAGGATTAATTTGATTTACCTGAAAACCAAGATGTTTCTTACTGCTTCTATATACATTGCTATTAGAAATACTTAGATTCAGGTTGTTCCTTCCATAATTTCTATATTTACATCTCATTAGATGCATTCTTTCCTTTCTGGATGGCTGTGATCAAATAACTTTGTTCTATAATAAAACAATTTAATTCTCAATATTACTTCTATTCTCCTTCATTACACAGTTCATAAATAATTATATCTGAATTTTTTAATTGTTGGATTCTTCATCTTTATCATCATCATTATACATTAAAGACAGAAATTATTGTACTATAAGATGTTCCAAGGAAAATAGCTTTTCCTTGGACACGAAAGTCAACTAGCAACCAAGAAATCTCCAAAGCTTTTATTCTGCAAATATTAATATACAATTACTAATACTTATGGTCATAATAAAGTTAAATAAATTATTTGTCATGCTTCCCTTTTCATTGGAATTTTAAAGTGCAGCACACTCATATCCAATAGTAGTAATTTGTGTATCAGAAGCCAAAGGGTTACCTTGATGTATTGAACTAGGCAGCTTCTACAGTAGGCCCTGAAGAGAGTTATGCAGTGCCTATTTGGAACTTTATGACTTCCCCTGCACTCACTCTCTCTCTCTCTCTCTCTCTCTCTCTCTCTCTCTCTCTCTCACACACACACACACACACACACACACACACACACACGAAAAGGATTTTCAGGAACCAATCATTGTAAGTCATGCTTTTACCACAAATGCCCTCCAAGCTTGAGCCCACTTTCCATTGGATTAGGTAACTTAGTTGGGATGACTAATTTGATTCATTGAAGAACTTTTCATCTGGCAAAGGTATCAAGGCTAGAACACATTTGTTAGTTACCATATGTGACATGATTGATTCCCACTCTCACATACAACAACAATAACAAAAAGTAAAATATATTTATGTGTATGTGTATGTGGTGACAATCAGAACTACTTTTCACATTCAAGGAAAGTTCCAAAGCAGTTTTTCCCCAAGGACCCAAACAGCTGTTGAGTTCTTGTGAAAAGAGTTCAGAAGATGAAAAAGGATTCTGAACTATGCCTTTAGAGAAGTAGAATCCAACTTGTAAAGGCTATTGATAAAAGCGACGTGCGCACAATCTTCTAGTACATTTACACACACTCATCCATGTTCCTTTTGAATTCCATCTAATTAAAGCCCTGCTCTTCATCTTTCTTCCATTTAGTCTTCTACCTCCTCCTTCTTATCTTCCTTCTACTATATATACATATATCTGTATATTTGTATGTATGTGTGTGTGTGTGTCCTTTATTTACATCTATTTATTTATATATTGTCTTCTGTTCTTTGAAGGCAGGAACATTTTACCCCATCTTTCCTTGCCTCTTCAATGCTTTTCCTGGTACATACTAAGTGTTTAATAAATATTTGGTTGATTTTTTCTGCCTCATTCTTGAAAGGGCATAGTTGTCACTCATTCTCTAATGTTTCCTTTGACTGAGAAGAGTTCACCATTCTTTAATCTTTAAGACAGACTAACAGAGGGATGGGACATTACTGGGCAGTGAAATAATCTATTTTAAATTGTAAAATATTTGGTTAAATTATTATTAAAGGAAACTTTGAAATCTATGTATGTGACATCATCATTTAAAGTATCACAGATTTTGGCTGTGCTTGGCTTTGGATTATAAAGTTATCACTTTATACATATACTAAACTCTAATTTTGTTGCTGTTTCCCAGATGTTCACATAGGCCTAAAAATAGTTAGGTTTCTGTACAAGCAAATCAACACATTGTATGAGCTCTATTTTGTCTGGTACCTTCTGAGCATGTTTTATGCAGTTTCCTTCTTGTTCATTGAACTACATCAGTGTGATTTTTTTTTCACACTGATTGAACATAACAGGTTTTAGATGACATTGGCATAAATGAACTTGCAAGCAAGAACCCTGAATTAGAAGCTCTATATTACATTATACTTCTTTAGAAAATAATTTCCTATATAGCAGAGATTTCCCTACTCTCCATGAACCCATCTCTGTCACACTGCCCCAATCTACAAAGAGCAAAAACTTGGGGAGAAGAGTCTAAGAATATCATTTCTATGGCATCATTCCAAAAGAAAGAACTCCAGGTGCCAAAAAGTAAAGGGATCTCAGATGAGAATTTCCATAATTTATATTTTATTCTTTTTCAGGGAGCAGAGTATGCTCTAGAGAAAAGATATTTTCAGGTAACCACACTGGTTTCTAATGTATTTTGTTAATATAGTTATTTAAGATATTATCTCTTTCCTGGAAAAATTTATGGCCTGGTTTAGAAGTCAGTCAAGAAAAGATAAGATCTTTTCAAGGTGGACTAATTAGAGCCACAGAAACATAAGGTCAGGGAGGCATATGGTCATGGGACTTTGTAAGTTGATGTCACCATAAAATTATTGTCCCAGGGATTGATAAATGGATCCTGGATTTAATTTCTTTCTATCCTTAGTGAAGAGGATGACCATTAGTGAAGCAGCCCTATATCTACTGCTAGGGTTAGGTAAAGCTAATCATCACTCTTGCCATATAGATAGACACATTTAATGCTTTGAAACCTAAGTTTTAGGTAAAAATGATGGTGATGAGTCTGATGTTGCTTTGGTTTCAAAGGATATACATAACTGGAAAAATATTAATGATGATAAAAATATGTTGAAATGACAATTTAATGTTTACAAAATACTTTGTATACATTATTTCCCTTGATCCTCATAACTACCCTATGAAGTAGATGATACTGATATTCCCATATTAAAAATGAGGAAACTGAGGCTAAGAGGATGACAAAGCTAATAAGTTTCTGAGGTCTCTCAGAAAGTGATTTTCTAATGTTATTCCTAAATAACAAAAGATGTGCTTGGTTATTATGATTATTTATATCTGGGTTAGATAAGTTACTGCTTCACTATGAAATAAAGTAGATTAAAAGCCAGTGAGAGTTAGTTGCTAGGGCAAATCTATGACAACAAAATAACAATAGACCAAAAATATCCTAACTTGGTGAAGGTCAGCTTTCACTCCAGCATAATTAACATGATTTGCACATTTGAATAAATCAATGCCTTAGGATAACACCAAGATAGATTTCCGATCTCCCTCTCCTTACCTTTCCATCATCTATGATTCCAGTCTCCTTCATTTGCATAGTAAATCCAAAGTAGTAGAATTCATTTGCATACTTTCTTTGAGGAGCTAGGAGATACCCAAAGCTGTTTCTCTGAATTGTGGAAGATTGGAAAGCTTCAGTGAATCTGTGAGCTCCTTCCGGTGGCATAAAATCCAACAATGGTGTCTTATAATTTAATAGTTGGTATGGTCCTTAGTGGCCATGAAATTCAAGCTGTTCATGAAAAGAATTCCTGCTATATATAAGTAGGGGCAGGAAGATGATGATGATGACAATGATGAAGATGATGATGATATTTATCCTTCATTTTCAAAGACGACTATGACAACAGGAAGGTGATGGCATACTATACATGTGATTGGATTTGAACTGGGGGAGCTGCTTTGCTAAGTAACTTTCTCCTCCAGAACTATCTGGATCCAGTGTCCATATATGAATCAGGACACCTGAAGATGACCCTGAATATGAGGCAGTCAGAGTTAAGTAACTTGCCCAAGATCGCAAAGAAACTGAGTATTGGATTCAAACTCAGGTCCTCCTAACTCAAGGACTGGTACTCTATCCACTGTGCCAATTAGGAGGACAGATAGATAATGCACAGATAGAGCACTGGGCCTGAAGTCAGGAAGACCTGAGTTCAAATCTAGCCTCAGATACTTTCCAAATATTGACCCTAACCAAGTCATTTATCCTCTATCTGACTCAGTTTCCTCAACTATAAAAAGGGGGGTAATAATAGCACCTTTATCCTAGGGTTGTTTTAAGAACCAAATGAGATAGTCTTTGAGGAGTGATTAGCCTGGTTCTTGGCACTTAGTGGTCATCCTCAACATCTCCTGACTTCATTAAGATCTCAATAGAGCATTCTGGGGATCCACCTGTCATCTTGTGACTGTGCCACATGGCTAGTTCATATTTTCCTAATATCAGATCATCCTTGTTGACATCTTTTACTACTATTTTTCAAAACTCCTCCTTGGTTATCTCTTGCAACCTATTTAGATCCTCCATGTGCCTCCCCATTGCTGTCTTTATGGTCCACACTTGTGGTTTTATTGATTTGAAGATGTCCTAGATAAAGGGCTTTCCTATACCATTGTGTCAGCATTTTTTCCTGACAATTAGTTTTACAGATTTGTCTAAAGCATGGGAAGTTAGGAGTTTTGTCTAGCTAATTGTATCCCAGAAAAGTTTTAAATCCAAGGTTTTCTATCTCCAAAACTATCCTCCTCAGTCATGTTACCTCTCATAATTCTGTAGAGGTTATTGGAGCCAATGTTTTTGCTGTCATACTATTATACTAGTAGTATGTGGGCATTTTGAAAATGGGTCTTTATTTTCATGAGTTTTGGGGGGACAACAAAGAGTTTTACCACTTCCTGAAGGTTGAACACTGCCAAGCAGGGGGAGGAACCATAACCATCAACTGATCCAAACCTTCTACCCATCTACAGAATTCTGGTCCATGTCCTTCCATAAATCCTCTATAGGAAGGAGATGATTATATCCAATCTATACCACCATATTTCTTCCTCCAGTTCTGTTGACAGAGAATGGATATATACAGGCTCATCAACAGTAATTTCTAACTGAAGAATTAGGGAAAGGGATTTTGAAGATGACTTCAAAGATGTTGGAAATAAGAAAAAGCCTAGAAATTAAATTATACAAGGACAAATTTGGAAAATATGGGAGAAGAAATTGAGATGGACTTAAAATTACAGAGAAGTACAAATAGATTGCTTAACAAATTTTCAGAACTCATCAAAAGAGTATGAGGAAGCAAGAGAAAGATTTTGTGTTTAGAGGTCAAATATTTTGGACAAAAGTGCCAAAATATCATATCAATCTTGTTTTTTTAAAATAATTTTGCAATCAAGTCTGACTTTTCTTTTTTTATCTTTTGCAAGGCAATGGGGTTAAGTGGCTTGCCCAAGGCCACACGGCTAGGTAATTATTAAATGTCTGAGATCAGATTTGAACCCAGGTACTCCTGACTCCAAGGCCAGTGCTCTATCCACTGCGCCACCTGGCTGCCCCCAAGTCTGACTTTTCTTGACCCCATTTGAGGTTGTCTTGGCAAATGTCCTGGAGTAGCTTGTTATGTACTTCTCCAGTTCATTATGTAGATGAGGAAACTGAGGCAAGAAAAGTTCAGTGAATTGCCCAGGGTCTTATAAGTGTCTAAAGTCAGATTTGAAGTCAAAAAGATCAACCTTCCTGACTCCAAGGATAGTCTATCCACTGAGTCTTCCTTCTGTCCAATCTCTTTCAGTCTGGTTACTATATCTAATTTCGTACTGCTAATGAATGATCTTTTTTCTAATAAGACATTGTTCTGACTTTACATAGACAGCTAGTTGTTAAATGATTTCCACATTTTGTCAGCTCAGATGCAATATTTTGCTGTTTTTGTGATATTATGAGATATTTATTATGTCTATAGGGACTAACTGAAATTTATGTGGAATAAATGGTGACAAAGCATGTGACATTAACCATCAATTCATAAATAAGGTAGTACAAACTTCATCCATCCTGCTTCACTATTGAAACTCAGTCTCAGTGAAGTTAAGTAATATTTACCCAAGGTCACATCCCTATTAAGAGTCAGAACTTGGAGTCAAACCTAATCTTTTCTGACTTTTAGCCCTCCTTTTAAGAATCAGCTAGATGATATAGAAAAGGCAGTTGAGTTGTATCATAGTAGGGTGGATACACCTGTGGTAAATAAGAGTCATTTTTCTGAGTTCAAACCTAACCTCAGACACTTACTAGCTGTGGGATGCTAGGCAAATCATTTAATCCTGTTTGCCTCAGTTCCTCAGATGCAAAATGAACTGGAGAAGACCACTCCAGTGTCTTTTCCAAGAAAACACCAAAATGGGGTCATGAAGAGTTGGACATGACTGAAAGTGACTGAATAACAACAAAAGTGGCCAAGTGAATAAAATAACCAAGTTTATAATTAGAAAGATTTGAGTTCAAACCCTTCCTTAAACACTATTATGTGATTGAGGTCTCTGACTTAGCCTTTCTTGGACTTAGTTTAATCATCTATAAAATAAAGGCAATCTATCTCAGCTCTGTTGTTAAGATCAAATAGAATTATATAAAATGGTTTTAAAACCCTAAATACTATAAAAATGTTTTCTGTTATTATCATTATTATTATCCTTGCTATTGATGGAAGTATTCATGATGTATAGATCTGTAAACTACAAGTATTTGAATTCTATCCTATGGTACCCCTGAAGAATGTTTACAACATATATTTTGCCATCATCCAGTAAGTCCAGTAAATCATTGTGTTCATTTTAAATATTTACTTTCACTTATACTTATTTTATTTTTAAGTATTAATTTATTTGGAAAAGCTAAATGAGAGAACATGTAAGAAATTGATGCCAGTCTCTCTGACCAATAGTTTTCAAATTTCCTCTGATATGGCCCTGTTGATATTTTCCTGTTCAAACTCATTTGACATTCCCCATGTTTTAGTCAGGTTCTTACCCACCATTCCAGTCCAAATCTATAATATTTTCCTTAACAATTTCTAAATTGCAGGGATAACTATCTATTCCCACACTGCCACACTTCATCTCCTAGTTACGTACATTTACACAACCTAGCCTCATTTGACTAGATAGCATTCTTTACTTCTCAGGAAACTTTTCTTCTGCCAAGATTCAACTTAGGTGTTAATTCCTCTGACAAGTCTTCTGTAATTCCCCCAAGATATTAGCACAATTTCCCACTTCAATTTTTCTTGTATTCTATTAATGTAGCAAGAGCTTCAAGCAGATTTTGTAAAAAAAAAAATCACTTAGTCACTTTGCTTAGCATTGAGGAAGATGTCAAGGCAGAAAGGGAGATAAGGACTTTATATTTCTTATTTGAACCTTAGTTCTAGAGTCCCATTGAATATAGAAACACTGACAGAGATCCTATACCATAACAGGATCGTGAGGGATTGACAGTTTATTTCTCGTTCTGGAGAGACTATGGACAGTATTAACTGAGAAGAAAGGACTAAGGGAATATCTTTTCAAAGAGAACTATTTTAACTCATAATTAAAGCAACATAATAAAAATAATTCTTGGTAAAATATTTTGATATCCTTACAGAGTTGAATGGTGGGACTGTATTTCCAGAATTCAGCAAACAGTAGTGATGCTTAAAAGTGATCTGGTCAAAATATTTCTTACAACTTACATTATTTGAATAATTACTCATCTCTGTTTTATTGCTGGTAATACTAATAAATTATAAACCTCAGACCTAGATATCTATTTAATCCCATGAAATTAGAGAATTTTACCTACATACACACACATAGACATATATATATATATATATATATATATATATATATATATATACATATGTGGAAAGATATGAAATTTATGAACAAATCAGTTCCTCCTGTTTCTTTAATAAATAATATTTACCATCCTTGAGTGATAGAACTAATGTTAACCGACTACTAAATTAATTTCTTCCTCTCCTAATTCTGCTTGTGATTCTAAGACTTTATCACCATGCCTCAATTGTCTTCCCACTGGAAGTTTTGTCAGCTCCTGTCACCTTCTTCTTCCGAAAGATTCCACCACTGCTAGGTTTCCTTCCCCCAATGCTGAGTTCCTCCCAGAAATGCCATTTTTTGAGGAAAAGTCCCATCTCTTCTTCTGACTCTTTAGACTTCTTTACTATTGCCCTGTCCTGATATCTTCTTCTGAACATGCCCCCCCCTTCAGCTTCCTCTTACATCCTTTCTTCTTCCATTAAAATGTGTTTCTTGAGAACATTAACTGTCATTCTTTTTTGCTGTTATTTGTATCCCCATCATTTAGCATAGTATCTGCTACATTAAAAGTGTCTAATAAATTCTTGTTGCTAATTAATGAGAAAGATGTTGATTAGATGTCTCAGAAAAAAACTTCTTGATATTTCAGAACTCAGGATGGCAAACAGAATAGAAAAAGAACCGTTAGCAAGGAGACTAGGCTGCTCCTGAGGTCATTGTCCTTATACCTTTTTAGACATGTGAACATGTAATACAGAACATCCAGTAGAATGTAAGCCACCAGATGGCAGGAGCTATTTCACTTTTGTCTTTCTTTATCTGGTGCCAAGCAAAGTGCCTTGCACATATTAAAAGTTTCATTAATAAATTTTTCAGATTATGGTGGTGGAAGGGGAAATTTGACTTTTCATTCACAACCCTCTCTTTCTCATTCAGTCTACTGACATGAAGAAATGATCAGGAGTAGATTCTAATCATGATAGACTCTAAAGGAATTAATTTCTGGAGTCAGAAGACCTGGGGTCAAATCCCACATCTTACCAATTACTACCAGTATGAATCTTTTGGCCTCAGGTTCTTCATTTATTAAATAAATAAATTGAACTTGATGTCCTCTGAAGTTTATTCCAGCTCTAAGTCTGATTCTATGACTTGATGGTTCTTCCAAAACTTTGGCAAATAAGAAAGGAAGTACAAGTTTCAGCCAATACAAACCACACTGTGTATTTCCCACAAAGGCATCTTCCTCCCAGCAGTTAAATATGTTAATTCATTCAAGCCAAACCAGCAATTATCTGTATGCTAATTATTCTAGCAGATGCTAGCTCCTCTCCTTCTACAGTCAACACATTTCTGGGGACTGCTAACAGGAAGATGGGAGGAAGAGAGGATAGACAATCCCAAGAAACAAATATTTATAATCTTGGAAACTTCATTGTGAACTTGTGGATAGATGAGGCTTACTCCACCTGGCAATCTCCCACCCACTGGGGACATATCAAGAAAATCATTTCCATCTCTGATAAAAACAAATTTTGGAAGATGCCTGAGAAGAATCAAAACAACTTCCAAAGCAATTTCCTATCCAGAAAAAGGCCATTTGGGCAAAAATTATTTTCCCTTCATCACATAAAACTCACAAAATTATCAGCTTCCTGCTGTCCAGGGAAGGTAACCGTGTCCTGATAGCTGTGAGCTCCAATAGGAATAGTGCATGTTCAAAACATTGGCATAATAATCAATTTTATCCCCAAGTGAACTGGATGTTATGATGTGCTGAGCTTGGAATGGTTTTACAGGGTTAAAATGAAGATTTGAATCAAGCAGCCAGTGTTTTCAGAATGGAAAAATACTTCATTTGAAACTTAGGAATTTCTTCTTTGAGCTTTTCAAATCCTTAGACCACTAAAAGGAATGTGATATAATAATGAATAATAACAAAATTAACACAGTGTTTGAGGGTTTGCAAAGTGCTTTAAATTTCTTATCTCTTTTGATCCTTGAAGCAGGTGTGTATGGTAAATGTGTTTTATCATCATTTTAAAGATGAAGAACCTTGAAAATGATAATGACAATTATAGTGTTTGTTGTTTGCCACCATCAGGGCTCCCTCTCCAGCCAATCCTTTCCATTATCCTTTTCTCCTCTCCATCAAGTTCAGTTCAGTCTCAGAATCAGTCTTGGACTTCTGGGTTAGGTATGACTCTAGTTTCATCATTTCAGTCATGTCCAACTCTTTCTTGGTTTTCTTGGCAAAGATACTAAAGTGGTTTGTGATTTCCTTCTCCAGCTTATTTTACAGATGAGGAAACTGAGGCAAACAGGGTGAAGGGACTGGCACAACTAGTAATTGTCTGAGGTCAAATTGAAAGCCAAGCTACATCTTCCTCATTCCAGATTTGGCTCTATCCATTGTGCTATCTAGTTCCCCTAATTAGATACATTCAAGATACGTCTTTCCATAGAAAGGCATTAACAGCCTTCTGAAGAATGTGGTATTTGATCTGAGACTTGAAAAAAGCCGGTAATTAAAAAGAAGTTGTGAGAAGATTGGGAATGACAGTGAAGTATCATAGGTACCATAATATGTTTCCCCTTTTTTTCCGGCTTCAAACTTTTAGACCTAACATCACAGTCTTCAAATTCTATCTGTAATTTATGAACTTATTAAGTCAATTTTAATTTGATGAGTTAGTTACCTTCTCAGAACCTTAGTTTTCTCACCTATAAAATGGAGATAAAATATTAAAACTAACTCCATTATAGTTGTTATGAGAAAATGTTAAGTTGTTCTGTGAGTGTGAGGTACTATTTATTACCTTTTTGACAATGTACTTTTCTATCATCTAAATTCTCCTTAACCTTTAAACCATATTTTAGGGATAAATAGAACTTAAATGGACAAATATAACCCTATTTAATATGGTCATATTAGACATTATGCTTCTATATGATACAATAACAGCTTAAAATTACATAATGAGTATAATTACAAATCTATATTATTTCATTTCATGCAATCATAAAATTTTAAATTTCAAAGGTACCTAAATGGCCTTTTACTCAAACTCATATTTTAAAAAAACTCTGTTAAATAATCCTTATTACATTAAAGTATAACTATTCCCACTTCATATTAAGAAGATTGAGAATTAGACAAGACATAAGTTGGATTACAAACCTAGGATGAAGGTAGCAAAATGGAGAGCCAGGACCAGAAAACAGACAAGTCTTCTGACTTCAAGTTGATTGAAATGTGTCTTTCCACTATATCACATGACCTTTTAAAAGTAATAATGAAAATATGTATAGCAACTCTTTTCATAGAAATAAGAAAATCAAAAAGTTGAATATCTACCTATTGAGGAACAACGAAACAAAATATTGCAATAACTATAATTAGTTATTATTGTTCCATAGTACATGATAAATTGAACCATTTTAGAGAAAACAGAATGACCTCTATGAACTGATGCAGAGAGAAATGAGTCAAATAAAGAGAATAATATTATATAACAACTTTATTTTAAAAAAACCCTTGAAAGACTATAATTCTGATCTACATAATTATAAGCTACAATTTAAGAGGACAAACAAATAAAGTAGACTACCAAAGGTACCTTTTTCCAGATACAGAATGAGACATAAAAGTTTAGATCTGACCAATGTGGGAATCAATTTATTGTATAATTCATATTTTCTAGGTGAGTTTTCTTTTTCTTTGTTATTGTTCAATTAGGAGGATATAATAAATAGGGCAAATTAAAATAAAAAACAATCATTTATCACATTTCTATGGTGTTTACAGTTTACAAAGCTCTCATTATAATTATTTCATTTTATTATCAAAATAACACATAAAGGTTATTGGCAAGTAGCTTCGGATTCAATTCCTGGTCAAATAAAAAAAGATATTATTAAACAAATGCTTAGTACATTAGAAAAGGAAGTGACATTCACAAAAAAAATAATATCTTCATCAAGAATAAATCATGCAAAAGGGAAAAGCATCTATTTATAAGTAGATAGCTAAATAAATGATAGATAGATGATAGATAGATAGATAGATAGATAGATAGATAGTAGATGGATAGTAGATAGCTAGATGGATAGATGATAGAGAGACAGACAGATAGATAGATGATAGATATATACATTGTGTATATATTTATATATATTTAGTTCTTTTGTAATGTTTGAGGATTGGAAATTGTGAAGATGCTCATCAATTAGGGAAAAGTTAAACAAATTGTGGTATATAATTGGAATGAAACAATATCGTGCTATAAGAAATGATGGGCAGGATGATTTTGGAAATAACTGGAAATACTTAAATGAACTAATATGGATCAAAGTGAGGAAATTTAGGAGAACATTATGCACAGTAACACCAATATAGTATGATGAAGACTTGTGAATGATTTAGCTATTCTCTGCAACACAATGATCCAAGATAATCCCAAAAGACTCATGATGGACAATAATATCCACCTCCAGTGAAAGAACTGATGGTATCTAAATAAAGGCCAAAGCATTTTTCTTTCTTTCTTTTGTAATTTGAATTTTTCCTCACAAAATTATTAATATGGAAATTAATTATGTTAATCATGGAATTTAATGTTAATTATGGAAATTATGTTAATGTTAATTATGGAAAGTAACATGTTTTATATGATTACACATGTCTAACCTATATCAGAATACTTATCATCTCAGGGTAGGGAAAAGGGAGAATAGGAAAGATAGAATTTGAAAGTCAAGCTATTTTAAATTTTTTTTAATGATTTTTACATGTAATGGTGAAATTTAGCTATTGCTAAAAAAAAAGGAAAGCATATATAATGCTAAATGAAGCTCATTTCCTTTTTTGAATAGGCTATAACAATGCGTTTATCAAGGTAATGCTATAGATAGTTTCCCAAACATATGGTAAAAACTACAGGAGTCAAACACACTATCTAATGTTCATGAACCAAATTTAGATATAATTGGGAAATATTTAACAAAATAAAATAAAAATATAAGAGAACATAAATAATGTTAATATATGTCTTTATAAATAAATAAGGAGTCATAACAGTCCTTATGTATGGCTTAATGACTTTCATTTCTATTTTATTTTGACACCACTGAATTAGACAATGGTAAAATAAAGTTCTGAAGTTTGAGTGAATAGAAAGAGGAGAAATTATTGGCTTGAATATCATCTTGGAAGATCTCTTATAGAGTAATCCAGGAATCTGTAATTTGGTCCTGTATTATTTCACATTTTCATTAGTGATTTAGATAAAAAGACATTTGGCATATTATTCAAATTTGCAAATGACACAAAATTAGGTGAAATAACTAAAATAAAGGCAGCTTCCAAAAGACTACAAAAGTCTAGATCAAAGAAGGAATATTACAAAATTAATGTGGATAGATGTTGTCTTACTCAAAGGTTCGAAAAGGTCAGCTCTATAAGCATAAGATGGGAAATCTAGGAAGCAATTTACTGGACAAGATTTGGTTGTTGAAGTATACTTCAAACTTATTACAATTCAAACATTGTTATTCAACAAGATGAATGGCACCTCAAAAGAAATTATATTCTTAGATCTCATTAAGAGAAGTAAAGTTTCCAATACTATGAAAGTATTCTATCCTAAATTATTGTATTCAGCTCTGAGGATCAAATTTTAGAAAAGACTGAAAAATTAACAAGCGGCCAAAAGAGAAGAAAGAAGATGAAGGACTTCTAGGCCATAATATCTATCATTTCAAGGAACTGAGAACAATGAAACTGTAGAAGTAAAGAGACTGAATAAATAAGCTTATTTGGTAAGATTAAGGAAGCATATGATAGCTGGAGTCAACCATTTTGAAAGACTATTCTGTGAAAGAGGAATTTGATTTGTCCATTTTGTCCAAAGAGTTCAGATCTAAGAACTATGAGAAGGTGCAAAAAAGGCACATTTAGACTTGATAAAAATCTACAAATCAAAACTATCTCAAAAAAGGAATGGGAAGTAGTGGGTTCTCTCTCACATAAACATTTAAAGAAAGTAGTAGAGTATTCCCAACTCCAAACATTTTTTTTTTTGAGAATAAGTCCTCATCATGCCCAGTTTAGAAATACAAGTCACTCACAAGCCTAATTCCATTGCTCTTCAGATTGGAAGCTTTGGTGTCCAATTGTGCTAGTTGTGACTAGCCCGAGAATCCCAACCCCACGATCCTCTGTTCCTAAGGGCTTGCCACATTGGTACTAGATTCTGTGGGGATACCCAATCATTCTTAGTGTTAACTTAGATACTTCTAAACTCAAGAGATCCACCAGCCTCAGCCTCTTTAGCAGCAGGTAGTTCAGACTGGGCCACCACTCCTAACCTAACCCCAATCCAGTTTTCTAAGTAAGATATTATTGTCTTCAGGAGCTTACAGAGTTTCTTAATATGCTATTAAGCCATTTACTCATATTGAGCATCGATTCAACAAAATCCTTAGGTTGTATTTTTGCCCAGAAAAAAATGACTTCCTAAAAATCCCTCTACTATCTTGTACCTGTAGTTGATTTTTTGAACCCACCATTGGGTTCTTGACATTTCTCTCTTCTAAATGTCTTCATATTAAATTTGTTCTTAAGCTGTTATGGTGAATATTCCATACATTTCACTAAGAATTCTACAACTTTTTCAGACTTTTGCTGTATGACTTACAATATCTAAGCCTAGATTACATTTATTTAATTGGTAATTTATGCAAAGGTTCCAGTTCCCGGATCACATTTGAATTTATTAGATTCTCAATGCATTGCATCCTTACCTTTTACCTTCTGTAATTCTAAACTTCCTTCAGTGAATGACTCAAGTGTCATTTCCTACAGGATAGCTTTTCCAGTATCTCTGGTTACTAGTACTCCTTTCTTGAAATTCTTTGTATGAATATTGAAAAACTTTAATAACATGTAATTGAAAAATAAAATAAAATATCAATTGGAAAAACAAAAGAAATTATTTGTTACGTTATGTATACTTGATTTTTATGTATTTGTGTCTATATGTTATATATATTCTTAATCAAATGTAAGATCCCTGAGAGTAGGGACTGATTTTTTATCTTCTCTCCCATCACCTCATTACAATGGTTTATTCATACTCAACTAAAATTAATGCATGTTTAACTGAATTAAAGGATATCTAATATGGACTCAGAGGACCCAGTTTCAGAATTTAGCTTACTGCTTACTACTTGTGTGATCTAGAGAAGTCATTTAAGCTTTCTGGGTCTCAGTATCCTCCTTCATAGAATGAGATGGTTAAACTAAATTACTTCTAAAACCTGTGATTCTATAAACTGGCTACCAATTTAGAGTATTGACTTAAAATGAACTTTCCATCTACAAAATTCCTCACTATATTTTTGTTTCTAAATTATTCTATTTTCTACTTTTGAAATTGATTTTTGCAAGACTTGTATAAAACTTTACATTCATCTCTATTAAATTTCATCTTATTGAATTTTTATCTAGCCTTCTTGCAGGTCCTACTATATTTAGATCCTCAGAGGAAAAAAAATGCCTCTTCTCCAAAAATGAATACTCAGATTCAAACATACATGTGCATGATGACCTTGCATTTCTAATTCTATTCTTTAAACCTGCAGAACTTTTAGGTGCATAGATAGATAGATAGATAGATAGATAGATAGATAGATAGATAGAGATGAATATAATATAAATTATATAATTGAAATAAAATATAGCCCAAAGAAAACAATGCAATGAAAAAATGAGTACTGAATTGATTTTCAAAGATGGAAAATCATAAACATATAAATATTTTGCAAAACCATTATATATATTATAATATATATGATCCCATATCATTGTTAATTTTTTACAATTATGATGATAATTGGTTAATCGTTTGCTACATTCTACTCTGGTCAAATGTTAAACCATTTCAATATTTTCCACTCATACTAAACTGAATTGTATTTACACAATTTCAAAGAATTTGATTTCAAGTAAATGTGAAATACATCCATGAAATACATACAACTGAGACCCAGAAAGGTTAAATGACGTCTCTAGATCACACAAGTAGTAAGCAGTAAGCCAAATTTTGAAACTGGGTCCTCTGACTCCAAATTAGACATTCTTTAATTCAGCTAAACATAATTGGAGTTGGGTTTCCAGTGTATACATGATGGGAGGGTTTTGGTTTTTCTTAAAATAAATAAGATGGTCTCAGACACTTAATAATTACCTAGCTGTGTGGCCTTGGGCAAGCCACTTAACCCTGTTTGCCTTGCAAAAACCTAAAAAAAAAAATTAAAATAAATAAATAAACAAATAAACAAACAAATAAATAAATAAGGTGAATTAAGGGATATCTCAAAATGGGTCCTTATAAATATATCCACACTACCTCTACAATCCATTCAAAACTTCAGACTTTGGTAGAATATGAAGGAAGTATGCATTTGGCATTCCAAGAAGTATTGAAGTATAATCTTTTGTCTGTGTTCATATCTATTAAAATTCAATAAGATCATATCTTATATAAATACCAGAGAAATATTTTTAATTTAATTTAGTATTATTTAATCACATTCCAAAAGAGTCATAGAATGTAAGAAATTGAAACAAACCTCAGAGGCATACCTACAAAAGAATTCCCTCTATGAAATACCCAATAAGTATTGTCACCTTTGGTTGGAGACTTCAATGAAGGGAGAGATATTACTTTCTAAGTCAATCCCTTCTATTTCTGGTTAAGTCTAAGTTGTCTTTACACAAAGTATAAAATTACCTCTTTGCTAGTACCAACCATAAATACTGCTTCTTCTCTCTAGGGTTATACAGAACAATTTGATTCCTTCTTCCAGGTAACTCCTAATATTTAAATATATCTATTTTTGCCTACCCCAAATCTCTTTTTTCTAAGTCAATCACTCCAAGTTCCTTTAATCAATTCTTATATTCTTAAAGTTCTTTTAGCCAATTCTTAAATTTTTACTAAAATTTATAGCCCTCACTATCCAATGATTAGAAACATTTGTAATGCACTTAACCCAATGCCTGCCACAAAGTAGGCATTAAAGAAAAGGTTATTTCCTTCTCAGTTCGTGATCCAAGTTGTTCTCCTCTCAATATCATCTGGCTTATGAATGACCTTCCTAAAATCTAGAAGTCAGAAATTAATAAAACACTTCAGATGTAATCTGAATGAGGTAAAATTCCTAACATTCCTAAATAATATTCTAATACAATCTAATATTTTTTTGGCTATCTTGGATGCCATAACACTATTTATTCACAATGAACTTGAGTTGAATAACACCCTTCAATCTTTTTCAGAAGAACTATTTCCTATCAATCATTCCACTATTTTGTACATGTGAAAGTGATTTGGGACCTCACACCTAAGAAGTTACATTTATCTTTATTAAATTTTATTATTTTAGATTTCTCCTAATATTCTAGTCTGTCAAAAATCTGAAGCTATGGTTTAATGAGGGTAAAATATAGCAAAAATGCCATCTTTATATTCCAAGATGTTATTCCTATCTTAATCTGAGGGTGATTTGCTCCTGTACTAAATAGACCATAAAGCCTGTCATTTTTCACATTGTAGTGTTTAAATTTCAAGAAATTACCCTTAACCTCATTCTTTTCCCAATCTTCTGCTTTTAATCTATTGTAAAACTAGATAATCAAGTTCATTAAAGTTTAAATTACAATTATAAGTAAGAGAAGTATGGCCTAAGAGAAATTTGACCTTTGGTTTAGAGTTTAACAGAATTTAGAATTTCAAATAAGTTTTCAATTCCTGTAGATTGAAAACTACCGATAGGCATCTAATGTACTTATTTCTGGTCACAGAGTAGGCATCCAAGGAGTTATTGTTGGTTTCTTGATTTCCCAATCAGATGACAAGATTCATACCCTAGGGCTGTTAAACATGACACTAAAGATTTGGATAACTACTTCTCAGGCTGCTTGGAGGGAAAAAACAGCGGCAGATTATGTTACTGATAAAAAAAAAAGGTAATGCCTAATGTTAAAAATGTCTTTCTCATCACTATAAAATATTTGTGACAATTATATGTGTGTGTGTGTGTGTGTGTGTGCACACACATACACACTCAGACAACCCCAAGTAGAATCCTTGCCTTCCTGATTCCAGGTTCAGTGTTTTATCTAGAATGCTACTGTAAATTTTTGGTTGCACAGGGTAGAACTAGAAGTAGCTAGTAGAAGTTACAGAGAGGAAGATTCTGAGTTCCTTTAAAGAAAATTTTCCTAACAGTTGAAAACTCAAAACTAAAATGAGTTTATTTGCAATTAAGCCTCCATCGCTAGACATCATTAAGCAAAGACTTGACAGAAATGTGTCAAGGATATTATAAAGGGTATTGATGGCCTCTGAGTTCTTATTTAACCCTGTGATTCTCTGAAAGCAAATAAGGAAAGAACAAACAGAAGATTTGTAGTGGCAAGGATGCTGGAACCAGAATTCTCAGATTCAAATTGAGGCTCTGTTCTCACAAAATGTATGGCATTTGTTGAATTATATAGTCTCTCTCTAGGACTAAATTTTCTCACCTGAAAAATGAGGGGGTTAGATGAAAGTTGTGGCCTCTGATATCTGTTCAAAAATGAACAAAGTATGCCTACTATGATTATGGAAGCAAATTTGACCTTTCAGGTCACTAAGAGGCAGAATGGCATAGAGAGTAGAATTCTAGCCTCAAAGACAGGAAAGTGTGAGTTTAAATTCTGTCTTTTAACATTTACTGACTATGTCATGAAAAAAATCATTTAACCACAGATAACACTCTAAGAATAGAAATCACATAAGTTGCCAGTCTAGGATAGAAGGGAAGAAATGAACAAGGCAATGCCAAAGGGGTTCATTGGTTTCTGAGCTTCTTTTGGTAGAGGAAACATCTTTCCCAATATTTTCATCACATATGTGTGTGAGGAAAATATTGGAATACTTATATATATATATATATAGAATACATATGACATATATGTAATATATATGATATATATCTACATGGAATATATATGATGGAAAATATTGGAATACTTTCATATATATATATATATATATATATATATATATATGATGGAAAATATTGGAATACTTTCAAGATGTGAGCAAATATTCCAGTCTAGAATACTTATGCCTTCAAGGTATTGACTTTTTAGATTCACTTCAATTAGAAGCTTAACAAACTTGCACAGCACAAGGGACTTAATTTCACTCTTTGAAACAGACTTTCTATAAATCTGATATGACAGCAGAGAAATACTTTCCTTCCCCATTACTTAATGCCTCCTACCATAATTTGAATGAAGAGTATTAGTGACTTTGGGATTTTTGTCTCTTCCAATTAGCATCAAACAAATCAGTTTATCACTCTGGCAGTGGAGCTGGACACAGTCACTAAAGAAGTTACCCTGGTGTGACATATATACATTGACTACTTTACACTCAGTCTCCCTAGCTCATCTTTCGCTGCTCTACTCCATCTTCAACACAGCTGCTATAGGAATTTTCCTTAAATGCAGGTCTTACAATATCTTCTTACTCCATAAATTTCCATGGATACCTGTTTCCCCAGGGATAAAATATAAATTCCTTTGTTTGGCTTTTAAAATCATTAACAACCTGCCCCCAACCTGAATTTCATGGAATTAAAGTTTTGGAAAGAACCTCAGTAACCATTTAGTCCAACTTATGCAGGAAATGAATATTTAGTATAAGATATGTCAAAAATGGCCAACCACTTCCCAGATTCATTTTATATTACTTCCCTTGCAGCACACTATGGGTCAATCAAACTTATCTTTTCTCTATTCCTTACAGTCAGGATGGTTTCTCATGTCTGTCCATACATTCTCTCTCATTCTTAGAAAGAATTCCCTGATTATCTCTTCTTCATAAAATCCCTTTCCTTCATAACTTTTCAAGTAAAGATTTGCCCGTCTTCATTGAGTCCCTGTTCTCCTTTACTTTCTAAGTGAAGATTTTCCTGACTTCCCAACTGCTAGTGCCCTTAACAATTGTCATTATATTTTTCTCTCATCTTTTCAAGAGTTGCTTTAATTTACATACCCTGAATAATCACATATAGGAGTCTCCCCTGATAGATTTACATGTGGTCTCCTCTGATAGCTCCTTGAGAATAGTATTATAGGATTTCTTACTATCTATATCCCCTGTATTTAGCATAGTTCCTGGAAAATAATAGGAGTTTGATATATGCCTGCTGATTGATTTATTGACTGATCATAATAAGCAGAAGCCATTACAGTGCCATTCTTCCCTTTGAAACTAGGTATAGACTAGCATCTCATTAGATACCAGGATAGGCTCTAAATGATGACTTGACCAAGATATAAAGATGACCAAGATATAAAGGTCAACATCTTAGCCCTCGTAGAGGTGAAAGATCAACTTTTACATATATCAAAGAAAAAGAGTTTATAACCAAACAAGGGATAAAGAGACTATAAAGTGAATGATTTCATTATGAAAATTTGAAATTTTGCATAAAAATACATATAATTGAAATTTAAATGGGATAGTTAACTGATAAAAATATTTGCAACAAGTTTCTTTGATGAACAGGTTTCATTTTCAAACTATAAAATTTGAAATTATTAGAAGTCATTCTCCAATAAACTGTCAAGCATATGAGCAAGTAATTTTCAAAAGAAGAAATACAAGTTACGACAAATACCTGAAAAAATTTTCAAAATTGATATTTAGGGTATGTAAATTAAAGCGGCTCTTGAGGTTTCACCTCACAGCCCTAAGATTGCAAAAGATGAGAGAAAAAATATAATGACAATTGTTTAAAGGACTTCAGGAAAACAAACCATAAAAGTTCTATGTGTAGAAATGTGAATTGTAGTTGAATTTGGTAGAATTGTGATCCAGGTCATCTTGAAAAGTAATTTGTCAATATATTCCTAAACTCAATGTGCTATGTGTATCCTCTGATCCAATAACACTATTTAGCCTTTACCCAACAAAAAACAGATGAAAGAAAAAGGACAATTATCTGTCTGTAAAAAAAAATATTTATAGCATCATTTTCCTGGTAGCAAATAATTGGAAATTTATACAATGCCCACCTATTGGGCAATGGCTATTGCAAATTGTGGTATATAAATGTAATTTAATAGTTTTTATGTAAGGAATAATGAAACAGACACGTTTCATGAAATTCAGGAAAACCCATATGAACTGATGAAGAGTGAAATGGGCAGAACCAGGAAATAATACAATAATATTGTTTTAATAAAAAAAAAACTTGGAAAGCCTTGGAAAATCTAATTAATGTAATGACCAACTACATTACCAGAGAAGTGATGATCAAGCATGCTGCCCATCCCTAACAGGGAAGTGATGGACTCCTGATGCAGAATAAAACATATATTTTCAAAATTTTGCTTTGCTTAACCAGGTATATTTTGCATATTTGCTACAAAGGCAACTTTTCTCATAAGTGAATAGGAAGGCAAGGGGAAATTAGGGATAGGACAGTAAAAAAAGAAAATAAAAGAATGAAAAATAGATATCCTTGAAGTATCTTTTTTTAATGCAAAGAAGAAAACAGAAGATCAGAACGAAGAATGATGAGAATAGCTTTTAAAATATCAAAATGAATTGATTATATATCTGAAAACAAAAGTAATAGAGATCTTCAGTTCCATGTGTAATCTTGTTTTATTATTCTATTAAGTAAATAGAAATACCTATTTATTTGGTATTAATTTAAGAATAAAAAATTTTTAGAGGGAAAAGAAATCCTGTCCTTTAAGACAACCAATAGAATCAAAGTTGGAAGAGACCTCAGTGTCTATCTTGACTAATCCATATGCGAAAATAAATCTCAAACTGTCTATCAGTCTATCTATCTATATCTATCTATCTATCTATCATCTATCTATCTCTTTCTATATATATTTTTTGTTTCTGCACCATCTTCAACAGTCCTCTAGAAATTATCACTGTCTTTTTTCAAGAGGGAGAGAAGATAAGAGAATTATAATTATAAATAACATACTATGACATATATATCCCATTGAATAAAGGAGAGTATCAGTTTAATTTGACTTATGAGGATCTATGAAAAAAATTGTGGAAAAGACTGGACCAAAGAAGGTAATGAGGAAATATTATAAAAATTATTTTATAATCTTGAGATTCTATTAATGTGAGAAATTATGGAAGTTGGAGATGCTACTATAGAAAGAGAGTAAATATGGAAGCATTTTCTTTTTTGATAAAATAATAGGATTAATAAGATTCTAGAGGAGCAACTTCATCCTGAATTAAGTTAATGGTGTGTGATGGTGCTTATCAAGGATCATTTGCCACTTCAGTGAGAATTTTGGATGACTATGATCTTTCTCACAACTAAAATATTATAAATAGCTTTGTGTTTTATTATTTTATCCAGTGACTAAAGGAATATATACAATTAGGATTAAATAAAAAAATAAAGATATTTATGTATGTGGAGAGAGACAGAGATAGAGTGATGAGTAGCTACTATTGGAAAAAGAAATTTCTCCAGAGATGCTGAAATGTTACAAATTAATATGAAAATGTAGAAAAATATCTCTGGACTTCCCTTGAATTAGGGCTAAGATTGAATACTGAAATGAGTCAAGACTGAGGGGTGACATACAAATAATTTGATGAACTCTGATAACCTATTACATATACAAGTGATCATTCAGCCTTCATTTATAAAAGCTACAATGAATGTTAAACCACTAGCTCCCAAGGTAACTCATTTCTCTTTTGTAACTCTGATAGCAAGTGTTCCTTTATATCAAGTATAAATTTGCCTCTTTCCAATTTACAGACATTATTCAAAGTTCTATACTCTATGACACATTGTGGGTGAGCTACATTCATCTATTATATTGCAGATTAATTAGTCAAATATGATTAATACAAATAAAAGCCTAAACAGAAGTCTATGTAGATTTTTACCTAAAATTAACATGCCCTAGGACTGCTTGGTTGAACATTTTGAACCTTCTTTCAAATTGGGTCATTGGAAGTCTAATGAAATCATCCTTGTCTCATTGGCCAATTCAAATTCAAATAAAAACCTTTCTAGACAGGAATGACAAATACTGGGTGAGATAGTGCCCCAATTAGAATTATTTAAAATTGAATTTTTATTTTTTATTTTTAATTTTTTCTGCATTTACTCCTAGACCAAAATAACTCTTTCACTTAGCATTTTGGATCCAAATTTCTCTCTGAAATCTTCAAAGAATATGACCAACTTTATGTCAATTAAGAATATCAAAAAACCTTTTGCTTTGTGTCCCTAAATTTTTTTCCAAATTTTCCAAAATATCCATGATTTCTCAATGAAAGGAAAAAGGAAGAATTAAAAAGTGTTCCCCATTCTCTTAAATGTATTTGCATTGACTGTGTGTTCTTTCCTTGCTTCTGTCTCTTGGGATTCATAGTTTCCTTCAGTATTCAGCCCAAGTCACATCTACCTGATAATTTTTTCCAACCTTTTAACTGCTAATGTTTTTCATCTCAAAACTGTCTTGAATGTTATCATGAGTATATTTTTTATAAACTTCAAAAGACTGAACTGAGACTTTTGAGTCACTATACATATGCATAGGAATATATATTACATATATGTATGTGTATGTATATATATATATATGTATATATATACATATATATATATGTTTTCCAATTAGAATATTTGTTCCTTGAGGACAGATACAGTCTTAGTTTTACATCTGTGTCCTTGCACAGTGCCTAGTATATAATAGGTACTTAATGAATTTTTGTTGATTGATTAATTACTTATAAGTGGCTTGTATTTAGCCACTTTTTAGCCAAGAAGAACAGTGGATAGAATACCAGCACTGAAATCAAATACTATGTCTGAAGTCACATCACTAACTATGTGACCCTGAGCAAATAGCTTAGACCAATTTGCCTGAGTTTCCTCATCTATAAAATGAGATGGAAAAAGAAATGGCAAACCACTCCAGATTTTTACCAAGAAAATCCCAAATAGGCATTTCAAAAAGAGTTAGACCAAATAGAAATGACTGAACTTCAACAAATTTAGCCAAATTAGTAATCTAAATTCTACTAGGTACCTAATGACCCTTTACATTTCTTTTATTTCTGCCAAAAGATGGGGTGAGGTTGTTAGTCATTGCCACCTACATATAGAATAGAACTAATGCACAGTGATTATAAGGGGCTAATTATCAAGGAAAAAAACTCCTTAGGGAAAGGAAATGTGTTTTAAATCATGGTCTGAGAGAATAAGAAGGAAGTCAGGCTTCCTTCGTTTATAGTCTGCAAGGTAGGTAGGAGGTAACCAAACAAGTTAACAGTAGCAGTCTTGAGTTGAGGTCACCTCAGATCTTAGGAGAGTCACACTGTACAAGGTCTTTGTAGATTGGTACTTTTCTTTCAGAATCTATCTATCCTGGACACTATTCTTTCATGGTGGCAGCATATTAATTAATATCATTATCACTGTTTTATTCTACCATGTTAATATTTCTAACGTCCCACAAACTAGCTACCCTCTGGAAAAACTTCATAGAACATGAAGTCATAATTTCTTGATATAACATTGATTAACAATTTCTCCCAACTCTAATACTTAGATGTTTCAGGCTGATTAAATGAATAACTGGTTCATATAATCATCATAGGAGTAAAGTTCAAGATTCATACTGGATCACCAGCTTCCTGTATTCCAATTTGCTATATGTTCCTCAGAGGTACTATTTGATGAACATATTGAAAGATAGTCTAGCAAGTCAGCAATCAGTATCAGAGGATACTGGCTTTCCTAAGCTATGATGACATTCAGAACTCTACAATTATCATAGAGTCAGGACTTACCACTTTTTCTTATTATATACTTTCATCCTAGAACCATAGCAGAAATACAGAACCCCTTCTGCAATTTGGGATGGTTTTATTCACGGACCTGTGCACATCTTTGTTCTCCAATCTAGTGGATGAGTAACTTATAGCCAGACCAAAATGTTGCCTCTGGAGCATACAACCATATGTCCTGTCCATGGTACTTTTTATGTCCAGACAACACTTTTAACATGTAGAAAACTATGATGCTGGAGAGAGATCTGTGACTGGAGGTCTCGAAGGGAAGAGGGACATAGCTAAACATGTTATCTTCCTACTCTAATAATGTTTCTCATAGTTATGTGTCTAGCTTCTAGCAGAGTATTATCTCGCCTAAGGACCACCTAATGACTGAACTAAGCAGTCCCAGGTAAGGTTCTCAGAAACACAGGAAAAGGTAGGAAGAGGTTATACTGAAGAAGGGGTTACACTTAAGAAGAGTGGTTGTCACTGCTTCTAGTCTTTAAGGACATGAGTTTTTGAATCACAAGTCAAAATTCAAATTAGCACCTATATCAGGTTTAGATATAAAGAGATATAAAGCTAAGAGAAAACTTCATCTTTCTGAGCAAGAACATCCACCGAGTTCATAGGATCTCTATATCTCCCTTGAATGATTCCTACAGCTTCTAGATATTTGGAAGTTTGATTCTGAGGCACAAAAATCAGTGTGTCCTGGTGTAAACTATAGGGATTGGTTCCTGCGGGGTACAACGGTTGCAATCTGGTGCTTCTACTAGTGAGAAGACAAGCCTGTTCACTGCACCAATATGGACCAGCATTTAATTGACATATGGCTGGGACAGTTAGGTGGCACAGTAGATAGAGCACCGGTCCTGGAGTCAGGAGGACCTGACTTCAAATCCAGTCTGGGACACTTAATAATTACTTAGCTGTGTGACCTTGGGCAAGTCATTTAACCCCATCACCCTGCAAAAACAAAAAACAAAAAAAAAATGATGTATTGAACTCCCAGTAAAGAAACTCCCTCTTCAAGTGCAGATCGGCAATCTTTTTTTTTTCAATTTATGGAGACAGAGTTGTCTGGTGACTTGTTTAGGGTCATAAAACTATTATATAAAAAACAGAACTTGGACACAGGAATCTATCTACTGTGCCATGATGCCACTTAAGCTTACCTATGGCTAAATTCTGAGGTGATACTCAGGGTCCAAAGGCAGGGATAATTTAGTCATTGAACCCTTTCCTGTCCTTGACCCACTCAATTAGGCTTCCTTACAATTGCACTTTGAATATGTCCAACAGGTATACTGAGAAAATAATTTGGTAATCACTACAACTTTCATCAAGCTGAAGATTACAACTGAGTATGGACATATTGACATAGAGACTGATGACTACTGGCACATGGACTGATTCAGTATTTTGGGTTCAGCCAGATTTTCCAAAATTTGATTCACAAAATCATGATTCCTTGGGAAGATCTCACAGCTCACATGGTTATAGCATACAGGGAGATACTAAGCCTATCTTACCTAGAAGTCATATAATCTCTTGCCTCTATCCACATGAGCATATCCATGAGTTGGAAATGTCAGACTGATGTCAAAAGAAGAATCCTTCTAAATTGTCTGGAAGGAAAATATTACTAATGAGAAGGTCCAGTAGGCAGTCTGATGAAAAATAAATTACTTTGGTTTGGGCTTTGGATAGAGGTTCATAGACAGTTCATGCTGGGTCAAAAAATGTGAGACTTCTCTATCTAGCTGATCAAAAGATCTCTGAGTCTCATATAATTCTAAGAAGGGGAAAAAAGTCACCTACTTCCAGAATCACTTGTCAGGAACACGTCAAGTAATATTCATCAATCTAGACACTAAATATAAAGGGATAAGTAGGTTGCTACCAAAAACCAACAATAAAAAAACAGTTATGATCCAAGTTGGAAAACAAATTTTGACATAAAGGGAAAGCAAACAGAGGGGTTAATGAAAATTCAGACTGTGAAAAACATTATAAATACCATTTTTTCCCTTTCTTCTACATTTGGCTTTCATGTTTTTCATTTGGCCAATATTGTGAAAGAATTCTCAGCCTACTGCTTAGGCATCTGTTAAGGCTAACCCTGAAAGACAACAATGTCTTGCCATGTCTTCTATAGGGGTGGGGGAAGAAGAGAGTAGAAAAATGCAGAGGAAAAATGGGGGAGAGAGGGGGAAAATGGAGACTGAATAATGGAAGTAAGATATGTGGAAAGCTAATGTAAATTCTCTCTATTCCAAGAAAGGAGCAACAATAATGAAAATGAGAGACGATATGGAAGAACAGTTTGAACTATCCTGGAAGGTCTTGCTGCCAAGGCTGGCTTCTGATTTATAATAGTCATTTGACTCTGGACAAGTTGATTGACCTTGAAGTGTCCTAGGCAGTTCTTTAAGACTTTAACATAGATACTATAGAATTCATCCTTTCTTTACAAGTAGAGTTTTTGTGGATATTTTTGGTCATAATATAACATGGAATTGAGAAGACCTGATTCAAATCCTATCTCAGACACTTACTAGCTGGATGACTCTGGGAAAGCCACTTGACTTCTGGCTCAATTTCCTCATTTATAAAGATAAGGATAATAATACTATCTACCTTTAAGCATTGTTGTGTGAACCAAATGAGAAAATATCTGTAAAGAGTTTTGCAACCCATAACAGGAAATATAAATGCTAATTATTTTTATTATTTTCCCTTCCATAAATATGATCATATAATTGTTTCATGGTCACATTTCAATGTTACACACTGACAGAAATGTGATAGAATCTATTTTGTGTATACTCAACAGCATCAGCATCAACATCAGTGGTCTGCATTTATGAAATATCTATTGGTTCCATATCTCTGAATAGGTCAAACTCAGCAAAGGATTCAGTCAGATGTTTTTACTGTCTTTTCTATTCTAAGTAGAGCTATGACATCATGAGGTTTGGATCAAGCCACAGTAGATACTGTGGATATAAATAGTCTGAGCATTTGGGATAGAGATATCTCTAGATTTGTGGATCTCACATTTCCTTTGTGCTACTGTGATTCTGCTTTGCTCAGAGAGTACAGTCACTTCTTTGATGTGGGCATGCCAGGCTGGAAAGTCTTGTGTCAACCTTCCCATGTCTCACAATTGATACTAAAGTTCTTCAGCGAGATCTTGAGAGTGTCCTTGTATCGCTTCCTCTGACTCCATGTGAGTGTTTGCTAGTGTAAGTTCTCTGTAAAATGTTTCTTTTTTTTAGGAAAAATGTACATTTGGCATTCAAGTTACAAGCCTATTCAAACTAGAGTTTGAATGCTTAACAATTCAGTTGAAGAGAGGACCTCAAGTATCTAGCATATTTTCATGCCAGGTGATCTTCAGAATCTTTTAAAAACAATTCAAATGGAAGTGGTTCAATTTTCTGTCTTAGAACTAGTAGACTATCTAGGGATTATAAAAATGTAGCAATGAAATCAGCACAATGACTCTGCAGGCCTTCATTCAGTCAGATATTGTATTTTTCATATATAAAGATGATTTAAAGAAGATTGATTCTCAGTTCTCTTTATTTGTGATATTTACTTTGCTATAATATCCTAATTAAGTGTTTTGCTACTTATCATCTGATCTGTTGATAGCTCAAAACATATTTTCATAATTACTATTAGAAAAAAATCTCACATTTAACTGATAGTAACCATAAGTCTCATAGTTGAGCAGTCTGTTATATATAGATGAAAAAGCCAGATCAGATAGGATGTGATATTCCTATAGGTCACATATCAAGTATCAAAAGTAGGGTTAGGTCACTCTAGACTGTAAGGCAGATGTATAAAGAAAAGAATGTTTAAGAGTAACGATTTTTTTAGGGGGTTTTTTTGCAAGGCAAATGGGGTTAAGTGGCTTGCCCAAGGCCACACAGCTAGGTAATTATTAAGTGTCTGAGACCGGATTTGAACCCAAGTGCTCCTGATTCCAAGGCCGGTGCTTTATCCACTACGCCACCTAGCCGCCCAAGAGTAACAATTTAAAAAAAAAATTCAATTGCAAGAATATTTTATTATCAAGATGAGTCACAATTGGGGCAGCAGAGGATAGTTCTGGATGATTTCTGGGAGTGCCATCTAGATTCTACCTAATTGGGTTGTGGTGAGAAAAACACTTTGCAAACCTTAGAAAGCTATAGAAAAGTGATGATGGTATTGAGGAGGAGGAAGAGGAGGAAAAGAAAGAGAGGAGATGTCTGATTCTATAGCTGAGTTTAAATTATCACTGAGCCACTGCCATAGTCTGAGGGGCCAAATTTAAAATGTGATTGAGCCATTCTTCCCCTGCAGCATTCTCTTTCCATTCCAATTTATTTTAAAATGCATTTTTAGCCATATACACTTCACAGATTTCATTTATGTAAAAATCCTTTGAAGTACATCCACTAAAAGGCACTTTTCATGTAGCTATAAATAAAAAGTGATCCATTTTAAAATGCCTCATAGGCATACATGAATAAAAAAGAACTTCATCTAGGTTGTTTCTCTTGTAATTGGTCAAAGATGAAAAACCCCTTACTCATTTATGAAATGATGGTAGCTCTGCCAGCTGGCTATACAGTTTCATCAACAGTCACTCCTGACAATGGGAAAAAATATGATTATATAAATGGTATATAAATGCTACATCCCCACATTTAAATGTTACATGCACTGGCAAGGATGTGGTAGAATCTATTTTGGGTATACTTGACAACATCAGCATCAACAGCATGTATTTATGAAACACCCACTACAGGGCCCCTGTCCCTGTACAAGGCATTACCCAAGATGTTTTTTTTTATCACTTGTGAAAAGAGGATTAGGGGGTGGCTAGGTGGCGTAGTAGATAAAGCACCGGCCTTGGAGTCAGGAGTACCTGGGTTCAAATCCGGTCTCAGACACTTAATAATTACCTAGCTGTGTGGCCTTGGGCAAGCCACTTAACCCCATTTGCCTTGCAACAACCTAAAAAAAAAAAAAAAAAAAAAGAGGATTAGATCTGAGTAGGGAGCATACAGTCAGTTGTGGTTCAAATTCAGCAGAATCACAAAACATCAACACTGGAAATATAGAAGAGACCACCCAGGCCAATTCATCAATGGACAAGAAGTGGTCATCCAGTCTTTACTCAAAGATTTCTAGTTAAGGGAAAAACCTCCCAAGACAGGTCTACCCAAGCTGATCCAGAACAGTTTTGCTTATTGGGAAGTTTTATGTTCCATCAAATCAAAATCTGTCCCTCTGAAATATATATATATATATATATATTATTAATTATTAATAAAATGAGTCACAACTGGCAGCACAGAATGGTTTATACAACACTCCTTATTCTATCCATAGGACCTAGACATTTAATCATTATTGATCATGACATTTTGAATGACTTGCTCTGGGTTAAAGTAATAAGTAGCAAAAAAAGGAATCCAGACTGTGTGGGCTGGGGTCAGTCTGGGATAGATGTGACTTCTGCGCATATAATTCTAACACTGAGTTATTGACAAAGCACATGAAATAAGAAAAGATATCATGGTGGTGGTTTATGTCCATAACCCATCTCTATGCTCTGTCTCCATCAACAACAATGACAACAGTTAGTTACTTTATGCTTTAACATCTGGAGGGCATTTCATGCTCATTATCTTATTTGACCTTCACAATACCCATATTAGGCAGGTACTATTGGTGTTTGCACTTCCATTTTATAGTGGAGGAAACTAGGGCTCAAACAAATTGAGATTGGTTTAGTTTCACAGAGTAAATATCAGAAGAAAGATCTGATTCCAAGTCCAACATTCTATATATATATAACATCACAACAGTTATCTAATGCCAAAAAACATCATAGAGAATGCTATGATTTATCTTTCTGGTGACATGCTATATATAACCTGGAAATGATGAATTTCTGTTTTTTAAATCATTTTTATATATCATGTAAGTATTTATTATATTATCATTAGGAAGAAAATTAATCTATTAAGCATGTAGTATGATCATGCACTATGCTAAGAGTTTTACAAATGGTATCTCATTTGATCCTTACAACATTCCTGGAAGGTGTTTATTAATCCCATTTTATAGTGAGAAAAACTGAGACAAAATTTGAATGACTTCTCTAGGGTCACATATCTAATTGATACCTGAAACTGGCTTTGAAATCCTGATGATAGATACAATACCTACTCCACTTTACTATCTATTTGGTATTTATATTTCTTAGTATATAAAACACATGCTAAAATATGAAAAATACTTTAAAATATATATTGCTTCATTTGAACCTCATAATATTCCTGTGAAACAAATACCCCAGATGTTATTACCATCCTCATTTTCTATAGAAGACAACTGAATCTAAGAAAAGTAAAGTCCCTTATTAGAAACGATGATCTCTAAGGTTCCTCTTAGGTATAGAACTATAATCCCAAGATCTTATAATTTATTCACTCAGTCTGAGGCAAACTTTGAACCTGAATCTTCCTAACCACAGAATTTTCTATTGATTATAAAAGGCAGTTTTGAAGTATTTAAACCTTTCTAATAAATCACTTTTGAACCTGTGCTATATAATAAATTATTTATTCCAGAAATTATTTTCTTGCATTTATCCCCAATTTGTCTATTTCCATTTTTCAGGGATGTCTCTTAATTCTAACACACAATATAAAGTGAATGAGTTCATGGACCCCTATTCATCATCTCTGATGAATTTATAGAAAATGATTTTGCCTTTAAAAGTGATGAGAACATCCTTGAATCTTGATTTGCTTAGGGAACTAAAAGTTCAGATTACTCACCTGAGTATAAAACAGCAATCAGAGGGACTGATCTCTGGCTATTGGATTACTATGAGCTACTCAGATGAAGAACTTCACTCAACTAAATCAAATCAAGATATTCACAATGCCTATCCTTCTTGAATATCTTTCTCCTGCTATGACTAAATAAATCTCTTTTTTTGTTAGCTGTTGTATGGTCTACAGGTGTCTCATTTTGTTCCATTGATAAACCTAAACTATCAGATTGTAACTTGAGTCAAGTCCAATCCAATGCATCTACCTATCTTGGGCCTTGCTGCTTTGAAATATGGGTTAAATATAATGTCTGGGACCAGAGATCCCTAATCCTTTCAAGGCAGAAAAATAGAGCTATGACTCTGCCATTAGTTCCATCACTAATAAGAGAATCAGTATCAGTCATACTACACTTTGGACTATTTTAGAATGCAAAATGTCCAAGGATGGGTTGGATTAGATGGTCTCTGAAGTCCCTTGTAGCTCTCAGAATCTGTAATTTTATGCTTTGGCATACAATAGAGCAATTCACATGATGTCTTTATGAAGAGGAGTGGGCGGGGGTTAGTAGTAAAAATATGAACTTTGTTATTTCTCCAGCATGATTACTGTAACGTGACTCATATCTACACATATTGGAAGGGGAGGAGGTGAGAAGAAAATTAGCCTTCAATCTTTTCTAATGGAAGAAAAGGCTACTTGTTTGGTGAATACTTGGAAAATTCATTTTTTGAAAAGATATCACTTGAAACTCAATGTTTCCTGAAACTTTTGGGTATTGTTGATTTTCTTTCAATTTTTGCAATTGGAAAAATTTTTGTGAAGAAGATTCGTTGTGGGATACAATAATACCCACAGTTCCAGTCTAACACTGTTCTCTGAGTAGGAGGCTGTCAGATTCAATGTGACAGTCAGCTAGGAGTCTATCCATCTGTACAGTGACATTCTTGAAGGGGACCAAAAAGCTTTTAGAAATATCAAGAAACAAAATGAATTTTTAGACCTCCAAGCCACTGAAACAGAATTCCCAGGTCATTAGAATGTATGAGAAATTCAAAAATCAAAAATCAAAGAGAAGTGGATAGGTTCTGACTTCTGAGAACTGCCACTGTTTTTATTCCTCTACATTTTAATACTCGTTTAACAATAGCTAGTAAGATAATAATTAAAGTCTTTTAAAATACTTTATGATTTAGTAGCTATTCTATAGGAAATCCATAAGATATTTTAGTAAATAAAGTGTGTTGAAAGGAAAGAACAAATTTATAAAGCAAATTTTGGATGATGTGCATAGATGTGGTAGATGGATAGATGAGCTTTGGAGTCAGGAAAACCTGAGTTCAGGTATTGACACAAGTTCTCATTTCCCAAGGAAATTTTCTAAGGCTATAAATGCGAGATAGATTTTCAATTTACATCAGTGGATAGTCTCAGTATCTAATACTGACTAAATCAAATCCAGACCCCTGTCACAAATACCTTTTAAATGCTAGTATCAAAATTAGAGTGTCCTAAATTTGTCCTAAAAATATTCCTAATATGTCCTAAAATATTCTTGAGAATATTTTATCTCTAATCATTCGAGCAGCTACTTGCAAACTTTTGGATCATACAGTAAAAATAAATTTAATGACTTGACCTCAATAATATATATATGTATATATATATATATATATGGATATCTAAATTATTATAAACATGGTTCTAAGTTCAGCACATTAAAAATCCTTCCTGTCACAGTTGTAAATATACCTTATAAGATGTATTGCTCTAAATGAAAGACATGCATCACTGGTTGTGTTGATTAATTAATTATGCTCATTTTTTTCAGTTTCATTCACTAATTATTTTTGTTGAAACTTGGCTAGTAAATTTCTACCTTCTCTGATATCATTCTCTTGTCCTTGTAAACTAAGGAAAAAGTATTTTATTAATTAATTCATTTTTATTTAAATGGTTCAAAAATCTGTTGAAATTCCTCATTTGGAAGACTTAAACATATATGAGAATTTTTATACATAACAAACTTCACTTTAGGCAATAAAATCACATAACAATGGTGAAATTTCCAAACATTCATTTTCAAATTTTTCTCTCCAAAGCATGATATTAACAAAAATATATAGGGAACTAAAACAAATATGTAGTAGCAAAAGGTAATCACTGAGAATCATCCCTCTTTTTTAATTTTTTTATAGTTTTTTTTTCCAAGGCAAATGGGGTTAAGTGGCTTGCCCAAAGCCACACAGCTAAGGAATTATTAAGTGTCTGATGCCAGATTTGAACTCAGGTACTCCTGACTCCAGGGCCAGTGCTCTATCCATTGCACAACCTAGCCACCCCAATCACTGAGAATCAAAGCATATGAAGAAATGGTTCTCAAATTGTTTTCTACAAACTATTAAAATTATATGAAAAAATGGCTCCAAATCACTATTAATAAGAAAATAAATCCAAATAACTTAGAAGAGAAATTTAGTCAAGATAACTGAATAAATAGGAACAAAAGAGTTCATATAGGTTCTCCAGAAATGCTAAAAGAGAAGAGCAGCAGACCAAATAAGGTTTAAAAATTAGAGAGAGTAAGCAACCTTCATCCAGCCAAGGTCAGTAAAAGGGGACATCCAGAAACCTACATATGGGGTTTTCTTGGCAAAGATGCTTCAATAGGTTGCTGTTTCCTATTCAAGCTTATTTTATCACTAAAGAATTGAAGCAAATGGGTTGAGTGACTTGCCCAGGGTCACACAATTATTAAGTATCTGAGATCAGATATTAACTCACCAAGATGAGTTTTCCTGACATCAAACCCAGGACTCTATCCATTGTATCACCTAGTTGATCTAATAATAATTATAATAGCTAGTACTTTTAAATCTAAAAAAAATAACTTTAAAGTTTGTAAAACACTTTATATATGTTAAATCAATTGATTCTCACAAAACCTTATGAGATAGGTGCTATTATTGTCTCCATTTTACAGATGAAACTAAGGCTCAGAGTTTGAGTGACATGCCTAGGGTCACACATCTAGGAAGTGTCTGAGGTTGGATTTGAATTCAGGTCTTCCTTACACAAGGTGCAGCATGCTATCAGCTACCCTCCTTTAATGAAGGACATAGACTAATCTGGAATCTGCCAGTGCTTTATACACAGCAGACTCCAAGAGAAAGAAAAATCAGTATTAGGATGCCAGACAATATATAATGGGACCAAACAGGGGTCCACTATACCATACAAGTGTGTAGCAGTAGTCAACGTTTGATCCTAATAAAAGTCACAGATTGGAAAATAACGTCTAAAAATTAATAAAACACAATAATACTAAAGAAAAATAGTAATTCCAAAGCTGTCACAGTCAGAGCCTTAGGGAAAGGTACGGATTGTCCACATGCTATATTATAATTCCTGGAAGAGATAAAACAAAGGATTGAGAATGATAAGAATGAAATTATGTCTCTAGAAGGAATAATTAGAAAAAGATAAAAATTTCTTATAGGAGGTACACAATCTTATCCAATTAACATATTCCCTAAAATTAGAATGGACCAAAAAGAAAGCAATAACTCTATGAAAGAAAAGGAAATACAAAAAATTGAAAAATAGAAACAAAAATACAAGGGTCCTCCTTATAGTTTGAACAAATTTTTGATAAAAAAAATGAAGAAAATTTTCAAGGGAGATAATTTAAGGATCATTGTTTTAGTTAAAAGTATTTTTAAAAATATTTATAGTTTGATTAAACTTTTGATAAAAATAAAACAAAGTAGAAAATTTCCAAGAGGAGATAATTTAAGGCTCTTTACCTAAAATATTTTAAAAAAATATTTATATTACCTGTAATATTTATGAAAGGGGAGTAGTTTATGACCAAGAAAGAGATAAAGAGCATTATACGACCTCAGACACTTGATAATTACCTAGCTGTGTGGCCTTGGGCAAGCCACTTAACCCAATTGCCTTGAAAAAATCTAAAAAAAAAATTTAAAAAAATTAAAAGAACATTATAAAAGACAAATTGCATAAATCTGAATATATAAAATTAAAAGATCTGGTACAAATAAAACCATTCTAACCAAGATCAAAAGAAATGTAAATTGGGCAACAATTTTTACAATTAGTGTTTCTGACAAAGAGCTCATTTCTAAAATATATAGAGAACTGAATTGAATTAAAAAAAAATACCAAGCCATTCCCCAATTGACAAATAGTCAAAGGATATGCAAAGGCAATTTTCAAATGAGGAAATCAAAGCTATCAATAGTCATATGAAAAAATTGCTCCAAATCATTTCTGATTGGAGAAATGCAAATTAAAGCATCTCTGAGGTACCCCTCACAACTCTCAGATTGGCCAATATAACCAGAAAGGACAATGAGTAATTTTGAAAGGGATGTGGGAAATCTGGGACACTAATACATTGTTGGTGGAGCTGTGAACTCATCCAACCTTTCTGGAGAGAAATTTGGAATTATGCTCAAAGGGCAATAAAAATGTGCATGCCCTTTGATCCAGCAATATCAATACTGGGTCTATACCCTGAAGAGATCATGAAAAAAGGTAAAAACATCACTTGTACAAAAATATTCATAGCAGCCCTGTTTGTGGTGGCAAAGAATTGGAAATCGTGTGAATGTCCATCAATTGGGGAATGGCTGAACAAATTGTGGTATATGTACCTTATGGAACACTACTGTTCTATTGGAAATCAGGAGGGATGGGATTTCAGAGAAACCTGGAAAGACTTGCATGAACTGATGATGAGAAAGATTAGCAAGACCAAAACATTGTTCATCCTAAAAGCAACATGGGGGTGATGATCAACCTTAATGGACTTGCTCATTCCATCAGTGCAATAACCAGGGACAATTTTAGGGGATCTATGATAAAGAATACCATCTATATCCAGAGAAAGAACTGTGGAGTTTAAAGAAAGATCAAAGATTATTGCCTTCAATTAAAAAAAGTCATCTTAGGTATCATGTTATTTTGCTATATCTAATATTTTCTTTCATCCTCAAGGATATGTGTTTTTTTTTTTTCTCTCAACACATTGGAAACAAATGTAAAGACTATATCATATTGCCTTCTGTTTGTGGGGAGGGTGAGGGAAGGGAGGGAGGGGAAAAATTGTAAAATTCAAAACCTTACCAAAAAATTGGTAGAAACTATTATTTTATATAATAAGAAAACAATTAAAATATTTATATGAAAAAAGAATGGGACATGATACTCCAAATATGATATGACCAGGGCATAATATAGAGGGCCTATCAACTTCCTAGTTGTGAACAGTCTGCATTCAGTATAGAGCCCAAAACATAGTGAATACTTAATTAATGCTTTATGTTTTATGTATATATCTATGTAACTATGTGTGTATCTACCTATCTATTTAAATAAAACCTAAGATTATATTGGTTAAAAATATTTATATTGGGGAAACTAGGTGGTTCAGTGGTTAGTACCAACCTTGGAGTGAGGAGAATCTGAGTTCAAATACAGTCTCATAATTAATAATTATCTAGTTGTGTGACCTTGAGCAAGTCATTTAACCTCATTGCCTTACAAAAACATATATATATATATATATATAATTACATTTTGATAAAAATAATGAAGAAAATTTCCAAGGGGAGACAATTTAAGGGTCATTATCATTTTTTTTAGGTTTTTGCAAGGCAAATGGGGTTAAGTGGCTTGCCCAAGGCCACACAGCTAGGTAATTATTAAGTGTCTGAGCACAGATTTGAACTCAGGTACTCCTGACTCCAGGGCCCATGCTTTATCCACTACGCCACCTAGCCACCGTCATTATCTAAAAAAATTTTAAAGCTTGTATAACATTTCAAGAAATTATAAATGAAAAATTTTCAAAAGCTTTCTTATGAATGAGAGTAAGATGAAACTACAAAAATCTAGTAGTCATCACTTGAAACCCTAAAATGAAAAATCTCAGAATGCTGTTGACAAAATCCACAACTTTTAGGTTATGAAAAGAATAAAATACATTCAGCCAGGAAGAACAAGGTCAAGTATCAATAATCCAGACTGATACAAGACAAAATTTGCAAGTTACCAATACAAAGGTTAGGAGAGCAACCTTGAAACAAGGCATTACAAGAGATAAAAGATAAACTCTTAAAATAAGAAATATCCTATTTATAAAAATTGAGCATAATTCTAAGGGTCTGAGATGGAATGTTTCTTTAATGAAATAAAGGACTTCCAAACATTCCTAATGAAAAGACTGAAAATGAAAAAGAACTTTTTAAATGAAAATTTGGTAGTCAAGGAAAACCTAGAAAAGTACAAATATCGGAGCAAATAGAAGGGATTATTTGATAAGGAAATATTTACTAATAAGTTCAAAGAAAGAAGTAAACTCTCAGAATCATAATGTCTACAAGGCTCATAAAAGGTCTAAAATAAAATAAAGCCCGATAGTAATGGAAACGTGCAAGGATAGAAGTTAAGATGGAGTATAGAATAAGAGAAGGATTAGACATAAGCAAATGTATTTCAACTCTTAAGGGTGAATTGTGAAAGGGAAATTGAAAGGAAAGAGTGAAAGGGGGGAAAAAAGACTTGCTAAGAGGATCAGGGCCAAGGGGGAAAAAAGAAAGGAAGCAGTAAAACAGAAGCAGACTACTAAAATTGAGTAGTCTTTCTTCTCTTCTGCATAAAGCAGAAGGAAAAGGAAAAAAAATGATAAGATAATATCATAGAGGAAAATTACTCATAGTAAGTATGAATGTGAGTGGAATGAACTAACCTATAAAAGGGAAGAAGAAAGCAAGATACTTTAGAAAGCACAATCTAATAATATGCTAGTTATAAAAATATATATATTTCCAACATCAAGATTTATATTGAGTTAAGATTTTTGACTGGAGAAGAATTTATTATGTTTTATGTGAATTTTTTCTGCAAGGATGGCAATCATACTCTCAGATAAGACAGAGAGAACTAAATATGACTAAAAAGAAATAAACTACATTATATTTAAAAGAACTCTACACACTGAATTAATAGCAATACTTAGTATGTATGCACCAAATCCTATATCATTTAACCATTTAAAACTTTCATCCCTCCTCAGACATACTATAGTTCACCTTTACTCTCAGCCTCTCAATTTGAGGCCCTTCAGTAACTCTCTTTTCTTTCCTCATCTCACATCATCCAAATTTCTTCTGCCAGTCTTTCTACCTTTACTCCTAACTCAGATGGGAATCAGGTCCTTTTTCCTGCTTAGGTAAAACTCCTCCAGATGCAAAAATGATGCTATTCTATCCTGCCTTCTCCATCAGATTAATTCCTCTATTTATCTCTACTCACTCAATTATATTATAATTCTCTGTGTCAACTGACTGCTTTCTTTTGGTCTACAAATATGTTCATGCCTCCATCCTCCTTAAAAATCCTCAGTTGGTCCATCCATCCCTGCTAGTAATTGGTTCATATCTTTTATCCTTTTTGTGGCTAAATTCCTTGAGAAAGTCTTCAATAATATGCCTCCTTTTTTATTCTTCTCACTTTCTTCTTACTATATAATCTAACTTCCAACTTCATCATTCAATCAAAATTATTCTGTCCAAAGTTACTAATCATTTAATTGCCAAAAGACCTTTACTCAATGCTCCTTTTTTCTTGACTTCTCTGTAGCCTCCCAGACTGTCAAATATATTATACTTGAACTTCTCTTCTCTCTAGATTTTTGAGACATTATTCCTGTCTTTCCTCCTACCAATAGGAAGTGAGCAATAGTTCACTCCCTCTAAGTCTCCTTTGTTGGATCTTCATCTAGGTCATTCCCACTAACTGTAAATATCCTCCAAGGCTTTGTCCTAAGCACTTTTCTTTTTATATCTCTTACTGTTTTTTAAAGTGATCTCAGCAGGTGCCATGTACTTAATTAAAAGCCTTTATAATCAATTCTATGAGAATTATTCATAAATCTAATCATTCAACTCCAACCTATCTGCTAACTTCTAGTCTCAGATTTCCAATTATCTATTAAGGCACAGTGAAATGGATGTCCCATAGATATCTGACCCTCATTGTGCCTAAAATTGAATTTCTCTTTCCCCAGAAAGTCTCCTCTCTTCCTAATTTTCCTATTATTGTCAGTCACCAAACTCACAGACCATTTGTAATGTTCAGTTCCTTACAACCTGTCACTGGTCCATATTCAATCCATAGTGAAATCATGTTAATTTTACTTTCATGATATCTCTCAAATTTGCACCCTTATTTTCTTTGATTTTGCCTCCACCCTCATTGCTTCATGACAATTGATATCAATTATCAATTTCCATTTCCTAGTTCATGTCTCTGCCACAAGTCTGTTCCAACTCTAGTTCATCCCCTATTCAGCTCTCTACTTGACCTTCCTAAAGCACATGTCTGACCATGTTACTCCCTACTCAACAAATTCCAGTAGCTGTCATCATTTCCAGGTTCAAATAGAAATATTCTTTTTGGCATTCACAAGCCTTCATAATCCTGTTTCTCTTACTTTTTCAGTCTTCTTATATCTTCTTCCTTCCAACATATTCTGGGATAGACTGACATTAGACTTCTTGTTATTCCTTGAAAATACACCCTACCTTCTAACTTCAGGCATTTTTTTACTGGCTACCCCCCACACCTGAAAATTTCCCCTCCTCATCTCTGCTTCTTGGCTTCCCTGGAATTTTTTAACTACCAGAAGAATATGTAGGTTCACCAGAAATTTTCCCCCATTCCTCATTATTTCAAATATCTTCCCTCTGTTTTTTTATTACCAAGTTATTTCATTTACACATAAGTGTTTACATGCTCTCTTCCTCATTAGACTATGAATTACTTGAAAACAGGAACTGTTTTTTTAACTTCCTTTTAGCCACAGCTTTAGCCCATAGCACTTAATAAATGTTTACTAATTTACAAGTTGATTAACAAGCAGAGAAAAACAACAAACTATATTAGTTGTCAACCTCAATATAATTCTTTCAGACTTAGACAAATATAACAAAAGATCAACGAGGAAGAGATTAAAAGGCTATCTGAACCTAAAGTTAGAGAGAAATAAGAAAAAAATGTGAAGACTAAACTATTCCTCTGCCTACTGATAATGTTAAGAATTTACATGAATCTTGTTGATGGAGCTATGAACTCATCCAGCATTTCTGGAGAGCAATTTGGAACTACATCCAAAGGGCAACAAAAATGTTCATTCCCTTTGATCCAGCAATGCCACTACTGGGTCTATACCCTGAAGAGATGATGAAAAAGGGTAACATCACTTGTACCAAAATATTCATAGCAGCCCTGTTTGTGGTGGCAAAGAATTGGAAATCAAGTTAATGTCCTTCAATTGGGGAATGACTTAGCAAACTGTGGTATATGTATGTCATGAAACACTATTGGTCTATTAGAAACCAGGAGGGAAGGGAATTCAGGGAAGCTGGGAGGGATTTGCATGAACTGATGCTGAGTGAGATGAGCAGAACCAGAAACACACTTTTATACCCTAACAGCAACATGGGGGTGATGATCACCCTTGATGGACTCATTCAATCAAGGACAATTTGGGGCTGTCTGCAATGGAGAATACCATCTGTATCCAGAGAAAGAGCTGTGGAGTTTGAACAAAGACCAAGGAACTAACTTTAATTTAGAAAACACCTGATATCTTATTGTCTGATCTTGCTATCTCTTATACTTTATGTTTCCTTAAGGATATGATTTCTCTCTCATTACATTCAATTTGGATCAATGTATACCATGGAAACAATGTAAAGACTGACAAATTGCCTTCTGGGGTGGGGGGGTGGGGGGAAGGAAGTAAGATTAGGGGAAAATTGTAAACTCAAAATAAATAAAATCTTTTTAAAAAGAATTTACATTAATCTATCCTCCAGAGGAAAAAAAAAGAGGTAAGACAAAGAGAAGGTCTTGACCTACTGCAGAGAAGAGCATGTGTGTGAAATCAGTCAAACTGAGAAGCAAAAGTCAAGAAAAAAACTCTAGAACTAATGTCTTAGAATCCAACTGCCCAGCTCTAATCGTGTTATTAATCTTGCTTCTCACAATATGTTTAAGAAGACAGTAGTATAACTATATTTACCATTGTACAGATGAGAGAATTACATCTTCCAGAGGCCTGATATCTCAGTCTCAGGTCACTCAGGAAGCTGCTAGTAGAGACAAGACTTGAATCCATATTTTCATATTCCAAGTCTTTGTGTTAGCATTTTCTTCCATTTGTGTCCAAGAAGGGCACTTCTGTTCCAGAAGATATCTCTCAAATCTTCAGTCCTTGGATCTATTCCATGATTTTAAACTCTAAGCAAATCTTTGAGTTTTTAACATAAATTGAACACCGTGCAAAAGGAGTCTTATTTTACAGAATTATAACTAAATTCCTTTTCCTATTTTCACTATGTATTCTCTTTGATGAGAAGGAAATAAACTTCTAGGTTTATTCATCCATGGCTAATATAATAGCAAGCCACCTGAATTCTGTAACAATATTTTCTAAGAAGGTGCTGTCTGCCTCTAAATTACCTTTATTACTTTTCAGCAGCATATTAGTCTACCCAATTACTTCAAGCAAAATTGGAAACAGAACATTTGTAAAATTCCAGTATGTGGTCTTCTGATTCTTTTTGTTCATTCATTCAACAAACATTTAATGATATATAATGAGCAAAAGCACCCAGGAAAAATTAAAAACAGGTAAAGTGCCTCCTCACAAGGAACTCATGATACATTAGGAAGACAGATTCATGTTTCATCCAGTTCATCTAATTCATTTGTTCTTTCTGTCCATCAGTCAACATACAAACAAGTATAATTAGATGTGGTCAGATTTGTGGTTGACTTTGGAGGTCATAAAATTTGTATTCTCTACTCTGTTAAAAAGACTTTAATAACTACCAATTTTCTATTAAGCAAAATTCAAACTCCTTTGTCAGTTATTCACATCCATTCATTACCTCAAACCATCTAACCTTTTAATTTTATATCATATCCACACAATACACACTCACAAAACTAAACTATTTTCTATCTTCTCTCAAAACAACAATAATAAAAATATACTGTACCCTTCTTTTCCTTGACTTTTCTTTTATTGTTCCTTTTTTCTGAAATTTACTTATTATCTTTTGCCTGGAGAATTTTAGTCTATCCTTTAAATTTCAACTCAAATGTAACTTGTTCAGGAAGCTTTCTTTGATTTCTGTCAGTAATACCCTTCCTCCCTGAAACTCACACAGCACTTTGTTTCACAATTCTCCTGTTTTACTGCATATCATAGTTATTTTCACGTACCTTTTATCCCTCTATCATACTGTAACTCAATTACAGAAACTATTTAATCTAAGCTTTACATTTCCTGAGAATAACAAAAATTGATGCATGCATCAATGAGTACAGACTTTCAAAAACAATTTCAATTATTTCCAAACTACCAGAAGATATTTTTAAAGCTTGGTTCATGAGCACTTAGAAAAGAAATAGATGATCATTAAGAGTCAGCATGGATTCATCAAGAATAAGTCATGCAGGGTGGCTAGGTGGCTCAGTGGATAGAGCACCGGCCCTGGAGTCAGGAGTACCTGAATTCGAATCTGACCTCAGACACTTAATAATTACATAGCTGTGTGGTCTTCAACAAGCCTCTTAATTCCATTGCCTTGTAAAAACCTAAAAAAAATGTCATACCAGATGAATTTAATTTCCTTTTAAAGTCAGGGTTGATAGACAAAGGTAGAAGTCATCCCAATGGATGTAAGTCATTGTCTAAGAGATCACAGATGGAGCTAGATGGGTAAAGAATAGCAAGACCAGTTTATCTAGACTGTAACTCTGGGGAAGGGGGCTAAACTATAATAAAGCTCAAAAAGTTTCTTGGGGGCAGCTTTTGAAGGGCTTTAAAAGATGAATAGAATAATTATGTGTGTATACTTATTTAGAATGGTAGCCATTTCTGATGGGAGAGGAGTAGAGGGAAAGGGAAGTAAAAGAATTTGAAAAGGAAATTTTTGAAAATGCATTTTTAAAAAATCAGGTTTTTCATAGGAGATTTGCAGCTTCATGTACAATCATCTTTTGATTGTACTGTTTTATGGAAGTGCTTGTTTTATAACGTAAATTTTTTTATATAATAAAATACAGTTCAAAAAAGTTTAAGAGAAGCAATAGTGAAATTTAATGAGAAAGTGGTTACATGGTCGGATCTGCATTTAGGAACACCACTGAGAAGTTATCACTCTTTATCTTAAGGTTCATGGGCTGCAATCTAAAAATTACATTCAATTCTTGACTTAGAACACAGAGATGAACTATTACTATTGCTCACCCCAGTGCAAAGGGTAGATTCCAAACAATTTTGGCCTGAGCAAAATACTCAGAAAGCTAAAACTGGAAAGTAGAGGCAGTCTTAAGAGTGTGGAAAAAAATTTCTTGATTAAGAAAGTTTTATAGATTTTTCAAAAAGCCTCAAGCCTCTGTGGTAATCTTATTTAAATCAAGCTTTTCCCAAATTAACCTGAATGCCATTGAGAGTAATTTTCCTTAAGAAACATCCCGTTTCAATATTATATTAGAAATGTTAGCTTCAACAATAAGAGAAGACAAAGAAATTGAAGGAATTTGAATTGGGAAGGAAGAGACAAAACTCTCTTTGCAGATGACATGATGGCATACCTAGAGAATCCCAAAAAAATTATCTAAAAAACTACTAGAAATAATTAGAAACTTTAGCAAAGTTGAGGGATATAAAATAAACCCTCATAAATCTTCAAAATTTCTATATATGACTAGCAAGATACAGCAGAAAGAGCTAGAAAGAGAAATCCCATTCAAAGTAACTCAGACAATATAAAATACTTGGGAGTCTACCTGCGAAGGGAGACTCAGAAACTCTATGAAAACAACTACATTCTAACACAAATAAAATCAGATTTAATACCTGAGTAAATATCAACTGATCATGGATAGGCCAAGCTAATACAAAAAAAAAACAAAAAATGACAATTCTACCTAAATCAAACCACTTATTTAGTGCCCTACTAATCAAAATTCCAAAAAAATTGCTTTAATGGGTTAGAAAAAATTTGTAAGTAAATTCATATGGAGAAATAAAAAGTGAAGAATTTCCAGGGATTTAATGAAAAAAATACCCTACCAGATCAAAAAATTATATTATATTATAAAGTATCAGTCATCACAACTGTCTGGAATTGGCTAAGAAACAGAGTGGTGGATCAGTGGAACAGACTAGGCGCAATAGCAGGAAATGATTATAGTAATCTGCTGCTTGATAAACCTAAAGAGTCCAGCTTTGGGGATAAAAACTCTCTCTTCGATAAAAACTGTTGGGGAAATTGACAGTTAATTATGGCAGAAACTTGGATTACACCAATAACTCACACCCTATACCAAGATAAGATCAAAATGGATACAGGATTTAGACATAAAAAACAATATTATAGCAAACTAGGAGATCAAAGAATAGTTTACCTGTTAGATCTATGGAAAGGGAAGCAGTTTATGACCAAGGAAGAGATAGAGAATATCATTAAAAACAAACTAGATAATTTTGATTACATTAAATTAAAAGGCTTTTGTACAGACAAAACCACTAAACCAAGATAAAAAGAAATGCAGTAAATTGGGAAACATTTTTGACAACTAGTATTAACTAGTATTTCTGACAAAGGACTCATTTCTAAAATATACAGAGAACTGAGTCAATTTAAAAAAAAGCCATTTCTCAGATGACAAATGGTCAAGGGAAATGCAAAGGCAATTTATAGATGAGGAAATCAAAGCAATCCATAGTCATGTGAAAAAAATGTTCTAAATCACTACTTATTAGAGAGAGGTGCAAATTAAAGCATCTCTGAGGTACCAATACACACCTCTGAGACTGGTAAATATGACCAGAAAGAACAATGATCAATGCTAGAAGGGATGTGGGAAATCTGGGATACATTGTTGGTGGAGCTGTGAACTCATTCAACCTTTCTGGAGAGCAATTTGGAATTATGCCCAAGGGGCGATCAAAATGTTCATACACTTTGATCCAGCAATATCACTACTGGGTGATCATGGAAAAGGATAAAAAACATAACTTCTACAAAAATATTCATAGCAGCCCTGTTTGTGGTGGCAAAAAATTGGAAATTGAGTGAATGTCCATCGATGGGGAATGACTGAACAAATTGTATATGTACCTTATTGAACATTATTGTTCCATTAGAAATCAGGAGGGATGGGAGGTCAGAGAAACCTGGAAGGATTTGCATGAACTAATGCTGAGCAAGATGAGCCAAACCAGAAGAACCATGTACACCATAACAGCAACATGGGGTTGATGATCAATCTTAATGGACTTGCTCATTAAATCAGTGCAACAATCAGGCACTATTTTGGAGTATCTGTGTTGGAGAATACTTTCTGTATCCAGAGAAAGAATTGTGGAGTTTGAACAAAAACTAAAGACTATTACCTTTAATTTTTTAAAAAAAAAAGTTATCTTATATAATTTTGCTATCTCTCAAACTTTCTTTTCCTTAAGGATATGATTTCTCCCTCATCATAAAATTCAACTTAAATAAATTTATACCATGGAAACAATGTTAAGACTAACAGACTGCCTTCTGTGGGGGGGGGGGGAGGGAAGTGAGATTAGGGGGGAAATTGTAAAATTCTTAATAAATTAATTAATTTAATAAAAAAACAAAACATCCCCTGTGCACAAAATATAAGTAAAAGGAAACTCAAATTAAATGGCAATGGCAATGGCACCAAAAATTATCCCTAGGAAAATATCAGAAAAATATGTCAATTCTATCCTTAAATGCTTTCATTCTCCCATGATGCACTTTACAATTTTGCTAATGATTGCTATCAATGCAGGCATCAATCCTGTGAAGTATGCACTTCAGTTATTATCCCCATTTTTCACATAATAAAATTGAAGCTCAGAAAGATAAAGTGACTATTGTCTGTGGTCACACAGCTAGTAAGTACCAGAGGTGAAATTTGAAGACCAGGTCTCTTCAAACTACAAGTCCAATACTAACTACAAAGCACTTGTCTCACAACAGGAAGGTAGGGCAAACATCTCTATTTTACAGATTCAGAAACTGAGAAAGAGGGATTAACCACCTTGAAAATAGTCCCATTTCTATTAGCCATGCACTGAGAGAGCTGTCTTAAAATCCTTTTTGTTCATCTTCCTTCATTTAAGCTATAAAGAAGTTTGAATTCCTTCCTGGTTTTGGAATAGCCACTCTACTCTTTATGTAAACAGCAAACAAAATATTTTAAATACATGTTACTCCATATCCTTAAAAATATCTAAAAGTAAAGCATTAAAACATGTAATTCTGTCAGTTTATTACAAAGCAGAAGGTAACCAGATAATTAAAAACTTTGCTCAATGAACCATAGGAAGACACTGCCTTTAGCTCTGAAAAGAGATATTCCTAATTCTTCTAGATGTTTTTCACCTTTTCATGAAATTATTTTGGATTAACAAGCCAATACATTAAATATAATTGCATACATTCCTGTAATGACATCACCAACCTCCCTGTAAGCTCCTTGAGGGTATGGATCATTTCACTTTTGTCTTTGAATTCAGTGCTTAGAATAATTTTTCACATGATATGTTGTTCATAACTGTTTGCTGAATTGAATTGAATTACATTGGTAAAATGGCTATGGAAAGGTAGCCTTCTGTTAGGTATCCCCCTTAGGACTATTTGGTCACCAATGCACACAAGCACATTTAACAAGGGAACTGAACAGTGAGAGTTACAAATTTTCAGTATGCAGAGCTATGCCAGCTACAGTCCTGTGGTGGCTGTGTAAGTCCTACTTCCCTCCTTAAAAAAATGACTGTTTTGTGTTTACTTACAAAGGTATAGATTTTTGTGTCAGTACCAGGAAGAACTTTCAAACAACATGAGCTGTCTAAAAACAGAATGAACTGCTTTGACATATAATGAACTATCCAACACTGGAATTCAATGACTGGATTGCTTCTTAAATAGAATGTTATAGAAGGAATTCCTTTTCTTGGGATAGTTTGATTGCCCTGTATAACCTCTAAGGTGTCTCCTAACTAGAAAATTCTGTGATTCTGTGATGAAACTTTCTATCTGCCAAGTGGAAAACTATTTATTCCCAAACCAAGTCTTCTTGGCAACCAGCTGTTTTGATCACACATAAAACCTTTCTCTATATCCTCCTCTAGCCACCAAAATCTTCTATTTCACCAAAATCTATAATCACAAATTAAAAAGATTTGGTGTCAGCAAGTCACTTATTAGCTATGTAACTAGAGGGGTCACACCTAACCTCCTTAAACCTCATTTTCCTCATTTGTAAAATAATGATAATAGGACTTAACTTTGAGGGTTGTTATGACACAAATGAATTCTTATATGCCAAACTTTACAAATCTGAAGTTATATGAATTTCATTTATGATGATGTCATAAAACATTCATATGAAAATTTTAGTCATCATTTGTTTTAATGTTGTCAAATTGGAGTAGAAATTATACTTCACTATTTTCTTTTGTATTTTCAGAAATATTAGAGTATGGGGCAGCTCCCTTTTAGATGTTGGTTGCATATGCTTATGAACAAGTACATCAATGATGACTGAGCAGGTAGAAAAGGCACCCTAACTTTGGTGTGGTTTCCCTCTCTGTTTTCTCCACTGATTCATCTGCATGGTCCCTCAGAATACATTTAATGTTTAAAAACTGGGGAAACATCAAGTTCAATTTACCACTCCCATAACTTTTGGCAATTACACAAATAGCCATTGGCTGGTTTAAAAAAGTGAAGTAGATGGAAGGATCCATTAATACGAGGTCTATGACTGAGGGTCCCAAACCCAGTACGAAAAAGAAAAATATATAGATTAAGGACACTAGATAACTTAGATTATGTTATTCTTTATTCTAAAGAGTTTGGCATCTGAGCCTGAGAATTTTCTGTCTTGGAATGTAAAGCTGTTATAGCTAAGGCATTGCAGGAAAAAAAGAGACCTTTCTACTGGTCCTAGGGTTCAACGTTTTCCACTTTTACTAAAATAACAAGGAAAAACATCTATAACTAGTGTTTAAACTGACAGAATACAAGACAGATTTCTCCCTTCCTTAAGGAAGAGATAGCTGATGCAGAAACCAGAAGAGATAGGAATCAAAGCCAAAGAACATCTACAAATGCTACATGTCTACTAGAAGCCAAGTGAGGACTTCAAATATATAAAATAACCATGGTTTCAATGGTGTATTTATGTCACTAAAATATATCTGTAGCCCTATAACTTTGAAAAATAAGTTGTTCCTCCATACCTGTGCCTTGGCACACATGTATGCCCAACTTGTGTGATTTTCTATTTGTGTTCTCTACAAATGTTCACTCTTTCCATTGTACAATCTATTTTTGTTGGAGAGTATGCCTAAAGTTTATAGGGTAAATTTTTTTTACTACTTTTATTACTATGTCTTTTCATTAGATACTTTGACTTAGAACTAGCCTTTTCTTTTCTTTTCTTTTCTTTTCTTTTCTTTTCTTTGGAAATCAGGATGAAATGACTTGCCCAGGACCACATAGCCAGTAAGTATCTGAGGTCAACTTTTTGATGAGCTCCAGAGAGGTAGGCTACCAAAAAAAGTCATATTCTAATAATATAGAAAATTTTTTTCTTCTCACTCCCAGTTCCAAGAAGCATAGACTAAGAACATCAAAAACTAACTTGTCAGCTGAGGTATTTTGGAGAATATAGCAACAGATTATTACAGTTATATAAGATCCTGGAGGTGTGGAGGTGGAGACAAAAATAAAAATAAAAACAAATAATTGTAATGTCTCAAAGCTTCTTTAAAAACTTGAATTAAGAGTGTTGAGGTTAAAAATCAGTATGTTTACCAAATTCTGAGTTCCTTATCTCAAATGGTCTTTGTAGGTCCTACACAAAAAATTTCCACCAGCATTGAGCCCTTTGAATATTTTACTAATCTAATGTGCTAATTAATGAGTATGCTGCATTATTTAGTCACAACCTAATTCCAAAGTGCTCTCATTTTATTTCTCCTTAACAACCACAAAAAAGGATGTTGATGAAAGCATCACCTTGATTTGTTTTTGTTTTGTTTTGTTTTTGAAACACCAGGACTCTAAATAATGGAAAGCATAGTTACTTATTATAAAATATATCTTATGATCATCTCATAGCCTACCCTATCTAAGTATGGATACACAATTGTTTCAAAAGATAGGAAAAGTCAAGGAATAACATTAACTTTGTAGCTTATGTAGTCTATTTTTTAGTGTTTGAATATTTTTTAGATTACAACTAGCCAAGTGTGATATTTTCTTTTTTTATGCATAGTGGTTTATTTTTAAGTAGAATTTTATTTTATTTTTCCAATTACATGCTAAATAAGTTTTTCATGATTTAAGTATTTGCAAATTTATGAGTTTCACATTTTTCTACCACTCTCCCCTCCTTACCCCTTCCCCATGGTGGTGAACAATCTGGTAAAAGTTATGCATGTACAATTGTGTTTAAACATATTTCCATATTAGTCATATTGTATAAAGGAATTAGAACTAAGGGGAAATGAAAAATTCAGGAGAAAGAAAGGAAAAACACAAAAGAAGTTTTAAAAAAGTTAACACAGTATACTTTGCTCTGCAGCCAGATTCCACAATTGTTTTTTTCTTTTCTCTGGATGTGGATGACATTGTCCAAAGCAAGTCTCAGGATTGTCCCCGATCTCTGAACTGCTGAGAAGAGCTATATCCATCACAGTTGATCAACTCATAATGTTATTGTTAATGTGTACAATGTTCTCTTGGCTCTACTCACTTCACTCAACATAAGTTCATACAAGTCTTGCTATGCTTCTTTAAACTGCAACCATTCCAGATGTCTTACAGAACAATAGTACTCTATAACATTCATATATTATAACTTGTTCAATCATATCCCAACTGATGGGCATCCTCTCAATTGCCAAATCATTGTCACTACAAAAAGAGCTGCTATAAATATTTTTGAACATAAGAGACTTTTCCCATTTTTATGATTTCTTTGAGAAATAGACCAATTATTGGTATTGCTGGATCAAAGGGTATAAACAGTTTTATTGTTTTGGGGGTACATTTCCAGATTGCTCTCCAGAAGGGGTGGATTTGTTCACAACTCTATCAAAAATGCACTAATGTACCAGTTTTACCACATTCTATCCAAGACTGATCATTTCCCTTTTTTGTCATCTTGGCCAATTTGATAGGTGTGAAATGGTCCCTCATGGTTGTTTTCATTTGCATTTTTCTAATCAACAATGATTTGGAACAATTTTTCATATGACTATAAATAACTTTAATTTATTCATTTGAAAAGTACCTGTTTTGTATCCTTTGACCATTTATCAAATAGGGAATTATTTGTAGTCTTGTAATTTTAATTAAGCTCTCCATATGTTTTAGAAATGAATTCTTTATCAAAAGCAGTAGCTATGAAAGATTTTTCCCCAGATTTCTGCATTTCTTCTAATCTTGGCTGAATTAGTTTTATTTATTAGTTTATTTTATTTTAATTTAATGTAATCAAAATCATTCATTTTGCAATTAATAATATTTTACATTTCTTGTTTGATCATAAATTTATCCTCTCACCATAGATCCAATAATAGGTTATTTCTTGTTCTCTTAATTGGTCCATGCTATCACCCTTTTAAATCCTGTACCCATTTTGACCTTATTTTGGGATAAGATTACAGATGTTGGTGTATACTTAGTTTTTGCCATATTACTTTCCAGTTTTCCTAGCAGTGTTTGTTATCCCAGAAGTTAGTGTCTTTGACTTTATCAAAAAAATAGTTCACTGTAGTAATTTACTACTGTTTCTTTTGTACCTACTCTACTCTAATCAATATTTTCTTTTTTAAAAAAGGAAAACAAATGGGGAGGCTAGGTGGCACAGTGGATAGAGCACAGGCCCTGGAGTCAGGAGTACCTGAGTTCAAATCCAGACTCAGACACTTAATTACCTAGCTGTGTGACCTTGGGCAAGCCACTTAATCCCATTGCCTGGCAAAAAAAAAGGGAAAACAAAATGAAAAGCTCATGCTACGTTGGTCATGTGTATGTGTACACAGTCCACTCATTCAAGCATAAACCCGTGACTAAGTTCACAAAATTTCAAACCAAAAACTATTCCTTTAGAACCTCTCTTCTCAATTTCTTGATCCCTGGATCCCAGTTGCTAGGTCTCTGAATTTTTCTGAATTTGTATTTTTAAAAAACCTCACATTCTAAATTTTGAAGGCAAATGCATAGGTTCTTCTCTGTTTGCCAAGATGATGAACTTTGCCTTAGAGTGGGACTTTCATCATCCAAGGATGATCCAGTCTGGTTTATCTGAGAGGGTTTAACTAAAAATGTATAGACTCACCACAAATTTGCCTTAACTTCCCTGATCTGCCAGTTCACTCCCTAAACAAATCTCAAAATAACTGAAGATTTTGAAGAATGAAATAAAGATATTAATTTAGACATCATTTGCCGGAATTCCTAGTGTACTCTAATACAAAAATATTTCAATCTGAAAAATGAAGGACTTCTGAATGTTGTCAAATATTAATTAATTAAAATTGTCTCCTCTGGGGCTTTTAACTAACTAGGCATTCTGCAGCACTTCTATTGATGGCATCAGTGACACCATCAGGATCTCAACAACACTCAGACTATTCTGGCCCAAATATCTCTTTAATGGTTCCAGAAAGATGTCTTGGTGGGAATAAGTGCCTGCTCTGCCAAGGAATATTCATAAGTCCATTGAGACTGATATTTTTACTATATTTAAGATTTTTCTTACTATTTCTGTCCCAGAGAGAGTCTTTGGGTGTTTTGATGATCAGATTGGAGGGCTAAAAACACAAGATCCTTATGAGCCTCGCTCTTCTGATAGCAAATTTCTCTGACATCCTTTTGCATCTGAGTCATCAACCGACTCAGTAATGTCATCGATAATTTTGGGTGGAGACAAACCCAAAGGAAAAATTTAGGGGGTCAAAGGAGATGTAGGACTAACTTTACCACTCATACATCTTAGAAATATGATTTTAATTTCATTAGAGATGATCTTGGGCAGTCAGGTTCATGATAGTGACAAAAGTGAAGATGATCTACAATATATGCTGTGGAGTAGCTGCTGATATCAGTTGAACCTAGATTTGAGAAAAATTAAAGAATTTACACTTTTACTATTCATAAGCTTGAACCCAAAATCAAGATTTTTTCTTTTTTTCCACTTAATAGTATTTTATTTTTCTAATTACATGTAAAGATAGTTTTCAACAATCATTTTTTAAAGTTTCAAGTTCTAAACTATTCTCCTTCTTCTCTTCCTATTTTTTCTCTGGATTTGGATAGTATTTTCCATCATGAGTCTTTTGGAATTTTCTTGAATCACTGAGGAGAGATAAGTTTACCATATGTAATCATTACCAGATTTTACTTTTACTGTGTACAATGATTTCTTGGTACTGCTCATTTCATTAAGCACCAGTTCATGTAAATCTTTCCAGATTTTTCTGAAATCTGATTGCTCATCATTTCTTGGAGCACAATAATGTCATTATAGTCATATACCACATATTCAATCATTTCCCAATTGATAGGCATCTGCTCATTGTCCAATTCTTTGCCAACACAAAAAAGAGTTGCTATAAATATTTTTGTTACATGTGGGCACTTTTCCCCTTTTGATGATCCCTTTGAGATTCAGACCTAGTAGTGGATTTGCTGGATCAAATGGTATGCACAGTGTTAATAGACTTAGTTCTTTTGGACATAGTTCCAAATTGCTCTCTAGGATGGTTGGCTCACTTGACAATTCACCAACAGTGCATCAGTGTCCCAATTTAACCACATCCTCTCCAACAGTTGTCATTTTCCTTTGCCGTCATATAAGTCAATATGGAGGTATGATAGAGTTGTTTTAATTTACATTTCTCTAATCAATAGAGATTCAGAGCATTTTTCATATGAAAACTGCCTATTCATATCTTTTGAGCATTTATCAATTGGGGAATCATTTGAGTTGTGATAAATTTAACTCAGTTCTCTACATGTTTTAGAAATGAGGTCTTTATCAGAAATACAGGTCATAAAAATTGTTTCCCAGCTTTCTGCTTTCTTTCTTTCTTATTCTTGGTTGCATTAGTTTTATTTGTGCAAAAACATTTTAATTTACATAATCAAAATTATTTGTTTTGCATGGATAATGCTCTCTATCTCTTCTTTGATCATATATTCTTCCCTTCAAATGGTGATATTTTCAACAAAAAATTTAATTAGAGAATTTTACCCAGGATCCCTAACATATTCAACCACATGGGCTAAGTTTATTTCAAAAGATTATCTTGGATAATTTGCAGTATGAGAGATTTCTCTGTACTGTGCACCCTTGACAAAATGTGGAGGTGGCACACTGTCAAGTGGAAATCCTACTGTATGTGGAAGCTCTGGAAGCTTTTGAATACTGATTTTTTTTTCCCCTTAGCAGGTGTTTTTTCTTTGTATCTGGATTTATATTTAGCATATGCAAAAAAGTAGGAACAGGCACAAATTAGAATGACAAGATGATAGGGATGTACTGTATTTACAGAACAACATAAGCCTGAAAGGAAACCAAACTGAAGACACAACTTATTTAAGAAACAATAAGTCAGATACTCATTCAGAACCAGAAGTGAAATTGCAGATTAGATTCTATCACAGAGAGGTCCCCTGCCCCCCAAACACAATCCACAATTACTAAAGTTCCTACCACTTCTTGGGACTTGACACTTTCCATTATAGGATATTCATTAACAGTGCTGATTCTCCCTAGTTCCTACATGGAGAGAAAAGAATGAGAAATAGAATTCTTCAAAGAAAGTTGGATTCTATGTCACCTAAAAAAGCAAGATCACTGAACTCAAAAAATCATAGGTCTTAAATTCAAATTATGGTTACCATTTACTATCTTTGTGTCCTTGCAGAAATCAATAAACTCCTTGAGGCCTCAGGTTCCTCATCTGTAAAATGAATAGGTTTGGACAAAATGATTTCATAAGTCCCTTGCAATTCTAGATTGATGATCTAGATGATGATAACTATAGTCATTTAGCTGGAAGAACAAAATATTTGGGAGCAGAAAGTAGACATGCAAATGGTCTTCAAATATCTAAAGAGCTGTCGTGTAGAATAATTAGAGTTATCCAGCTCTTCCAAAGTTTTTCATTCCTACTCATACCATTTCATTGCCCCCTACCCCATCCTCTCAACAATATTGCCTCATCTTTGCCAAAAAAGAATTGAGACCATTTGCAGAGATTTCACCTATATTTTATACTCAGCAAAAGTGTAAAACATAAAATAAACTCATATAAAACATCAGCATTTATGTATGTTGATAAATTCCATTTAAGATAATTACAGATCATATAAAATACTTCAGGGTCTTCCTGTGAAGACATTCATAAGAACTATATTAATAAAACTACAAAATACTCATTATAGAAATAAAGCCATACCTAAATGATTGGAAAGATATTAAATGTTCATGAGTAGGTCCAGCCAATATATTAAAACTGACAATACTATGAAAATTAACTTGTTTATTCAGTGAGATACAAATCAAATGAATAAAGGATTACTTTTTTAAGGATGAAAAATAATAATAATAATTTTAAAGAAGAAAAGTAAAAAAAACTCAAGTGAAAAAAATTTTAAAATCACAGGAAAAAAGGTTCAGCAGTACCAGATATCAAAATATACTGCAAAATAGTAGTGATTCAAATTATTTGGTACTGATTAAAAAGTAAAATACACAATAGTGACACACAATATGGAGAATCAAACAAACAAAATAGCCTGTTTTTTGACAAACCTAAAGGTCCTCAATATTGGGGATGAGATGTCACCATTCTACAAAATCTTTTGGGCATATTAGAAAGCCATCTGACAAAAATTAGACACAGATCATCATTTCAAACTGAACACCAAGATAATCTTCAGACAGTCACATGACAAATCTAAGAGGTGACATCCTAAGCAATTTAAATTAGCAAAGAAGAAATGAACCTTCATATCTGTGGAGAAGGGAAAATTCATGAGCAGAAAAAAAGATAAAGAATATCACAAAATAAAATGAACAATTTCAATCGTAAAACATGTAATGGTTCTTGCATAAACAACAAATGCAGCTATAATTAAAAGTGAAGCAAACAAATAAGGGAAAAAAATCTTTGCAAGAAGTTTCTATAATAAAAGCATCATTTCCAAGATATATAGGCTCATTTTCCAAGATATATAGGGTTCAGATTCAAAATATTTAGAATAAGATCTACTTTCTACATGATAAGTGGTTAAATGATACTAACAGGTACATATGGAAGGAAGAAATGCAAGCTATCAATAGCCATATTTTTAAAAAACTTTAAATCACTAATAATTAAAGAAATATAAATTAAATCACATCTGGAATATTGTTTTATATCCATTAGATTGGCAAAGTTGATGTTATAAAAGGAGAGTGACAAAACATGGAGTTTTTATGAAAAAACTAATACATTGATATATGTAATGGAACTATGTATCAGTCTATATATTCTGGAAAATAATTTGAAACCATGCCCAAAAAGGTACTAAACTATTCATAACATTTGTCCCAACTGTAAATCTATGACCCAAAATGGTCAAGAAAGAGTAACAAGACCTATATAGATACAACTATCTATAGCAGCAAGCTTTGTGGTGACACAGAACTAGAAATAGAATGAGTATTCATAAATAGGGGATGATTGAAAATATAATATTGTAAAATTATGTAATTCCATTGTGCTATAAAAATAGTGAAGGGAACAGTTTCAAAGAAACCTGGAAATAATTGTACAAATTGACAGTGACATAGAGCAATTTATCTAACAACAATATTCTAAAGAAAAACAAGTTTGCAAAACTACAAATTCTGATCAATGCAATGACTAACCAAAAATTTGCAGAATTCATATTGAATCATGCTACTTGCTTTCTGGAAGAATGATGTTAGACTCAAGGTACAAATTAAGACTTTTTTTGGACCTGGATAATACTGAAATTGGTTTTACTTGTCTGTGCTTTGTTACTTTCTTTTTCAGTTGAGTGAGGGAAGAAGGAAGAAGATAAAACAAATATTTTCATTAACAGCAAGATGCCTCACTGTGTCTGTAAGGAGGTTATTGCAAAGAAAAGGAAATTTAGTTTTTAATTCAAAAGCATGTCCTTCTAAAATGCCAAAACATCCAGTATACAATTGAAAAAATTAACATGGTATAATGTTCTGATAAAAATATTAATTGTTAACTTTGATGTATTTCCTTTGTGTGTCCACATCCCTAAAAAGTTCTTATAGCTGCATCAAAAGCAAGGAAATGTGGACTGTTTTTTATCTCTTGCATTTAATTTTAAAAGAATATATCATCAGATCCACTACAAACATCTTTATAGAGATGAATTAAAATAAACACAGACACCAAATTATCAAGTCAGTCTTCTATGTACAAAAGGATTTTTTTCTATCTCCATTTTACATCAGCATCAAATTATTCTGAAATTAACAGACTTTGGAGATTCCCAAGTCACTGCTGACTTTTAAATTTAGTTATGTCTATTTTGATCCTTGTGTAAGGAGTAGAGTTCCTCTCTCCAAACTCAATTAATTAGATTTTCTACTTCGCTAATAGCTTTATCAATTGAGAATGTTTCTTTGACTGCTACAAAAGCAATTAATCATAAAACTTTATTATAAAATGTAAAAACTATTTTTAGCTTGTGGTTTGTACAAAATGAACATTAGGTCAGATTTGACCATCTAGCCAGACATTCTGTGTAGTTTGCTGCTCACCTATTCTAGAATAATATTTTTTTCTTAGGTTTTGGCAAGGCAAACGGAGTTAAGTGGCTTGCCCAAGACCACACAGCTAGGTAATTATTAAGTGTCTGAGACGGGATTTGAACTCAGGTACTCCTGACTCCAGGGCCTGTGCTCTATCCACTGTGCCACCTAGCTTCCCCTTAGAATAATATTTTTAGTACTATTGGTTGTCTCCTCCTATCTTCCTTCCTTCCTTCCTTCCTTCCTTCCTTCCTTCCTTCCTTCCTTCCTTCCTTCCTTCCTTCTGATATCCAATACAGCAACTTCATATTAGCAATTCAATAGTACAAGAGTTTTGCAGATATCAAGATAACTAAGAAAGAGAGAAAAAGAAACAGAAAAATCTGATTTCTTCCAATGGGGGGGGCAGGTTATTAAAAGACCAATGATATTTATAATCATTTCTGGAGTGTGGCTGTTAGTATTCTTCCAATTCCTTCTGCACTTACCCTAATGCTACTGTAATGAAGGACTGGCTAATCCTTAAGGCAAAGACAGATATGTCCATCCTAATTAGAACCTAGTGGGTTCCAGTGTGGAACTTTGAAGAGTCAGTTTTAGGTAAGAATGATGATAAAAAGTCTCCTTGCTGACTGAGAGGTCAAAGGGACTAATGACTCAGCAGTGACTGATCCAGGACTAAGTGCATATAAAAATTTCAAAATGACAGTCTCTCTTGATCCTTTCCCTGGCAGATTTTGAAGAAGAACTATGTCCTATGAGCTGTCAGCAGAGAAACATTCTCACAGATACCATCTGTCCATGTTTGCAATTCTTTCTCTTTTTTAACCTCTTGTGTTTATCCTTTCCTTATTGTAGGTGACTGAATTGACCAGGCTAAAATCTTGTGACCTCTAAAAAAATCAGATGAGCTCTCATAGATCTAGTAATTAAAAATTGGCAGCAAAATAACGTTTTGTAGTATAACAGCTAAACTAGCTGAGGAGCCCATACCAAAAAAAACCCAAAAACCTGTTTAAAGCAAACCAGGAGTAGATTGGCCCTTCAACTGAGACACCATGCTCTAAAAGGAGCTACCCTAATTTGTAAGGGAGCCAAAAGTTGAATCATTTTAATACCTTTGTACGTTGGGTTTGAGCTCATTTTCTCCAGGGACAGTATATGCACACTCATTTCTGAAGTACTTCTCAATTCTCTGACAACCAGAATGTTCCCCAGACTTTCACAAGTTAAAGTAGCAGCAGGCAAAGAAAAATGCAAATGATCAATATAATCCATCAGGAATGATAAAACCTATACATATATGGCCTTCATTGGGTGGTTCCTCAATAAAATACATTGCCTTTTTAATACATTCCCATTTTATCTTTTCTCCTTTTAAGATTATTCTTTATGTTCATTTTAAAGATTTTTTTTTCATTCATAGAAAAATGTAGGGAGGAGGGGGAAAATGCATAATATAAATTTGCCCTAGACCTATCTACACTCCCCCATTCTTGTCCCCAACTTCAATATGGCAAAATTATTTTTGTTCAAATGGAGCCAGACTGGCCATTATCACTTGATTTAGAAGTGTAAAGAACCTTTAAAGATTATCTAGCCAGGCATTCTCATTTTATGGATGATGAACCTGAGACCCAGAGTCATTGAATGGCCTGCTCAAAATCACCCAGTAAACAGCAGAGATAGGAATCTAATTTAGGTCCTCTGACCTCAAATTCAGAGGACTTCAATGCCAACTGTTTACTCTCTTCCAGGCCTTTTTCTTCTCATTTGGCAATGGTAAAGCCACATGACTTCAATTTGGCTTTAATCATTTAGGTTTAAGCAAATAGAGGGTATTTCCAAAGCACTCCCCTTAAGTCCAAAAGATGCTAATATTCTAAGTTTTTAAAAAAGGAAACACATTCTAATAGTACAAAAGTACAAATTAATAATGCAGGTTCTTGGTTGCTAATTTCTAGTTTGCTGTCTCATAAAAGGGTATTGCATGAAAGTTGACATGGAATTCAAATATTAGACCAAAAAGGTTCTGTTATTCAATGTTTTTATTATAAATATAATACCCATCAACAAAAGAAAATGATCAAATCAACATGCAACATAAGGTATAAAGGCTAGCATAAACTATTTAAGAAAGTAGAAGTCAAACCAAATTAATTAGCAACCAAAAAACTGTTTTCACTCTTCCCCTTTCCTGATCTCACTAAACTCCTCACTATCTGAGGTTGTGTTTTCTTCCTTTCTTTCTTTTCTTATATTCATCTATCCATCTATCTATCTATCTATCATCTTTCTGTCTATCTACCTATGTATTATATATTAAATCTATATATTACATAATACATGTTTATGAGTTGTATTATATATACATATCTATAGTTACAATAAATAGTATCGAGTTCTGTTTCTACTTGTCACTTTTTGCATCACTTCATAGAGATCTTTCAATATTTCCTTGAGAACTTTATATTTAATTTTTATGGCATCATAATATTTTATTACCATATACTACAATTTATATCCATTCACCAATGGTTTGTCAGAGAGGTTGTTCTTTATTATTGTTATGATATAACAAATTAAACAACCATGAAAAATATTTGTAAAAGTAGATCATTTTTCCCTTTTTATTCTAATCTTAGATTAAAGTTCTATAGTGGTATTATTCCATCAAAATTTTCCTGATCCTTATTTCATGTTTGCACATCACTCTCCAAAATATCAGATACATTCTCCAGGCCCACCAGCTATGTGACATGTTTTATATCTAAAGAAATTCAAATTAAGAAGGGTTAATTCTCCATATTTGCTTGAAATAGCTCTGGCAGTATAGAACAATTTGTCTGAATTTTTAAAACAATGAGTTTTATAAAGTTGTGAACTAGACAAAGGAGTCTGCAATAGCCATATTTTAAAATAACAGAGCAGAGATCTAAATGAATCACTGGCCTACACAATGAATTCTGGTAAATCAAAGCTCATATTGCAGCCCTGGTTCAATGCTATCATTTGGCTGTTTATTATTTAATCAATTTTCAATATCTACCAGTGCTGGAAGAACATAGCATTCCTATCAGTGTGTGTGTGTGTGTGTGTGTGTGTGTGTGTGTATTGGAACATTTGAAATGAGTCTTTTGTTCTCTTTACTTTATTCAACTTAGTCTTCCATTTAAATAATTAAAAACCCACAAGATAAAAGTAACCTTATTTTTAAATTAAATATGGAAGAAATTTTAATAGATTCCAGCTGTCTCTATTTTTTTAACATTTAATCACTATTTTTAAAACAGCATAAAATAGATATGAGAGAAGATGAAAAGAAGCTTAACTTATAATTTCAGAAGCATGAAATATTTTTTGTGGTCCTTCTCAAAACTTCTCCTGTTTATTCTCTCCAGGAGCAATTGGACTACCCTTGCTACATTTTATTTTCATAAGAAAAAAATCACTTACTGCCCCATCCTGCACATTCCAAAACTATTTGTTACAATATTGGTTCAAGAATTATCAAATTATTTTAAATTAAAAACAACCACTGGCTGCCCCTAAGTTCCTATGACCATGAGTATCACAAACTCAGATTCAATGACTTGGATTATATATTTCAAAACTCCAATGGATCTATAATGTCATCCTTATGGGTTCTCCCTCTAATCTTCTAGAGTATGTTCAAGCCATATCTGTCCATACTATCGAGTCTCATTCATGTCCTTGCACAAGGATGAGGTATCTACCCAATGTTTCCAGATCCTGTGGAGATGTGATCTGAAAATTTGCTCATTGGTTATTGCAGATTCCACATCCTCAGCAACTATAGTCAATGAACACCTAGGAAAAAAATTCTCCCCACCAAAGTGTTTGACATGGTCAAACATATTTGATTTTATCAGGAGAATGAAATTAGATAAAGTGAACCTCTTCCTACTTTACCCCTGCACCATAAAGAATAAGGAACCTTCTATTTGCTTTACAATTCTTATGAGTCCTGTTTCCCTGAGTAGGATGAATACACCCCGAGAATAGGGTCTGACTCCTATTATCTATTTGTAATCCCAGAACTTTACACATTGTAAGCTGTCATTCATTCTCATTCATTCATTCCCTCCTACCTCTGAGTCTTTATGGTTGTTCAGGATACTCTTCAAAGTTTAAAACCTTGTCTCCAGTCTGATGATGAATTTTCTTTGTGGGTCACACTCTCTTATGAATATGCACAGGACTTATGGGAAGATGTGAATTATACCTCAACCCACTCATTCAGGTACATAATCAAGACAGTGTGATTAAAAACACAGAGGTTCTCAGCAGTGCTTTCAGTTTTAGCATTGAAACACATTTGTATATCTATACAGATATATTTCATATCTGTATATTGATGTGAATATAGGATAGTGGAAAGAAAGGACGAGAAAGAAATGAAGATAGAAGGGAGAGGCAAAGGAAGAAAGAAATCAAGAAAAGGAAAAGGAAGAATAGATATAGATAAGCAGGTGATGCTAACATCACGGAAACCACCAGTTGTTGGATGGCACCAGTGTACTCAAACACATTTTGTTCAAAAAAAGCATTCATATGAATGCTTCATGGAGAAAACTACCCTAATGTGGCTATACTCAAAGACAGAAAATATAAACTTTTTTAGTTTGCTCTGTAGGGGAAAAAATCACAATCTGTCCATCATCTGCAAAAGGAAAGGGGAAAGAAAATGAGTTTTACTGCATCAAAACCAATGATTTCAGAAATTGAGCACTTCTCTCACTCTGAAAACATCAACACTGACACATGAACTCAAAGGACAAATCTTCACAAAGCCCTATTAAGTAGTTTTTCCCAGTTTGGTCAATACCTGATTCTCTCTCACAAATGTCATCTACCTCCTACAACAAGACTAAGACCTGGATGGCAAGAGGAATTACAAAAGGAACAGATACAGCTCTGTTGCTTCCCTATCCATTTACATGGAAAGATTAGGGTTATTTCTAGGTGCTGTGACTTAAGATTAAGATAGAACTCAGATCATCTGACCTTTCCTGGTGATATTCTATTCTCACTTTGTTATTTGCCAAAAATATTCTCTGTTAAACATGTAATTAGAGTTCCAGTCTACTCTGCTCCTTTAAGTAAAAGATTTCTCCTTTAGGTTCCTGAGAAGTTTTAAAGTGACCACCACTCCTCTAAGTCCAGGGCTTTATCCATTAGTAATGCACTGAGTGAAAGACCTGAATTCAAACTGACACCAATACCAGCTTATGACTATAGACAAGTCACATAACCTCTCTCAGCCTCAATTTCTTCCACTGTAGAAAGGAGTATAATATTAGCACCTACCTCATAGGATTTGGGGAGAATCAAATAAGATAATATTTATAAAACTTTGGCAAACACTAAAAACACCATATAAATGACACATTATTACAATTGTATTATTGATAGGGTTTTGGTCATCACATCTTCTATTTCTTTCAGTATTCATGGCTATAAAACATCTGAGCCAAGTGACTTGAATTAATCAAAGGTAACCAGGGGCTTTCTTACTATCATCTTACTTATCTTAGGTATCTGTTCTTTGTTGGTCATTTTTGTTCTGTTAGGTCCAGTGCAGACTCAATTCAACACATATTTGTTAAATTCCTTCAATGTACCAGTGTCTTGCTCAAAAATCCCCTTCAATGAGAGATTCAAGTCTCCCCCAAATAGGGAATCCAGTCTGATTCAGAAGAGACCAGGGAGCTCCAGATTGAATATATAAGTAGTTTAATAATTAAAGTGGGATATTCACATTAGGGCAGACTAGGGCAGCAGCTAGACAACATATTTGATTTTCCTCAAAAATCCCCTAAATCCACTGTAGTAATTATAGAAATAGACAAAGGGAGAAGTTATAGAGTGCATTAGTGCAGATTGACTGATATTTTGGGGTTTACTGTGTTCATCACTGATCTTGGGTCCCACACACCTGGGTAACATAACAGTATTGATTTTGCCTAGAGTTCTAGGCAAGGCAAGACAACTGGTTACTGTTGTCATACCCAGGTATCCTGTTTTTGTTTTGTTTTAGTTTTATTTATTTAAGGCAATAGGGTTAAGAGTGACTTGCCCAAGGTCACATAGCTAGGCAATTATAAAGTGTCTGAGGTCAGATTTGAACTCAGGTCCTCCTGACTCCAGGATCAGTTCTCTATTCACTGTACCACCTAGCTGCCCCACTCAGTTGTCTTGGTTACATTAATCTGGGTTTGCATTATTCATAGCTTTCACTGTAGGGACTACACAGTAGAATTATTATGATTTTCACTGATAGAAAATTTTGCTAGGAAACCCACAATATTCATGACCTTTACTGCTAGAAAACTCACATCATGGCTTTCACTGCTTTAGGGGTCCCCATTATTATGGTTTTCTCCAATAGGAATCCCATAGGTCCCTTCTATTAGATGGTGAGGATATGAAGACAAAAATAAGCTTAAATGAAGAATTGGAAAGGACTTTCAAATCCATCTAGTCTGGTCCCCTCATTGAGATCAGAGAAGTGAAATTAGTTGGTTAGAGTCCCATTGGTTAGAATTAACAAGATTGTATTTTAGACACAGTTCCTTTAACTCAATATAAATGGGTTCTTTTCCCACTACTCCTCACTGTTTCTCTATGATCATTGGACTGTTACTAGTTTACTAAATTTTCATATTAAGAAGGGAAGCACCAGTCAGCAAGCATTTGCTATACAGAAAGCACTGTGTAAAATTCAAGAAATGCAAGCACAAATAAAATTGAGTATTCATAATTCAAATTCATAATTCATAATTCAATTCATAATTCAAAGAGAATTCATTCCAATGGAAGGAGATAACACATGACTGGAAGATGAAAAGGAAGGGAGAGTAACGTAACCATATGGAACATAATAGAGAAACACTGGAGAATCACAAGTAGAGAAAAATGAAGACTAGAGAAGGATGACAAAATAAATGACCTAGGCCCTTTCCTTGAATCAATCAGAGAAAGGCACAACTAGGCAAGGGTATTTCCACTATGAAAAGTCCAAAATTGTAATAAACTTTCAGGGCAAGGAATCAGTGGCATGGTAGAGAAAGTCTAAAATATGAAGAATGGATCCTGGAGAAGAATGAAGACATAGCTATCTTTTTTTTTTCATATAAAATGTTTTAATTATAGAACCTCAAAAATTCAATGAAAAATTTAATCAAAGGAATTAAAAACTTGGGCCGGGGCAGCTAGGTGGCACAGTGGATAGAGCACTGGCCCTGGAGTCAGGAGGACCTGAGTTCAAATGCAACCTCAGACACTTAATAATTACGTAGCTATGTGGCCTTGGGCAAGCCACTTAAACCCATTGTCTTGCAAAAAAAATTTTTTTAATTAAATAAATAAAGTCAAAAATGAGAGGTTTATGAATATTAGCTTCAGTTTCCTTATCTATAGAGTGAAGATAAGAATGGATCACCCACCTATAACTAGTTAATGTCATCTATAAGTCACAAGTAATAATTGTAACAATAGTGATAACAATGAGGATAATATAAATTATAACAATTATGTATATAGTCATTTAAGATTAACAAAAAACTTTCCTCACATTGATTCTCTGAAGTCAATATTGAAAGGAGTATTTATACCTGTTTTACATGGGTATAATTTTATGAGATTCTGCTACGTAAAGAGGGCCCAGGTCACAGTTTATAAGCATCAAAGAGCCTCCACTCAAAAAAATCTGCTGAATTCAAACTCAGTACACTTTCAATTTCACCATACAAGTATAATAAGTTCTTGGAATATATAAACTATTTAATAAATTACTATTTAGAGTAAAGTAAGTGCTAACTTCAAAATGTGAATTAAGTTGTTACTTGAAATCTATAGGAGAAAAAGAATCTCAGATTTTTCAGAGTTGGAAAAGAACCAAAAAGACCTCTAATCTTAACCATCACCTAACAAAAGAATCTTCATTCCACACACCCAACAAACAGGCATCCAGCCTTTGGTCAAAGACACACAGAGAAGGAAAATCCATTATGATTCAAAAGAATGTATTATTGCTGTCCACAAGCAATAATTGTTAGAAAGTTGTTTCCTTATTTAAAAAATCCAAAATTAAAGATCAAAGGCTTTAGATTCTTAAAAAAAATATCTATTATTTCTTACTGAGACTTTTTTTTAGAGATGTAAATATTCATTGGGCCAGTTAAGTGGCAAAGTGGATAGAGTTCCAGGCTTGAAATTGGGAAGTTATGAATTCAAATCTGGTTTCAAGCACTTACTAGCTATGTTACCCTGAGCATGTAATTTTACCCTGTTTGCCTCAGTTTCCTTCTCTATAAAATGAACTGGAAAAGAAAATGACAAATTATCCCAGTATCTTTGCCAAGAAAGTTCCCACTGGGGTCACAAAGATTCAGACATGATCGAACAACAAATTCATCACTTTTTTTTTAGTGGGAGGAGTGGAGGATCTTTCATTACTTCTGAGCAACAAAGCCTGAGTATTTATCAAACATCTGAAAGTCATCAAAAAAGTAATTGGCCTAATCATCAAAGAGGAAGGATTCCACCAGCTGTGTGCTGGTTGGATTCTCTGTATCAGTTGGAAGTATCTGAACTAATTTAAATAAAAGTTCCAATTTTGGATTGCTTTTTACAAGGCACACATATCCATTTTTCTCAGAATCTTACTTTAGATTTCTGAGGAAGGAAAATGGATTTTCAAAGATTTTTTTTTGGAGGAAAAAAATGTTTTCTATTGCCTAATATAGTTACAAAAATAGATTCAGAACTGAAGATGAGAATTCTTTCTCTGATGATATGAAAGGGATTTTTAGGGCAGAGGTCCCCAGTCAATCAAAGGTAATTAGATTGATCAAAGAACCACAACCTCAACTGAGTTAAATTTCTTTCTCTGTTGTCCTCGAAAATTTACAAGATCAAAGACAGTCTCACTTGAAATGGCTGTCAACCTTTGGTCAGGAGAAGGATTTCTAATGCAAATGGTTGACAACAAAGTGGTTATTGACAAATATGAGCATTAGATTTGACAATTTTTTATTTTTAAATTATTAATATTTTAAGTGCTATGTTATCTTCATTTCCAAATATATCCTTTCTATCTCTCCTACCAAGAGAACTATCTCTTTTAACAAAGAAGAGACAGAGAAATAGAGAAACAATTCAGCAAAATTAGCTAGTTGTATAGTATATGCAATGTTTCTTACCCATTGCTTTCCTCTTCTGAAAAGGGCTCATTATCTTTGGCAAATATTTTGGTCATTATACTGACACAATATTCAGATGGAAATGATATTAGATATTATCTAGTCCAATTCCTCATTTTTCAAATGAGGAAACTGAGGCCCAAAGAGGTAAAGTGACTTGTCCAAGACCATATAGCTTCTAAGTGGTAAGGATAAAATTCGAACTCTAGTTCTATGACTAAAAATTCAGTGTGTTTCAGACTGACATATTAGTCACTTTCTTAGCATAATTAAAAATAGCTTTCCAAAATGGTTAAACTTTTGCATAGCTTAAAGTAGAGCATATTCGGACTTTTTTTAATTCTTCCAATATTTATTCCCTTCTTTTATCATATATTCAGCTGTTATTAAGTGTGAGTAAAATCCTCAAGGTTTCTTTGATTTCTCTTTTTAATTTCTCTTTTGGTTTCTCTCTTATCTTTTACCTGGTTGCGAAAATTTTGCAAGTTTTCTTTTGAAAACTATTTGTTCCCTTTCTTTTGTAACTTATCCATTGGACAATAACTCTTCATTTTGTCTTAATTCTCTCTCTTCTACCTTCCAACCTCTCTTTTCAAAAAATCTGGTCATAAAAAGAAGAATCTCCCCCGCCCCGGGGCAGCTAGGTGGCACAGTAGATACAGTATCTGCCCTAGAATCAGGAGGACCTGAGTTCAAATTCAGCCTCAGACACTTAATAATTACCTAGCTGTGTGACCTTGGGCCAGTCACTTAACCCCATTGCCTTGCAAAAAACAGAAAGAAAGAAAGAAAGAAAGAAAGAAAGAAAGAAAGAAAGAAAGAAAGAAAGAAAGAAAGAAAGAAAGAAAGAAAGAGAAAAAGAAAGAAACTTCCTTATGGCTGCTAATCATACTACAGGCACTCAAATGCACTGCCTTCAATGTTATCCTTAGTGGCAGAGGCTAGGTGACCCAGTAGATAAGATTACTGGACCTGGAATCCAGAATATCTGAATCCAAATGCTAACTCAGAAACTTACTATGTGACCCAGGCAAGTCATTTCACCTTTACCTCAGTTTTCTCATCTGTAAAATGAGGATAGTAATAATACTTCACTTTCAATCTTCTTTTACATTCAATCCATTGTCAAATTTGTTTACACCTTCACAATATCTTTTGTAAAAACTCCTCTTACTCATAGACATTGGTTGGTTGTTATCAAAGAGGATCAAAATGACATCACTATGTTTGAGACAAATAGTCGGTCTCATTGTGGCTGATCAGACCAATATGAGCTGAGAATGCTCCACCACAAGTTGGGCACAAATAGTCCCATGTGAACACCTGAGGCGTTTAATGTTTGTCCTTCATTTTCCTTTTTGTTGTTGTTATTGTGGGTTTTGTGGGGTTTTGCAAGGCAATGGGGTTAAGTGACTTGCCCAAGGTCACACAGCTAGGTCATTATTAAGTGTCTAAGGCCAGATTTGAACTCAGGTCACCCTGACTACAGGGCTGGTGCTCTATCCACTGTACCACCTAGCTGCCACCTGTCCTTCATTTCCGAAGAAGACCATGACATCAGGGAGGTGATGCCATGATAAGCACATGAACTGGACTTGAGTGAGGAGATGCTGTGAGAAGTTACTAGTCTCACTTTCTCCTCTAGAATTATCTAGGTGCAGTGGCCAGATATGAATAGAGCCTGGATATGCCCTAGATACAAGGCAATCAGGGTGAAGTGACTTGTCCAAGGTCTCACACAACTAGTACGTGTCAGAGACTGGATTTGAACTCCTATCCTCCTGATTCCACATTCAGTGCCTATGTATCTTATATTTCATATTTCCCTTAAGCTGCTTCAATTCTGTCTTCCTCATAGAGTACAGCACCATCAATGATGAGGGCACACCATGCTGGACAGTCCTGTACCAGTATCTCTCATACTGTACAATCAATTCCAAAGTTCTTAAAAAAGACCTTCTGGGTCTCCCAGTATCACTTCTTCTGACCCCCTTGTGAGTGCTTGCCCTATCATAGTTGCGCTCTGTGTAGTTATGTTGGAATGCTTGGCAGTTTAGCTCCAGAAAGGACCTCACTATCTGGGATCTTCTCCTGCCAGGTGATCTTCAGAATCTTCCTAAGACAATTTAAATGGAAGCGATTCTGTTTCCTGATATGGCACTAGTTGACTGTCCAGGTTTCCCAGGTTATATAGCAATACAGTCAATACAATGGTTGTGTAGACTAGCTCAGTCTGGTGGTTAGTCTCTCCCACTTTCTTTTAGAGTCTCCTAAATACTGAGTTAGCTCCCTGGAAAGGACACCACCAAGATAAGTGAACTTGTCCACAGTACTTAAAACTTCTCCATTTACTGTAACTAATGGTTCCACATATGGATGGTGTGGTGCTGGCTGATGGTGTTAATTGTTAGACCAAAATTAGCACAAGCAGCAGAGAATAGATACATATTTTGTTCATCTCAGGTTCAGAGGCTGCACTGAGTACACAGTTATCTACAAATAGAAGATCCTGCACCAACGCTTCCTCCACTTTGACCTTGGCTTGTAGCCTTCTCGAGTTGAAAAATTTGTGATCAGCGTGGTAGCTGACCTTGAGGCCTTGATGTTCATCCTGAGTGAAGGGCATGGAAGAAAGGACAGAGCCTTGTTTCACTCCATTGGAAACTGGGAAATCTCAAGAGCATTGTCCACAGTCTCAAACTTCTCCAGACAACTAAATTTTCACATAATTTTCCATAAACCCTCACACCCGACAGTATCAAAGGCCTTGGTCAGATCAACAAATATTGTATATAGACTTCTATTCTACTCCTGGCATTTTTCTTGGAGTTGTTGGGCAGTGACCACCATATCAACTGTTCCTTGACATTTTTCTAAAGACATACTGGCTATTTGTAGACTCTCATCATCTCCTGCCTAGTCTTTTAAAAAAGCCTGTTGTTTAGGGGCAGCTAGGTGGCACAGTGGATAGAGCACTGGCCCTGGAGTCAGGAGTACCTAGGTTCAAATCTGGTCTCAGACACTTAATAATTACCTAGCTGTGTGGCCTTGGGCAAGCCACTTAACCCCATTTGGCTTGCAAAAACCTAAGGAAAAAAAAAGCCTGTTGTTTGATCTTCCTACTACCTCAAGTCTCTCCCTCTCCAGTTCATCCTTCACTCAGCTGCCAAAGTGATTTTCCTAAAGCAATAACATTGACCATGTTACACATCAGTTTCATGAGCTCCAATGACTCCCTATTACCTCCAGGATCAAATATAAAATCATCTTGTTTGGACTTTAAAATGCTTCAAAATTTTGACTCTTCCTGTCTTTTTCATCTTCTTAACTCTTTATTCTCCTGTAGCCTGGCAACACCTGTCTTTTCAATATTCCACGCACACACTATTTCAACTCCAAACTATAGTGCGTATTCCTCATGTCTAAAATGTTCTCTTATCTCCCCTTGTTTCTTTTTAAGACTCCATTTAAATTCTCTGTTCTACAAGAGGCCTTTCCTAATCTCTGCCCCCACTGTCAGTTCCTTCCCTTTTAACATACCTCCCCTTTACACATATTTACAGACTGACCCAAGGTCACACAGCTATTATTAGTAAAATAATTAATATAATAATAATTAATAAAATATATACATACAAGGCAATGGAGTTAAGTGACTGGCCCAAGGTCACACAGCTAGGTAATTATTAATAAATTAATATAATAATAAATAATAATAAAATATATACATATTTTATATATACATATGTTTATATGGTTTATATGTTATCCCTATCAGCTAAATGGCACAGTGGATAGAATCACAACCTGGGAGACAGGAGGACCTGAGTTCAAATTTGACCTTTTTGATACTTGCTGTGTGTGACCTTGGGTAAGTCATCTAACCCTGATTGCCTCACATCCTGGACCATCTTCAGTCAACCAGATCCATATCTGGCCATAGATGGTTCTGGATGAGAAAATAAAGCTATGACTTAACACAGCATCCCCTCACTCAAATTTAATTCACTTGCCTGTCATGACATCACCTCACTGGTGTCATGGTCTTCTTCGAGACTGAGGTACAAAACATCATCTCTCATTAGAATATGCCTTAAGAAAAGGGACAATGTTTTTGCCTTTCTTTGTATCCCCCAGCTCTTAGCACAGGACCTGAATAGAGTAAGCACTTAACAAGCCAATGTATCTTTAGAACTGGAAATGAATGAGCATTTTGTTAATAGATAAGGAGTCAATGGAGTGGAAGAGATTAAAATGGGAGGGGAAGAGAAGGAGCAGTAGAAAGGTAAAGCACTGTCACATCTGTGCCTGCATGTAGCTTCTCCCTAACTTAACACTCTTTTCTCCCCCCACTCCCACTTGTGAGATGACCTTTAACGCACCCCAAGGCTGTCCCTAGAGTAGATGTCAGATTATCAGTGTGGGTTGGAAATAAGACAGTACAATCACTGTAAAAGTGTATAATATTTTTCTGTTTGGTTTAGTCAGACCTATATAAATCTCCAGTGACTCGGCTATGAGTAATGAAGTCGTTCTAAACTGCTCTTAGTAATAAAATTTTATCTCTCCTTTCACTGCCTCATAACTTACATATGTGTGTCCCAAGCAATTAGCAAATTAGATACTAACTGCATCTTTAAATATCTCAAAGACTCCAGTGTTAACACTGGAAGGGGCTTTAACAAACATCTTGCCTATTCTATCATTCTGTAGGTAAAGATTGTTTTTGCTTTGTTTAAAAGAAAACCTATTTGCTTTCTTTTATTTTTTTTTTGTATAATGTCTTATGTGATTGTTGTTGCAGCTTAATTTCTGTACAGAGAAAATGTCAAGAGACTTTGTCTTCTCCCCAGAAAACTGAGGTATATTGTCAGTCTGGAAAGTGAACAATGATTCTTACTCAGTTCTTGGTTTTTTTTTGTTCTCATGGATTCAAAAACAGAAGTTAAGGTGTCAAATAGAGGGAATAGCTGTACTTTAGTTCTCTAGAATTGTGAATGTAAACAATATAAAATTTCTACAGCAACAAACTCTATTTTCATAAACCTTTAGCTAAGAATGGAACAATGGACACAAAAGCTGTCAGCACAATTTAATCTTTTCAGGGCTTACCTGTAAGCTCATCTAAGATGAGTTACTTCCCCTTTTGGTGATATGAACCATCTAATCAGTATGGTAAAGCCTTTAGCCCTTTTCTCTGAATATTTTTTCATAAAATAAAATACTTATAATTACAAAAAAGACCAAAGATATTAGAATATATAAATAAAATGTTTTAGGCTCAAGGATCCAGGCTAAGAACCAGAGTCTTAAAATAGATGACAGGTGCTTTTGTTTTTTTGTTTTTTGTTTTGCGTTTGTGGGTGTGTTTGTGTGTGTGTGTGTGTGTGTGTGTGTGTGTGTGTGTGTGTGTGTGTGTGTGGATGGTCTACTCTGGTACTCATTGGGGAGTTCATGTTTATCCTTCTGGTTAAAAAATATGTTCTACAAAAAAAAAGAAAGTTAGTTTGTTGGATGATTATGGGAAGGACAATGGCCTAGTGAGAAATAGTTGCACAAGAGATGACTAGCAGTTCTATAAAAGGTCCACATTGCATAAGTTGAACACAAGGGTATTTCAAAAGTTCATTCTCTTTTGCAATGGCTGAGCACATATAAAAATTAATTATATTCACCTACATTCTTTTTTACATTTCTCTAGTCTAATACCTTCCATTTAAGCATAAATGTATTTTCTTTCTTTTTTCCATATAAATAGATTAATCTTTTTTCTTTTCCACTGCCATTTTGCATAAATCTTACAAGTCAAAAAAGCAAAGAAAGTACCAAGTAGACTTACACCATGAAAATAAAGACTGTTGCAGGTTACTGGGGCATGCCAGTCTGCCCTAGAGAGAGTGGATTGAATGGTCTGATGATACAGGAGTAAGGAAAAGATTTTAAACTATAAGCTTCATGAGGACAAGGAGCATACTGTATCTAAGTTTTGCACCTCCTCTTTGACCTATCACAGGGGTCTGTGTACCATCTATGGTTTAAAAAATGAAGTAATTTATATTATAATATTTCATTGAGATGATGGGATAATGAGAGAACAAGCCAACTAATTGCCCATACCATTTTATTTTTCACGTATCTAAGTTTCTTATTGTTGTTCATTCATTCAATATTCTCCAATTCCCCATGATCCCCTTAGGCCATATACACATAGTTCTACCTTCCACTATCTCATGAAGTCTGTCCAAGTTCATATGTATTGCTTCCATAGCATTCTCTCTCCAACTCATTCTCTGCCATCCCCTTCTTCTTTTCTTTTCAATCTTTTCAACATCAGGGTCTTTTCCAGGGAATCCTGTCTTCTTATTATATTGCCAAAGCATTTAAGCTGCATCTTTAATATTTGCCTTCCACTGAGTGGCCTGAATTAATTTATTGAGGTAAATACTAATTTATTTTCTTTGCTATCCAAGGGACTCTCAAAAGTCTCTAATCATCACAATTTGAAAGTGTCAATTCCATGATCCTGAGTTTTCCTTATAGTCCAACTCTCTCAGTCATATACTAATACTGAAAAAATCATATAGCTCTTTGCCTTTGACTACATAGACCTTCAATGGCAAGGTGATGTCTATGCTTTTTTAGTATTCTGTCCACATTTGCCATAGTTTTCTTTCCAAGGAGCAAGTGTCTTTTATTTCTTGACTTCAGTCACCATCTGCAGTGATCTTTGAACCCAAGAATATAAAGCTTGACACTGCTTCCATTTATTCTCCCTCTATTTGCCAGGAAGTGATGGACCAGCTGTCATGATCTTAGGGTTTTTTTTTCATATTAAGCTTCAGGCCATCTTTAATGCCCTCTCTTCTTTCACCCTTATCAAGATACTACCTTATTTTTCTTCACTTTCTGCCATCAAAATGATATCATCTGCACATCTAACATTTTGATATTTCTCCCAACAATCTCAATTTCAGCTTTTGATTTGTTCATCCTGGCATTTTGCCTGATGCACTCTACTTATGAATTAAAAAAATAAGATGACAATACATCCTCCAATATTAAATCAATCAGTTGTTCCATGTTTGGTTCCAACTGTTGCTTCCTGACCTACATATAGATTCCTCAGGAGACAAGTAAGATGATCTAGTACTCCCATCTCTTTGAGGATTTCCCGTATTTTGTTGTCATTTCTACAATTGTGATATATAGATGTGATGCCATAGAGTAAAACTTTAGTTAATGAAGATGAAAGATGATAAGGCAGAATTAGCTCTTATTTTAATTCTCTTAAATTCTCTTAAAAGGAAAATGATTTGTGTTATAAATATGATAGAGAAAAATTTATTAACTATCTGGAAGCATGGTTAGTTAGCCATGTGATAAAAGTTGTCCTCAAATACTTCAATTCATCAGGTCAGCATCCTTGGGTGCTGAAAGAATAGGATATGTGTGGTGCAGCTAGATGGTGCAGTGGATAGAGCATTGGCCCTGGAGTCAGGAGGACCTGAGTTCAAATTCGACCTCAGACACTTAACAAATACCTAGCTCTATCACTTAACCCCACTGCCTTTAAAACAAACAAACAAAAAAAAAGACAATAGGATATGTGATTCCTAAACCATGGTTGTTGTTAAAATTCTTAGAAAATGGGCAAGGTGTTTCAGAACTGGAGAAACATTTTCCCTGGAGAAGGGAAAACATCCCAAATTTCCAAAAGAGGAAGGAGGATGCATCCTTTGAGCTATAATCTTCCATTTCTGGAAAAAAACATAGCATCTTATTAATGGAAGGATTTATGAGCATTTAAAAATGGAAGTGATAATCACTAAAGGCAACATGGATTCATCAAAATAAGTCATGCCAGATTTAAAATAATTTCCTATTTGTTTTTGACAGTGAAGATAAGGAAATTGTCATTGACCTAGTGCACTTGGACAAAAACATTTAATCAATGATTTGGATGAGGGAATACTGGTATGCTTGTCAAATTTGTAGATGCCATTAAACTTGGAGAGATAGCTAATACAGCTGAAGACTAATCTCAAATGATCTTGACAGACTGGAACGAAGAGCTGAACTGAGTAAGATAAAATTTAACAAGGATAATTGAAAAGTTCTATGCTTGAGTTAAAAACAATCACCTTCACAAGCACAAGATGGAAGAGGCATGATCAGTGAAAGGTTTATGCAAAAAAAAAATTCTGTGGGGTTTAGTAAATTACAAGTAAATATGAGTCAATGATGCAACATAAGCCATCAAAAATGCCAATATTATCCTAGACTGCACTAAGACAACAACCAGTCTCATTATTATTCATAATGGTGATAACAATGACAACTGAGATCCCTTAGAAATCTTCGAATCTGGGTTATTGTGATAGTTCAATTTTTTCCCAGAAGAGCAAACTCAAACTTTGAGAGGTTCAGTGACTTGCCCAAAGTCACCCAGCTAATTTAATAAGGGACAAAAATCTGAATCTCTTTACTTCTCTTCTAATATTGAAAATTTAGAGCTGTTAAATTCTGGTTCTGTCTTTGACATATTAGTGCAAGGTCAGGAAAATCATTTAATCTCATCAAGTCTCAGACAACTCTAAAACTTTAAGCTACAGAAATTGCCAGCTTCTACTGAATTTCTCCATCAGGAATTCCCTAGACTGTTGAAATCACCATAGGGATATATGTTTGAACGCATTAGAGAGTCTTTAAGATAGATGATAATATATATTTATATATCAAATATATATTTATATATCAAATCATCCTCAAGGTAAGGAACATTCAGCTGAAGTTCTCAGAAACTCTGAGTCTCTAGAGTCATAACTTATATTCAAATTAATTGCATGAAGTCAGTGTTGATTACTAAATTTTTATGTGGAGCTCATTATATAGCCCATATACTTAATAGTTAGTACAATTTCTCCAAAGGCACTGGAGCTAAAGAAAATTCCAATGATATTAATCTGTGTATAAGAATGCTAATAACTTAATAACTTAATGTTAATAACTTAATCAAATGAAAGATTAATCATTTAGCCTGATCATTTAACTTCTATGCTTCTCTTTACATAAAATTAAGAGAGCAAACATTGCAACCAAGTTCTTAAAAATATGAAATGGAAATAATCTATAGTTTAAATGAAAAATCAAGGATATACTTTAACTCTGGAACTACCGAATCATAAGAAGGCTCAACCATACTGTTTATTCTCTATTTCTCATATTCAACTAGATCCTGGTCCCAAACAAGTACCTTCATTTTCTTCCTCCTCCACCTTAAGAGTAGGGACTCTATTATTTACTTGTTTTTGGAATTCTAGCATTTAGCATAGTGACTTGCCCAGTAAGAATTCAATAAATGGTTTCTCTGTTTCAAATCTATCTGTATAATATACCAGACACTTGATAAGTCACTGGGAACTTTAGGAATCTTTAAGAAACTCATATTTCCATCAATTTCATAGGATATTGTCACAGTTACAAAAGGGTTCTGAACTTATATCCAAGACCCTGTACTGGACAGCCAAATATAAGAATAGGTAACAGTAAGTGCTTACATATGGAGAAGACAACACATGAAGGAGATGTGAGAAGAGAAGAAGTAGTATACCTACATTGTAGGAAAAACAGCCAGGAGGAAATGGAGAAATCTTAAAGGGGGGGTTGAAGCAAGAAAGAGGTAAAATCTCTCAAGAAATGATTTAGGCAAGGAAATCACCATTTGGAGTAGAGGTCAGAGAACTCCAGAGAAATAAACCCATGGCAAGTAAGATGCCAGATCAGTAGAAGAAATTAATGTGGTCAGCCAAGGAATGCCTAGATAATGTTCCCCACATTGCAGCTTTTAGACTTTTCTTATCACATCCCTTCATACAATCTCAGTACAAATAACAATCCCAGAGACTACCTGACTCAACCCATATCTAAAAAAAAATTCTACTACAAACCAATCATGTGATTTTACGGCCTTTGTTTGAAGCTATCTAGTAAAGGGGGCTACCATATCCTGAAAACAGTCCATTCCATTTGTAGCTAGCTAAAATCATTTCTTTTTCCTCCTCAAATCAAGACTTCTCATTGATCTTAGTCCTTCTCTTGGGTACCAAGCATAATCCTTTCCACATAAAAGTAACTCAAATCCTTGAAAACAACCATTATACCTGCCTTGTTTTCTCTTCCTGATTAAACAGATCCAATTCCTTCAAACTTACCTCTTCTGATATGATAATTAGAATTATCTTTTAGGTCTCTTATAGCTATAAGATTCTATGATTTTGTGTTTCTAAGTACAGTGAAGCAATTTATATGATGAAAGTGAGTGTGAGGGAAAAGGAATATCCACAATACAAGCTTTATTATTTCTCCAGCATAATTAAATAGCATTATTCAGGACAGTAGATACCAGAAATGGAGGACAAGAGGACAATTGCCCTTTAAAATCTATCTTGTTCTAGAGGCAAAGGAAAACTCCTGAAGTTTAATGTGTTGACGAGCAACATGAAGAGAAATATGTTGAAGGACTAGAATACCTTGGAGAGTGGAAGGACTTCACTCTGCGAGACAATTAGAAGACTATTCCCGTTGAGGCAAGCTTGGGGGTGCAATGGACAGATTACTACTACAAGTCCTTCATAAGACAATTATTTTATTATAGTCAGGGGTATGATATGCAAGACATCCTTTTCACTTAACTTTACCAGAATCATTCCATCCCAGGGTCTGATTTATAGGAAATAGGACTGTGGAAGATAATCTGGCTGCTGTGGGAGTCTCTTGGCCTTAAATGGTTTCAGTTAGGCACCAGGGCACATCATCAACACCAAGCAAGCACTAGCCCATGCTTTGTGATGGATAGATTATTGGACCAGAAGTCATGTGTTCAAAACCTATTTAAGATGCTTACTTTCTGGGTGCCCCCGGATGAGTCACTTAATCTCAGTTTGCTTTAGTTTCCTCACATATAAATGGTTATAGCACCTACCACGGTTGTTGTTAGGATAACATAAGAAAATATTTATAAAATGCTTTGAGAAACATTAAAGTACTATATAAGTGCTAAATGATAATAATAATAATAATAATAATAAATTATCCAAGTGAGAAATTATAAGGTCCGATTTTTAGGGTAATTATGGTGTGATGAAAGAAAAGAGAATAAATGTAAGAGATGGTATGGATATAACAGCAGCATCATGTTCTTCCAGGATAATTCCCTGAACTACATATTTATATATATATCATATATTTGTGTTTTTAGAATATATTTATAAAGGTAAAATATTTTATACAATGTCATTATAATAATGACAGTTTAGAATTACATAACTCTTTAAAGTTTGTAAAAATATTTGCCTTCTATATATTAGTGGATAAATTCAGTTTTGGAAAAGAGAAATTATATGAATGTAAAGGAATGTCATTTTCATTTTTAATTTATTGCTCTACCATGTATTTTTGCTTTAGTAGAAATATTTTTTCCACCAAAAGTGAATTCCTTTGCTCAGGTCATTGTTAGAGCTATCTGCTTCAATGTATAAAAGAATCAGACAGTTTCTTTGTTCAAGAATAATCATTCAAAGCTTTGCCTTCTTCCTCCAATGGTATTATTCAATCCCTTATGAAAAGAATTTGTTTATAGTATTTAAAAGATGGCTTTTCTGTAACTGCTTCCTTACTTTCTGTGTCAAAGGCACAGAAGATAGTAATGTGCCACAAAAGATAGTAATGTGCCACATAGCATTTTAGTTAATTAGAATGAGGCCACAAAAGTTGATTGACTTTGCCAAACCCCTACCTCTTACCCACCTTCAAAGTTCTTCTCAAAATCCACTGCCTGTTATCTCAAAAGGGCAAGTAGACTCCCCAATCATTTCTACTCCCACCTTGGGCTTCAGAGGAATAATTTTTATTTTAGGTTAAAGGGATAGAGTATCCTCCCCTTCCCCCCAAAAAATTCCAGGAGTATAAATATGAAATATGAACCAGGTATGAAGAGGAATCACAGTACAATCAGTTGAAATGATTTGTTAAGAAGTGCCATTGAGGTATAAGAAATTGGGCAACACAGTTGATAGAGAACTAGAACTTGAGTCAGGAATATTTGAGGTCAGATCCTGATTCAGACACTTACTGTGTAAGACCCTGGGTCAGTCAACTTCTCCAAGTGCCATTTCCTTTATTTAGAAAATGGGAGAAATAATGTTACCTATATCAGAAGGTTATTGTGAAGATTAAGTCTATAAGTGCTTTACAAATCTTAAAGCTACATAAATGTCAGCAATGTTACCCACATGTACACATGTGTGCATACACATGCACATGTGTGCTTATGCATGTGCATAAACACATGAGTGTGTTTAGTTTTATATTTATCTAGTTTACATTGCCTCCACTGAACACAGCCTTGCCAACGACAAGTAGACTCTTTTCTTCTCTGTGTTTTCTTCATCTATAGGCAACATTTTGTCTCTCAGCTCATCTATCGCTCTGTCACTAATCTGAAGGGAGGAAAAAAGATGCAAATAGGAGATGGTCAAATCCCAAGCAGAGACTTGCCCAGGAGGCCATATGCTCATAGGCCCTCATGATGAGGGTAAAGGATCCCCTTACCACTAACTTTTCAGACTTCATATAATTATCTTTATAACTTTATGGCCAACAAAAAGAAGAGATCAAAGGGTGTAGTATTGAGTCTTTATTATATACACAGAATTCAGCAGCCTTTTCAGTGAGTCCTCATGGCTGACAGAAGGGGCTTCTCCATTATACAACTGGATCACAGTATCAAAGATTAAAATCTAGACTGGACTTTATAAGGTTATCTAGACTAAAACTCTCATTTTATACATGAGAAAATCAAGTTCAAGAGATGTTATATTACCTGCTAAGATCACACTGGTAGTAAATGACAGAACCAACCCTTTAATTCAGATCTCATGAATCCAAGTTCAACATTCCTCTTACTGCACCATGCTGGAAAAGCAATCAAACAAAATATTTAAATGGCATTGTTGTAAAAATAACTTTGTATTTAGATTCTTAGAGCTTGGGATTGAATCTCATATCCAGGTTCAAATATCAGTACTGCAAGTTACTACTTGTTTCACCATAGTCAAATTACTTTTTGCCCAATTTGTGCCTTAGTTTCCTCCTTTGAAAAATGAGAAACTTAGACTAGAGGAACTTTACAACTACTTCCAACTGTAAATCTTGCACATCTGCGGTTTCTACTCAGGTTCTCTGAAGGTATGATCAGTCTTTGTGTCTCTCTGCAAACAGAGCTTGCTATAAGCATTACAAATAATCTCCATAGAAACAGTACCACAGAGAACAGCTCAGATTTCTGTGGAAATATCTCCCTTATTTCTCCCTCTTCTTTAGATAAACTGGCAGTTGCCAGTGTTTATAGGTCTTAATTAAGTAATTAGTGGTTTTCTGAAAAGTATCATCTTGTCTGGTACTAGGGTATCTTACCATTAGATATTATGATTTATTGGAAAGTCAAGGTTTCAAAAGAGGTACTTTTGAAGCCAAATGAAACAGGTAGGATTCCACAAGCAGCCAAAATAGTGAGGCATCAGCACTTCAGAAAGCAAGCCTGTTCCAGGTCACGTTAGAATTTCTCTCTTCTGGCTTTTCCCCAGCCTTGACTACTTTTGTTTTTCCTCAGTGCCATATCAGAACCTACAAATGACAGTGATTTAAGCAGATTTGATCCTTCTTGCTAAGTAACTTCGATTTTTAAGTTAGACTCAGAGCTGATCTCAAGATCTTGGAATCTTGAACCTTTTGTCCAGAATAGGAGATTCACAACAACTGTCAAATCTGGAATGAATTGACCTTTGTCCTTTCTATTCTTCCTTTCTTTTTCTAAGCAGTGAGTTTTAAAATCAAAGGACTGTGAGCTAGAAAGAATTCCCTAGCCCACTGAACTCAAGTTCCCTCATTTTACAGGTGAGGAAATTGATACCCATTAAGTAAAGCTGAGTTTTTTCAAGGTTCAACCAACAGTGAGTAGCACAGTCAGGATTTGAATCCCTGCTCTGGGAAAGCTGATCTAGTGCTATTTCTACTATAGCACTATTGTAGTAATCCTGTAAGTAAAAAATAAACAAATAAACAATCTCCAAAATCTTTCTATATTTAGGTGCATTTTGCATCATTTCCCATCAAATTTTGCACAAAGTAGGTACTTTTAAATGAATTTTTTTGGATTGCCTTTAATTACATTCAAGGTAAAGAAGCATTTCTTTTTCTTTTTTTTTGTTTTAAATATCATTCCCTCAGCTAAACAATTTTAAATTAGCATATAAACTGCAAGCCCACCACCCTAAAGGGTCTTTGGTCTAAGGGAGAGAGTCAAATGACTATTTTGGGGGGTGGCTAGGTGGCACAGTGGATATAGAGCACTGGCCCTGGAATCAGGAGTACCTGAGTTCAAATCCAGCCCCAGACACTTAATAATTACCTAGCTGTGTGGTCTTGGGCAAGCCACTTAACCCCATTGCCTTCCAAAAACCTAAAAAAAATGACTATTTTTATTAATAAACATTATTAATAAAATGATTAAATTATCCAGAAACTATGTCTCTCAAACTTCTTAATTGCCACAAAAGGAAGGAAGGAAGGAAGGAAGGAAGGAAGGAAGGAAGGAAGGAAGGAAGGAAGGAAGGAAGGAAGGAAGGAAGGAAGGAATTCTTTTAATATTTTTTCTTATGTCACTCCAAAAGAAAATTGGAGGTCTTGTCCACTGTCAAGGAAGATATACAAAACTAATCTTATGATTTTGTTGTATTTCCAAGAAATAATTTGTCACATTTGCATCTATATTGTGTTTCTATGGCAGAAAAGTTAAAAATCCAGATGTTCCCAAACACTATCATTTCACATGACGGTGATGATGTTTGTCGTTCTCAAAGAAGACTATGACATCAGGGAGGTGGTTCCATGATAAGCACATGAATTGGATTTGAGTGAGGGGATTCTGCGCTAAGTCACCAGACTCACTTTCTCCTCTAGAGGGATCTGAGTCCAGTTGCCAGACATGAATCGAGATAATTGAAGATGGTTCAGGATGTACGGCAATTAGGGTTAAGTGATTTGCCCAAGGTCACACAGCTAGTGTTAAGTGTATCATTTCTTTTTTTTTTTTTTTTTTTTTTTAGTTTTTTGCAAGGCAAATGGGGTTAAGTGGCTTGCCCAGGGCCACACAGCTAGGTAATTATTAAGTGTTTGAGATCGGATTTGAACTCAAGTACTCCTGACTGCAGGGCCAGTGCTCTATCCACTGCGCCATCTAGCTGCCCCTAAGTGTATCATTTCACATAAAGTAAAACAAGCATCTCACTTTTTTCTAGATGCTTTGCCTTCATAGATACAGCTTTGAATAATAAACCTGATAAGGGAAAAAAGTTGGAAAGTGGAAGGAAGGAAGGAAGGAAGGAAGGAAGGAAGGAAGGAAGGAAGGAAGGAAGGAAGGAAGGAAGGGAGGTTGGTTGAGAAATTATTATTTTTCTCTTGCATTAATAACTAATTATTCAAAATCAAGGTCTTTCCCTTTTCTATTTCTGTATTCAGAAATCAACCAGTTTAGAAAATCTTACTAAAAAACTTACTAGCTGAGATGGCTGAGATCTAATCAAAGACTACCATCTTTTATTAAAGAAATACTAAGTTTATAGATCAATGTATACCATGGAAAGACTAAGAAGACTAACAGACTGCCTTCTGTGGGGGTGGGGGAGGGAAGCAAGATTAGGAGAAAATTGTACAATTCAAAATAAATAAAATCTTTCTTTTATAAGCAAAAAGAGAAATACTACATTTAGGCTAAAGGATGCATTCCTTCTCATTGTGTTTCCTTATATCTAGGAAAGTGCTGATTATCTCTTTTTGATACCAAGATTTGGGTTATCCAAATCGCATATCCCAAGACTTTCATTGTAATATAGTCCATCTACTTACTGTAATAATCTGTCTTTCTTTAACTGATAACCAGTAGAGTTGATTATCACCCTCAGGAACATTTACTCTTTCAAGGGCATATAAACTGCAAGCCCACCATCCTAAAGGGTCTTTGGTCGAAGGGAGAGAGTCAAATGACTATTTTTTTATTAATACACATTATTGATAAAATGATTAAATTATCCAGAAACTGTGTCTCTCAAACTTCTTAATTGCCATGGAAGGAAGGAAGGAAGGAAGGAAGGAAGGAAGGAAGGAAGGAAGGGAGGGAGGGAGGGAGGGAGGGAGGGAGGAAAAGAAGGAAGGAAAGACTTCTTTTACTATTTTTTCTTATGTCACTCCATGACCCAATGGACTCTGGGCTCAAATAGAACAAAACCAATGTAAGACAATTTTTTAAGCTTCTGGCATTATGCTAAATGTTAGGGTCAAAAACACAAAAAGCAAGAAAATGCTTGTTCTTAAGGAGCTTACATTCTAATGAGAGAAGTTTACACACATGGAGGAATAGTGACCAGGGATAGATTTGTTCTTTGCTACCCCAAGCAGCATCCTTCTCATTTCCAGGATCTTCTGAAGATTACTGACAGTAGTAGAACAATGATACCATCCCTTTGGGAACCTGGTATATAGCTCATCTGAGCTGGTGACAAAGTCAGCAAGAGCAGACAAGTGATCTCAAACTAGCTCCTTACTGATCTGGGATATCAGCCCCCTGGTAGTCACTGGTGGCTGCTATTGTTGTTGTTGCTTGATACTTCCCAGTTCAAAGATCATTCTTCAAGCAGAGAAAATTAATTTATCAGTTTTGCCTTCTCGCTGTAATTTCTATCTCATCTATGCTAAATAGCATTCCTGTTCCTTCTTTAATCTTCTTTTCCCCAATTTAGATGAAAAAAACATTTCCTATCATGCTTAGTTTTTCTCACCTACCTTGTTTCATTCTGGGTTCTAATCAGTATATTAAAATAAAAAACTATGTCGTGTTTTATATTTCTATTTCATTACCATTTTACTTCTATCTCTTGTAAATGTCTTTTTTTAATTAAGCTGCTTGGGGAAATCCTCATCCATCCACATTGGTCTCTCTTTGCCTCAGAGATTCTTAACTGTTTTTGTTCTTATGGACTAATTTGGAAGTCTGGTGAAGTCAATGGACTCCTCAGGATAATGTTTTTAAATGATTGAAGGTAATGCTAATTTTCAGTTAGTAGCTAGTGAAAATAAAGGCATCATTATTTTACCATCCAAATTCAAGACTCATTGAAATCTATCTTCCAGTTGAGAATCTTTGCTTTATCTGTCTTTTATCTGTATTTTTTCAGTCCATTTTTCACACTACTGTCTGATTCTTCTTGTGTCTCTCCTCCAATAAAAATCCTTCAGTTGCTTTCTATTGAATATGAAACAAACACTCAAAACTTTAGTTTTACATTCAGGACCTTTCCCCATCCTACCATTTCACAATTTTTTTAATTTTCATTTCCCAATATTTATCTCTGTCCATTTCATTCTAAATGAACTGGGATATGCCTTAAATCATAAACATGTTCTTTGACTTTCATTCTTCTCTAAAAATGCCCTTCCCCTATACACTTGCTCTCATTCTTCACATGATATAATGGTATGCAATCTTTCCTTTTGGTCATAAGACCTAACTAAATTTGAAGCTGAGCTCCAATATGGATTGACTGTGAGATTCTGGACAAATTGCAACTTCTTCTCTACTCAGTTCCCTCATTCATCCATAAAATGGAAATGATAATGCTTATATAAAATATACAATACAATAATAATAAAAACTTATGCAAACACAAAGGTGTTATGAAGAAATTTTTTTGCATGACATCAACTCTAAATGTAAGCTATCATTACTCATCCCTTAAATGTTACGTGCTCTATGAAGTCTCCTGGATCAATCAATGACAATTTATTAAGCTTATTAATGTATGTTATATGCTATGTTAGAATATAGAGTAAAATAATTCCTACCCTCAATTGACTCACTTCCTATGAAGGGGAGGCAATATGCAACATTATGACTATTCTACTCAATAAATACTATACAGTGCTGCATATTTGTGTTTGTGTGTGTGTGTGTGTGTGTGTGTGTGTGTGTGTGTGTATATATATATGTATATATATATATATATATACATATATATATATATATATACAGTAACTCCCTGATAGACTGTAACCTCTCTGAGAGAGGGGGTCATGTTTTAATTAATATTTTATATTTCCATTGCACAATACAACCAAGTGGATAAATTACTTAAACTCTCCAACCCCTTGACTAAACCTATATCCCATTATTGTTTCAGTGAAAGTGTATTGGATATCTTAAAACACCATAGATGTGAACTAATATTGTTTCTTATAGGCTCATATTTTTTCTCTTCCTGACTCAAGTTGACCTAAGTTACAAAGAAATTACTTTTCATCTCTTCTGGTTGTATCTTTTAGCTACTTATTTATTTACTAGATATGATGTCCCAAATTAGAATCTATACTCATTGAGGGCAAGAACTGTTTTTTTTTCTATGCCCCGTGTTTAATATAGTACCTGCTCTATAGAAGCACTTAATAACTACATATTGATCGATTGATTATTCACTATTTTTTAAAATCACAGAAAGGTTCAAACATTTTGGAAAGTCATTCATTCCTTTAACCCAAACTACCTTTATATTTCCAGAATGATTCTTTTGCCTTTTACAAAGAAAAGGGAAGCAAATATCCATTTATATAGCACTCATGCATTACAAATTTTATCTCATTTGATCCTCACAGGTCCTAATATCCCCCATTTAACAGTTGAAAAAGCTGAGGCAAATAAAAATTAAGTGCCTTGTTCAGGATCACATAGGTGGCAAGTGTCTTGAGTCTGGACTTGAACTCAGGGCTTCCTGACTCTAGGCTATACACTGTGCTCCCTCCCTACCAAGTTGTATAAAACTTTGTAAGGCTGTAATTAACTGCTAATTTTCAAGCCATCACAAAATAAAAGTTTGCTGTGAATTGAACTTTCCTCAGAGTATAAACAAAATTGGTTTAAGACTTATAAAAGTGAAGAAAAAGTACTATTTGTTCAAAGTTATTCATAGCAATATGCTTTAGAATTTTTTTAATCTAGGCCTAATCTTAATTTCCCAACAATTTGAGAATGAATGGAAAGAATTGTATCTTATTCATAACTACAAACTGAATAAATTATGCAATTTAGAACACTAAATATGAAAACTATAAAGACATATATAGAAATTCCTAATAGAAAATGAAAAAATAGAACCATAAGTCCTTGGACTATACCTCTTCAAAAGATTTATATACACAAATATAAAGGTGAATCAGTTCCTTAACCAGAATTTATAAGATTGGGTATAATAGATTTACAATTGGAAGGGACTTTAGGGATATCAAGTCTAGTCTCCTAATCTCACAGATTAGAAAACTGAAGCAGCTAAAAGATTACATGATTTCTCAAGAGTTACATTACTAATAAATGTCTAAGGTACAATTTGAACTCATATCTTCCCAACTCCAAATTCAATGGCCTATCAACTATACCATGCTTCCTGCAGTTGCCTTCCTTTAGGGCATAATGGTAATTCATCTCCTTGTTCTTGCTACATGATAAACTCATTTTGGGGGAATTTTTTGGTCCTATACCATATCAATCAGCTATGTACTTTTCCATTTCTTTACTGATATAGCCCATGGTTGAAAAAAATGTGGAGATTAGTTTGGATTGCCTTTGGGAAATTGGGCTTTTTAAATGACTCCCAAGCTCCTCCCTGAAACACAAACCCATCTTTTTTTTAATACCACTTTTCTAACCAGTATTGTTGGTGAATCACAGTGATTCATAGAACACCACAATTCCTGAATAAAAATTAAGGATCACCCAAAAGACAATAGAAAGGTACATCATGTAAGTAAGTAGCTGGCTACACATTACTAATGAATAAATTATAAAATAAAATGGATCTTACCACCTTTCTGGACATTAGTAAAAACATGCCAATCAACAATTAGAGAATTAGAGTGTTTATTAAAGTACTTGAACATTTTTATTTCTAGTCAACTAATGATCCTAGAATTATTGTGTGAGATACTAGAAACCACTCACTAATTAACTGAAAAGAAGTCCAAAATAGCAAGGTGGAAGGGCAATTTGACATAAATACCTTAGCAATTATTCATCTCTCTTAATTTTATATAAGAAAACAAACTTGTATGTATGTGTGTATATATTATATATATATATATATGTGCCTCCAGCATGCCCTAGGCATACTCTTATACAATGCAGAAAAATTTTTCTGTATGCCTCACTGTAAAGATTGTTTGGACAGATGCTGTCATTTTCCTTTCCAATGAGGCAAAGAATGCTTTTCTAAAGAGAGAGAGATTAGCACCCAAAAGTAATGAAATGCCCAAAGATACTGAACTCATCTGTATTGATAGGATGTCTAGACCCATGCCCATCCAAAACATAAAGAGAAAACATGCATTCTGACCCTGCCAAATTGTTCTCAATGTGACAGTGACAAGGAAATGCCTTCTGACTGGCACTCTGATTTGAATGCCTCATCATGTAAGCCAGATGACAACAAAGAAAAAAAACAGGTCAGAAAGCATTAGAAGAGAGAAATAATGGGAATGAAGCCAAGCATAGAATTATAGTTGAGGGGGCTAAAGGCACATAAAACCTCTGATGGAAATGGTGAGGGCTTCTAATTGTTGTGCTGGTTAATTGGTCATGATGCTATCAGCCTGGTTTGTTCTTATTGAAATGGCTTTCTGCATTCACATTAAGTATTTTAGTCCCTCTGGAAATGGCTTTAGTTACTTGCCAGTAGAACAAAGCATTTTCCTTTTAGAGCTAGAATCAATTGATCAACTAGCATTAAGAACTTGCCATGTGGTAGATAAAGAAAGAAAAGCAAAATAATCAAAAACAATCTTTGCCCTCAAAGAGCTCACAATCAAATAAAGGATATAACAATCAACAATTATGCACAAATAAAATTAACCAGCATTTTTTCAGGGGAAAAGCATCAAGATTAAGAATGACAGGGAAAGACTTTGGAAGATAGGACTTTAGCTGAAACTTGAGAGAAAGTTAGGAGGCAGAAGTCAGTAGACTTGGAGGATAGTCAATGAAATGCTCTGAGTCAGGAGATGGAGTGTCCTATTCAAGAAACCATAGGAGGTCAGTGTCATCAGGTGACAGAGTAAGTGGAGGGAAGTCTTACATAAGAAACCTAGAAAGATCAAAGGAGGCTAAGCTATTTAAGGGTCTGAAAAGCCAATCAGAGGATTTCATATTTGATACTAGAATATTTGGGAGCCATACAGGGTGTTCTTATAAAAATCTGCTATGTAGTGAAACTGGAAAAAATCTTAGAAGTCATCTTTTTCGACCTCATTTTATAAATGAAGAGATGGTGGGACAAAGTGATCCAAGGTTTTGCCTCAGGTTTTATTGACAATATATATAGTAGAACTAATATTTTAACCCATGTCTTCCAAATCCAAATTTATGTTCTGGTGGTTTATGTCATATGTTCTCCAAACTTGGCAATCTGAAAGAGAAAATGCCTTCCCCAAATACAGTCTTTCAGCAAGTATACTGGATATTATTCAGCAAGCTGGAAAACACATCACAGCCTTCTTGAAGTACTGTCTAAGCCATCAAAATGAAATAATTATGTGTAGTAGTGGGAGTCAGAAGCTATCTTCCTGTTTACCTGTCACTTAAACCAGACAAAACATAAACTTACAGAGAGAAGGAAACTAAAAAATTATCTAAACAAACTATAATCATCTAGATGGACAGTTGTTGGAGAAGTCGATCACAGTGTTGTGCCTAGAATTAGAAAGACCTGAATTCAAATCTTCAGGCACTTAATGGTTGAATTACCCTAAGCAAGATTCTGTTTGCCTCTATTTCTTCATATATGAGATAGCAACACTATAGCACCTACTATCAAAAATGCAATGCCTTCTACATCACAAGCACTATGTAGGTTATTGTTATCAACCAAGTTATGAACAGTGTGAAATACATTCCTGACCACTATCTTGCCTCCTAGTAAAGCTTAGGTGATGAGAAGGAGGAGGGGAAAAAAGGATGAGAATGACACTTAGGTGGTACTTCAAAGTTTACAAAGCACCTTACATGTATTAAATTCATTGATCCTCATTTCACAGAAGACAATGCAATTTCTTTGATGTTCTTGAACGACAATAATATATGCAGTCTTATAGTATGTACACAACCGTCAGGAGAGGAAAATAATTCTGTCTTCTGAAACTTCTCCCTTATAGTTTGACCTTTTAATGTTTCCTTTATAAAATAGCTTCAGAAAGCAATGTAGTCCCAAAGTCCCCTGGATTCACTGTATAACTTACATCCTATTCTATTTTTGGATAGGTCTAATTTTAGGATCTCTTTTCCTTATGTTAAGTTGAAATATGTAGCTCAACAAAATCTGAGAAGATGGTGAAATGTCAAAATAAATTTAATGAGAAACCTTCCATCAAGGCACACCATCACCCCCGCTATGTGCTAGGTCAGCATGTAAATCAACCTTCATTAAAATCTCAGAGAAACCTTTTCCCAATCTCTATCTTTTTTTCCTCCTTGATTTCTCTTCCTTATTTCAGATCTATAGTAAGTTTTGTGGGATTTCTGATTTCTACTTAAAAGACAAAACTCAGTAAAATATTCATTTAATACTGTGAATAGCTGTCTAGGATAGTTTGGATCAGAAGATAAAGGGAATCTGGCAAAGTTAAGGCCAAACATTGAGATTTTCAGTTTCAGAGTTTCAACTGTGGCCAGAACTACACAGGTAACTCTTCACTTCTCATTCTAAAAGACACAGGATGATTGTGCAAAATGTACAGCCTTATAATGTGACTCCCCAGCCCATGGGGGGATTTCTTTCCTCCCAATTCTGATTCACTAAGCACTTTTCAAATGTTAAAAGGTGGGGAAATCTTAACCCCTTTGACAGAACACTGACATTTTGACATGGTTTCAATTGGCTAATTTGCATCCTGGAGTGTATAATGTTAGACTGGAGGACAGATAAATGCTTGTTAATTGATTGATTGATTGATTGATTGATGTATCTTTTTTTTCTCCATTTTCAATACTCTCTATCCCATTTCCCCAAAGAACCTATTCTAAGTCTTTCCTATTATCTTAAATTCCTTACACTTTCCTTCTCCCCAAGCAACTTAACTGAGGACTTCATCTCATACTTTACTGAGAAAATAGAAACAATATGCAGTGAACTACTTCCTCTTCCCATAGAAACACTGAGATCATTCCCAAATTCATTCCTCCAGTTTCTGTTAATCAAGGATCTTTTCTCCTCAATAAGGACAAACTCTCTACAACAACCTTTGTTCATCCCCTCTTATTTTCTCTATACAATGCTCCCTCTATAATCTCTACTCACTAAGCTTCATTCTCTCACCCCTACTTTCTGGTTCCTTCCCTTCTACTTACAAACACATCCAAATCTCCACTATTCTTAGGGAAAATTAAAAAAAAAACCTTCTGATTGGACCCTTCCATCTCTCAAGCTATTATTCTATAGTTTTCATTTCTTTCACAAATTCCTAGAAAAAAATCTACTCTTATTACATATATATAGCATTGGTTTCACCTTTAACAGTCAATGGCAGGGTGGGGCAGCTAGGTGGTACCATGGATAGCACTGCCATGGAATCAGGAGAACCTGAGTTCAAATCCAGCCTCTGACATTTAATAATTGCCTGGCTGTGTGACATTGGGCAAGTCACTTAACCCCATTGTCTTAAATTAAAAAAAAGAAGTCAATAGGTAAGCAATATGTGGCACAATGGATAGAACACAGGTCCTGGAGTCAAGAGGATCTAACTTCAAATTCAGCCTCAGACACTTAGCTATGTGACCTTGGACAAGTCACTTGACCTCATTGCCTTGCAAAAATCAAAACAAACAAGCAAAAAAGTCTGTGGGCCTCACCCCGTCTTTCAAGAATGCATCCTGCTATTCTCCCAACTCAAAGATGCTATGATTCGAAGTCTCAGCAGGCCCATAAAGTTTCCTCTACCTGTTAGCAGTATGACACAGAGAAAAGAGGATCAGATTCAGAATCAGAAAGTCCAGGTTTGAATTTCAACTCCAAAGCCTACTGACTTTGTTACTCATTACTTTCATTTTCTTTTCTATAATATTCAGATAATAATAGTAACTAACATTTATAAACCACTTTTTATAAAGTAGTAACATTTATAAATGTTTATAAATTATAAACATTAAGGTTTATAAAATTCATTGCATGTTACTTCTTTTGATCTTCACAGCCCTGTGAGGTTGGTTTATAGATAAGGACTAAAGCTGAACAGTTAAGTGACTCATCCAGAGTCACAAAGCTAGTAATTGTTGAGGTCAAACTCAAACCCAGATCTTGCTGACTCCAAGTGCAATAGTCTATCCACTTTATTCCCAGTTACCACTGAGATAATAGTACATTTCCTAGTTCATGCCACTAACTGATGATGAAAAAAGTTTTTAAATCCCAAAGTGCTGTATATAAACACAAGCTACTGTGTGTAAAAATTTCAAGCTCACATACATTGATACATCATTATTCTAGATCATATCCTATTCACCATTTCTTTCTGTATCACACTACCTGTTCTATATATTCATTTTTATAAATTGGATTGGAATTTTTTTCCCTTTATCCTTTAGATCTGAGCTTGACTTGTATCATATATGCACAAACTCAGTATTTAATTAATAGTCAGTCTCAAGGTCAGAAAATTCTGAGTTCAAGTGTTATCTCTGATTCATACTATATGATCCTAGGAAAATTACATCATCTTTTTGTGTCTTATGTAACTCTTCAAGACATTGAACTGAAAAGACAGAATGACCTGTATTGATAAAGGGAGTTTTCTCTCTGGGATTTCCCCATTTCAGTGAAATAATAGGTATATATGTCTCACATAAACCTCTCTGTCTCACATATACATCTTTTTTTTTTGGTACTTTAAAATTTTTACATTATATCTTTTAGATCTTCCCTATAGTCTTCCATTAAGCCACCTTATTTCTTTCATGTCTGATCATTATCTTCATTAACACTACCTCTTAAATATTTCATCTCAATAAGCAAGAAGTTATTCCTTCAACACAACACATAACACATAGACAAACCCATAGCATAGCCTGAAAATCATTTTTTTCATATATCATCAAATAGTCATTTGCTTCATACAAAAGATTCGTGCCTGCAGTTTTGTGTCCCATCACCAAAATTGTTACAAAAGCTTTCCTTTTTGGGTGTCTTTTTTAATGTTTATCTAAATATTTTATTTGTTTTCCAAGTATATACAGTAGTAGTTTCTACCTATAATTTTTGTAAGATTTTGAATTTTACAATTTTTACCCCACCCTCCCTTCCCTCTCCCCTATCTGCACTGAAGACAATCTGACATCTTTACATTGTTTCTATGCTATTCATTGACCAAAATTGAATGTGTTGAGGGGTGGCTAGGTGGCATAGTGGATAAAGCACCGGCCTTGGAGTCAGGAGTACCTGGGTTCAAATCCGGCCTCAGACACTTAATAATTACCTAGCTGTATGGCCTTGGGCAAGCCACTTAACCCCATTTGCCTTGCAAAAACCTAAAAAAATTGAAAGTGTTGAGAGAAAAAACATAACCTTGAGGAAGAAATAAAATATTAGAGACAGCAAAATTATGTAGTACATAAAACAACTTTTTTTTAAAAAATCAAAGTTAATAATCTTTGGTCTTTGTTTAAATTCCACAATTCTTTCTTTGGATACAGATGATATTCACCATCACAGACACCCTAAAATTGTCCCTGATTATTGCACTGATGAAATGAGAAGGTCCATTAAAGTTAACCACCCACCCTATATTGCTATTAGGGTGTACAATATTCTTCTGGTTCTGCTCATCTTGCTCAGCATCAGTTCATGCACATCTTTCCAGGTTTCTCTGAAATTCCATCCCTCCTGGTTTCTAATAGAACAACAATATTCCATAACATTCATATACCACAATTTGTTCAGTCATACCCCAATAAATGGAAATCCCATCAATTTCCAATTATTTGCCACCACAAACAGAGCTGCTATGAATATTTTTGTACAAGTGATGTTTTTACCCTTTTTCATGATCTCCTCAGGATATAGACCCAGTAGTGGTATTGCTAGATCAAAGGGAATGCACATTTTATTGACCCTTGGGCATAATTCCAAATTGCTCTCCAGAAAGGTTGGATGAGTTCACAGATCCACCAACAATGCATTAGGGTCCCAGATTTCCCACATCCCTTCCAACATTGATCATTATCCTTTCTGGTCATATTAGACAATCTGAGAGGTGTAAGGTGGTAACTCAGAGATGCTTTAATTTCTCTAATCAGAAATGATTTGGAACAATTTTTCATATGCCTATGGATAGTTTTGATTTCCTCATCTGAAAATTGCTTTTGCATATCCTTTGACCATTTGTCAATTGGGGAATGTTTTGGTGAGGTTTTTTTTTTTATAAATTTAACTCAATTCTCTATGTATTTTAGAAATGAGTCCTTTGTCAGAAACGCCAGTTATAAAAATTGTTTCCCAATTTACTATATTTCTTTTGATCTTGGTTACAGTGGTTTTGTTTGTGTAAAAACTTTTTAATTTAATGTAATCAAAATTATCCAGTTTGTTTTTAATGATGCTCTCCATCTCTTCCTTTCCCCTTTCCATAGATCTGACAAGTAAAATCTTATTTTTTCTCCTAGTTTGCTTATAATATTGTCTTTTATATCTATAGGGTATGAGATATTGGTCTAATCCAAGTTTCTACCATACTATCTTCCAATTTTCCCAACAGTTTTATCAAAGAATGAGTTCTTATCCTAGAAGTTGGACTCCTTGGATTTATCAAACAGCAGATTGCTATAATCATTTCCTGCTATCTCTTTTGCACCTAGTCTGTTCCACCGATTCACCCATTCTATTTCTTTGCCAGTACCAGACCATTCTGATGACTGATGTCTTAGAATATAATTTTAGATCTGGTAAGGCTCCCTTGATATTCTTGACTTTTTGTTTCTCCATTTGAATTTAGTTACAATTTTTTCGAGCTCATTAAAGTCATTTTTGGGGGGAAATTTGATTAGTATGGTACTAAATAAGTGGTTTGATTTAGGGAGAATTGTCATTTTTATTATATTAGTTCAGTCAATCCATGAGCAGTTGATATTTTCTCAGTTATTTAAATCTGATTTATTTGTGTGAAAAGTGTTTTATAGTCATTATCATAGAGTTTCTGAGTCTACTTTCACAGCTAGACTCCCATACAAAATCTTTCTTATGCATTGTGATTATATAAATAGCAAGTATCCAATTTATAGGTTTTTTTAAGTTTAATTCTTGGAAAATATAAACCTATTTGGATCTAATGCTTAAAATTATCTAAAGAATAAAGTTAAAACCCTTTCATTGCAAAGAATTCTGTTCTTAGAGTCAGGAAGACCCAAGTTCAAATGTGACCTCAGATATTTGCTACTTGTGGGATTCTGGGAAAGTTAAGTCTCAATTTCCTCAACTGACAAACAGAGACAGCATCTATCTCTCAGAAATGTTGTGAGTATCAAGCAAGATAATATTTGTAAAGCCTTAAATAATAATGTCAGAAATGTAACAAGCACTTAATAAATGTTTGCCTCCTTCCTTACTTTCATAAGCTAGCAACCATTCTATCTTTCCTGCCTTATATAGAGTGAGGACAGAAGTAGAAGAAATGAAAGGAAATTGCAAAGAAGCAAATTTAGATTGGATGTAAGGGAAAACTTTTTAATAATTAGATCTATCAAAAAGTGAAATGGATTTCTTGGAAGTCATTGACATCTCCCTCAATAGGGAACTGCAGTCAAAGGCTGGATAAGTAATTGGCAGTTGTGTTTTTAGCTATGAGTAAAACTGAGGTCAAGCTCAAGTCTAGGTATTACTGACCTCTAGGCCATTGAGGTCCTTTCCAACCTGAGACTGTGATTTTCTAATGTTGCTACTTTCCTCCTTGTGCTAATGATGATTGATAACTTCTTGCTCTTCCATTCCCCTGCCTTTTTTAAATTTTGTTTCCTTGACAGAAGTGACTTACTATCTATCATCTCCCAATTTTCTATGGAGTGCTTCATTACTCATCCTTTAAAGCACAACTCAAATGTTGCCTGCTCCATAAAATCTTTCCTGTCCTTCAACCCAGGCATGAATCCTACCATATACCTGGGCCACCACCCATGCTTGCCTATGGGATTAAGGGCTGGAGACCTATATGCTTCCATGTCTAAGAGAAATAAACTACCCAACATGATTCCTGAACATTTGTCTTCTTGCTCCATAATCTTCTTACAAATATATACAAAACAGATTAAAAATAGATGAAAGACAATTTTTGAGGAGGAATATGTTAAAAAAAAAAGAGCTAACAACCTGCCACTCCCACAAATGTTCTCTTCTTCAGTAAAATCCTTAATTCCTACTAAAGATCCTCATATGGCATAGTTTATAATCACTTCACCTTTCTTTTCACCTGGATAGGTTATATCTCTAGACTACAGATCTAAAGTGTTGCATCCAGATAAATAGAAACTGGATTGGTGGTTTTAGTGATATAAATAACTACCAAGATTGAATTAAGTTATCTCATTCCTAATGGGAGAATGACTTACTTTGTAACACCTGGTTCATATTCTCTGATATTTATTTTGCTAGCTATTGGGATAAGTGGAATTTTTTGCTAAATAACTACCAAAAAATGTTTCTCTACTTGTTCAGTCCTGGGTTAGCAACTTCTCTGCAACTTATAGACTTAGAGAGTTGCTTAGAAGATTAGACTTAGTGACTTGTTCAAAGTTGAATAATCAGATATTCATGAACCCAGGTCTTGTCTAAGGCTGACACTCAAACCAGTCTGCTATTTTACCTATCCCAAAAAGATTCATAATAGTATACCACTGCAACTGAATCCTGAGCAGGGCAGAAAACAATCCTTAACTCTAGGAATAAAGTGTGAGATCAAAGGAGGATTTTTGGTTATTATAAAAAATTGTTTAACATTAAGACATTTGCAGTCTATTAGAACCCTTACATAATTTCTAAAGTATGGCAAGATAGTAATCTGTGAGAGAAAGGAAAAGTCCAACATTATATTGATTCTTTTCCTACCCAACAACAACAAAAGGAATATGAATCTACATGCTAGGTCGAAGTTGCCCTGCTAGGGTACCAGGCATGAATTCTGGACACTCCAGAGGTTAGGACTTAAAGGAAAGGACTGGTGTTTCCCTAGAAGGGAGTTTCATTCTGGTACCAGAAAGAATGGAACAACTGCTTTTAAATTATCTTTTAAATACTTAAAAACCTACATAAAACCTCACGTCCTAAAGGTGATAGAGAAGAGATATGGACTTCAAACAATAAGCCAAATAGAGAACTAAGCACTACATATGGTGTCTCTTCCAAATTGCCCTTATCTCTTCAGTAATTACATTTAGGAATAGAATTGATAATTCAGTGACATGTAAAAGTACATTCCAATTCTTCTAGGTTCTGATATCCAAACTGTTCTGCCAATACCATTCTTAGATTCTTGAAGATTGAAGGAGGACTTCTGAACCGATGCTGCCTTCCATCATCAAAGGATTCTAAAAGGTAGCCATAACAAGTGCAATTCTCTCAATCTGAACCCAAACATATCATTGTTACATAGATTTAAGGCTGGGAGAAACCTTAGAAGGCATTGAGTCTATCCCCCTTATTTTATATCTGAGGAAACTGAGGCCTAGAGACATTAAATAAGTAAAACTTGCCTAGGTTCCCACAGCAATTAAGGGAAGGGGAGCAAGTAAAGTGGAATTTGAATCAAAGTTTTCTTCTAGTCACTATACTATGTTCTCTAGTACTGATCCTCACATACAAGTCATATATAATGAGACTGAGATCTTAAAAACCCACCTCAACTTTTGATTAATCATTTCATTACAATGAAACAGGAGTTATCAGATACTAATATGAATATGACTTAGAAGGACATTTCTTCTTACAATGTCATATGTGTAGTCAAACTACTATTGATAGGGTAGCTAGGTGGTTCAATGGAAAGAGTACTGGGCCTGAAATCAGAAAGAATTATCTTCCTAAATTCAAATCTGACCAAGAACACTTATTAGATGTGTGAGTCAGGGTAAGTCACTAAATTCTATTTGACTAAACTTCCTCAACTGTAAAATAAACTAGAGAAGGAAATGGCAAACCACTATAGTAACTTTGCCAAGAAAACTCCAAATGGGGTCATGAAAAGTCAGATATGAGAGGAAGAATAATACTACTAATGGTAAGATATAGAATTAGACATAGTTATGTTGCTCAGATATTTCTACTTTTTTGTGATCCCAAGGACTATAGCAAACCAATACTGTCCATGGGGTTTTCTTGGCAAGTATACAGGAGTGGTATACCATTTCGTTTTCTGTTCAATTAAGGCAAAAAAGGTTAGGTGATTTGCTGAGGGTTGCATAGTCTGAGGTCAAATTTGAACTTGGGTCTTCCTGACTCCAGGTTCAATCCACTAAACTACCTCACTGCTCCCTTGGCAACAGAGGTAAAGTATCTTGCCAGACTCATAGACATTACCATCATGTTAAACTGAAAATTTGTTCCTTTCAGGGAAATTGGATGGCAACTTAGTTATGGGTTCTATACGAAATCTCTCATTTTATACAGAAGGAAAATGAAGCCCAGAGAGGCCAAGTACTTTGACTGAGTGATACAGATATTGAGGAACATTGTCAGTATTGACACCCAAGACATCTGAATTCAAAGCCAGTTTGAACTCTAACACTCACTTAGCCAGCACACAGTCAGACACTTGTGATATGTTGGTCAGTTTTGCTGATCTCTTATTTTTCTTTTTTCTCTTTTTTATTCTTTCTTTATAGAATACTCTTAGGGGAGACCTGAATGGGGATTAGATTTCAGTGGCATAAGGAAGTTCCATGAAAGAAAACTTCCTCTACCAAATATGAATTCAAATCAATTCAATAAACATTTGTTAAGCATCAGCTATGTGGCTAAGGATACAAAAAAGAGGCAAAAGAAAGTTCCTTCCTTCAAACACTTCATAATCAAATGAGGAAGACAACATGCAAACAAAAATATATCAAGCAAGCTTATGTAGAAGATAAACAAAATAATCAACAAATGGACAGCACTGGAATTAAGAGAGGCTGAGAAAGGCTTCCTGAAGGAGTGGATTTTTATTTAGAACTGAAAGGATTTCAGACATGTCATTAGTCAGCATGAAGAAGGAAGACCATTACAGGCATAGGGGAAGGGTCAGAGCTCAAAATTGGAGTATTTTGTTCTTCAAACTGCCAAGAGGTCAATGTCACTAAATTAAAGAGCACATGGTGGGGAATAAGGTATAAGAAGACTGGAAAGGAAGAACGTTAAATGTCAAATAGAGTACTTAGTATTTCCTCTTGGAGGAAAAGAGGAGATACTAGAGTTTAGTGAATAAGAGATTGACATGAAATTGGTACATTCTCCAGAACTTTTAGTCTTAGCTGTCTAGAACAATGGGAGATGAAATGATTTACCCAGAGTCACACAATGAGTATAAGTCAGAGTCAGGACTTGAACCCAGATCTCTCTGGCCAGAGAAGTTCTATTCCATGAAGGAGATATGGAGGAAAGAAAGGAATATGATGAAAAATGTAGATAAGGTAAAAACAAAAGATATAAATTTCATCATATAGATAAGAATGATAGCAAACATATATCCCCACCCTTCAAACAGAGGGATAGGACTAGAGCTGGATTACTCCCCTTTCTTTGATTAAAAAACTAAATGTTCATTGATTGATCAACTTTGAGAGCAGAATTTGCATATATTGCCAAAAAGAAACTTTCTTTTTCTTTACTACCATAAAGGGAGTGACTTAGATTGTTCAATGGATGCCCACTCCTTATGAACTGTACCTGTCATAATCCCCATATATTTTGAATATTCACTGATTTTGTTTCCATAAACCTTACTAGATAAAGAAGAGAATCCTTTGATTTATTGCTAAACAGGAACTAGGAATAAAATTGAAAGGCACTAATGGCTACTGTGCATCTTCTTTCCTGTGATCAAATGATGAGGAAAAGACTGTCTTAAGCCTCCTAGTGGGAAGTAAGGATGATAGAGGTCTAGGGATTTCATTTCCCCACCCATGCCATCAACAATGTGGACTGTAAGTCCTGATGTTGCTTTTGCCTTTTATGTTTGTGCTTTCCTGCTCCTGGGTGAAGAAGTATCAGATACAAGTTGAACCTTGTGGGCTTTGAAACTTTGGAAGAGCAAATTTCCATATTTGTGGACTCCTGTTCACAACATACCAACATAGTCCAGGAGAGTGACTGGAAACCACTCCAATGGTTAATGGATCCCATTGTCAAGAATCCAGGTCCCAAGAGAGACTTGCTCCTCCACTTCAACATTCAACTGCTATCTTGATGGGAAAAGTTATTTTACAGATGCTGCATTGTTTGAACCCACTCTTCCCAGGGTCCAAGGAAATATGGGGGGAAAGCCTACGTAGAGTTGGTGAAGAAAAATATTTATAATTCTCCTTTTTGCTATGTCTTCTCACTTCTTTCTATATCTTACATGTCCCTTTGTAAAAGTTACATTAATGGGTTTTAAAAAACACTGCAGCACTAATAATTGATAATAGATAGGAAGTATGCAGGAATAAGGCCTGGAGCTGATGGCATAATAAAGATATGATCAACCCATAGGGTACCCTTAAAGCAGTGAGGGAGTTATAGTCTTTCTCAGGGAGTCCACAGATATGTAGAAGTGGGAGTTTGGATAAGGAGACCCAGTGCTTATAAGATAGCTATATAAATGAGAACTCAATAGGTTAATAAAAATAATATTGAGAAATTACTATGCTTAAAAAAGGTTATCTATATACTAATTTACTTAAAGATTTAAGTATAGCACAAAATGTTTGTAAGATTTGCTACCAGTCCCCTACATGGGGTATTTGTGGTTACTTATATTATATCATAAGAAAGAAAAAAAATTACAAAATAAAATGCCTGTATCATTAAACATCTTTCTGACATTTCTCTTGCAACTTTAACTAAAATGTAAAGATAATATTCTGACAGCTTTAGAGATGAAGATTTAAGTAAAAGTTTAAGGTTTATCCATCACTGTAGCAGAAGTGCCAAAATAATCCCAAATAATTGTTTGAATATAATATGAAAATTCCCTTTCCCAACCCCTCAGATGGAACAGAATCTGAGGGAAAAGAACAAAAGGAAAACACAGAACTGCTAAAGAGCAGTTTCCCATGATACTCAGCTTGGGGGTGTCATTCCTAAAACTTTATAAAATTACTTAATTTATCGAGAGCAAAGATGGTAGTGAGTACTCCATTTCTATAATTTAGATGACTGGATGTTTGTTCATCTTTTAAAGGACATGAACCATGTGAAAGAGGGTAACAGTACTTATGAATTTGAAACTGAACAGAAGATGAGAACTGTGAAAACCCACACACTAAAATGCTTGTAATGAGGCTGCCCTAGAATTTTCTAAACTCAATACCTAATCAGATCCTGAATTTTTATGTGTCTCTGCCCCCTTGTGGTGATCCGAGCATTTTATGTATGAATTGGGAAAAGCAACTGGAACTGAGAAATTTAGAAACAAATGAGTTTTTAAAATGAAAAGCAGTCAATGTATATAGAATCCATGGTTGGAGGGAACATTAAAGGTTCAACTTCCTTATTTTTAAAATGAGGGCATGAGGCACAAAGAGGTGAATTTATTTGTTAATAGAAATATATGGGAGAGGCAGAGCCAAGATGGCAGCATGGGAACAGCCTTTTCTAGGCTCTCTCAAAAATATTCCAAAAATCTTAAAATTATGACTCTAATGAAATTTTTGAGAGACAAATCCCACAGAAAGATCCAGTGAGACAATTCTCCAGCCCAAGATAACCTGGAAAATCGTGGGAAAACTCTGTTCCATGGGGGTGGAAGGGGTGGCAGTCCTCCCCTTTATGTACTGCATGAAGAATACAGTGCAACCAGGATTATCACACTGGAGCAAAGGAGCTCCAGTATTCCCACTGGATGTCTAGGCACCTGGGTCCAGGGAGCCTGGCAGCAAAAGCAGTTTCCTGACCTGGCAACCCAGGGAACACCAAATACAACTTGGAAGATCAGTAGGGAAACCTCTTCCAGAGTATGTGGGAGCCACTAGCATAGCTGAGGTCCTCAGCACAGCCCAGATTCCAGGAAACAGAAGCGAAATGGAAGAGGGAACACAACTGCAACCAGAGTACTCAGGCCACAGAAAGCAAAGTGGTAGGGGAAGACTATCAAAGTCTCCCCTCTGGCCCTGGGACAGAAGTCTTGTGCTTTGTCTATGTTCAGACCCTGGTCGCAACCTGGGATCCCTTATTGCCATCCACAGACCACAGCACAGGCAGAAGAACAGTCAGAGCCTCACATAAGACCTTTAAGGAATGTTGAGGTCCTTTTGGGGGTGGCCCAATAATACTCAGAAGTTCAGGAAGCACCCCAAACCAGGCACAGGCTGGGGAAATGAATAAACAGAAAACAAAGGAGCCTGACCATCAACAATTACTTTGGTCCCATGGAAGACTAAAACACACAATCAGAAAGTTCAAGCTTCAGCATCTAAATCCTCCAAGAAATATAGAAGTTTGTCTCAGGCTATTTCAGAGATAAAAAAAAGATTTTGAAAATCAAGTAAGGGAGGTAGAGGAAAAATTGGGAAGAGAAATGAGGGAGATACAGGAAAAACATGGAAAAGAAATCAGAAATATAGTCAAGGAGATCCAAAAAAATGCTGAAGAAAATAACATTCGAAAAACTAGTCTAGGTCAAATGGAAAAAAACAGTTCAAAAAGTTAATGAGGAGAAAAATACCTTAAAAGGCCAGATGGAAATTAGCCAGATGGAAAAGAAGATAAGAAAGCTCTCTGAAGAAAACAAATCCTTCAAATGTAGAATGGAGCTAAAGGAAGCTGATATCTTTGCAAGGAATCGAGACACTATAAAACAATATCAAAAGAATGAAAAACTAGAAGAAAATGTGAAATATCTCATTGAAAAAACAACAGATCTGGACAACGGATCTTGACAATGGATCCAGAAGAGACAATTTAAAAATTATTGAGCAATCTGAAAGTCATAAACAGGAAAAGAGCTTTGACTTCATTTTTAAAGAATTTCCACAGGAAAATTGTCCTGATATCCTAAAAACAGAGGGTAAAATAGAAATTGAGAGAATGCACCCATCTCCCACTGAAAGAGATTCAGAAAGAATAATTCCCAGGAATATTATAGCCAAGTTCCAGAACTCCCAAGTCAAAGAGAAAACATTACAAGCAGGGTGAAAGAGGGTAATAGTACAATTCAAATACTATGATGCTGCAGTCAGGATTACCCAGGACTTAGCAGCATCCACATTAAGGGTTCATAGGGCTTGAAATATAATATTCTGGAAGGCAAAAGAGCTTGGAATGCACGCAAGAATCAACTACCCAGCAAAACTGAACATCCTCTTCCAGGGGAAAAGATGAACTTTCAGTGAAACTGTGAAATTTCAAGTGTTCCTGTTCAACAACCAGGGCTGAACAGAAAGTTTGATCTTCAAGTATATCATTCAGGTTAAACACAGAGAGGGTGAATGAGAAGGGTAAATTGTGAGGATTTATTGATGATAAACTGTGTGTATTCCTGCATGGGAAATGATACTGATAATGCTCATATGAATCTTCTCATTTATTAGAGCAGTTAGAAGGAGCTTTTATAGTACAGACATAGGAGAGAGCTGAATTTGAAGGTATGATATATTTTTTAAACGGAGTCAATGGGTGAAAAGGAAATGTACTAGGAAAAAGGAAAGGAGAGGTAGAATAGACTAAGATAATTCATTTAAAAAGAGTCAAGAAATAGCTTTTGCAATGGTATGGAAAGGGGGGAAAGTGAGAGGGGAATGAGGTAGCCTCATTCTCATCAGAAATGGCTCAGAAAGGAAACAACATATATACTTAATAGGGCATAGAAATCTAGAAGAAAAAAGAAAGGGGATGGGAGAAAGGGGAAGGGGGAGAAAGGAGGGAGGAGGTAGAGGATAGAGAAGAAGGTAGATCATGGGAGAGGATAGTCAGATATAATACATTTTCTTTTTTACTTTTTTGCAAGGTGGTGGGATTGGATGGCCTGTCTGGGACCAAGGGGATGGGGTGAGTGCTGGGTCTCTGGGGTAGGATATTGGCTTGGGACCTCTTGGCTTCGAGGCTGGTGTTTTGTCTGCTGAGCCACTCAGCTGCCCCACAGCACACTTTTGATGAGGGACAGAGTGAAAAGAGAGAGAAAATATAATAATTGGTAGTGGGAAGAAATGGATGTAGGGAATTACAATCAGCAACATCAATTGTGAAAATAACTTCTTTGATGGACATATGATAAAGAATGAGATCCACCACAAGACAGAGCTGATGGTATCTGAACACAGACTGAAACTCATTTTTTTCTCTTTGCTTCACTTTATTTCTCATGAGATTTTTTTATTTGTGGGGGATTATGTTTAATCTTACAAGAGGACTATTTTAGTAATGAATAAATAAACAGTAAAATTAAATAATAAAAAAGAAAAGAAAAGAAATATATGACCAGGAACAACAGTGGGTCAGTCAGATGGCAAGAACAAAGACTAATAGATGAAGAGTTCGTGTACCCAACTAGTATTCATTCAGTGTCAAACTCATGTGAAGAAGGCTCCCTTCACATTGAATAAACCATACATGAGATGAATCACAAATATCCATTGTAATTCCCATTAGTACAGAAAGAAAACATAAGGATATACAACAACAAGATATGTATCTGTGTGCTAATATACACCTATACAAACATAAATATAGAAAGGGTCTCATATTTCATCAGTGTAAGAATTTCCCAACATGGGATGTTACTTTACCAATCCAAAGTTATAACTTGATAGATAAACCCTAAAGCAAAAAAAAAAAAAAAAAGGCTAGAAAAGTCAGAGGTGGCATTTGAACTGCAATGTAGTATAATTGACAGAGTGACATAGACTTGTATTCAGAAATAGCAAGATTCAAATCCTGCCTCTCACACTTACTTAGCTGCATGACTATGGACAAATCATCTGATCCCCTATGCTTTGGTCTATTCATCTGTAAAATGAGGACAATAGCATTTACTGTTCATGACCCTATTTGGGATTGGCATGGATACCAGAGTGATTTGCTATTTCCTTTTCCAGTTAATTTTACAGATGAGGAAACTGAGGCAAAAGGCCAAACCACACAGTTAGTAAGTGTCAAAGGTCAAATTTGAACTCAGGAAGATGTCTTCCTGACTGCAGTCCCACCATTATATCCACTGTCATCTAACTGCTCAATAATACCCCTAATACCTATTATAAGACAATATTTTTTTTTGAGGGAGACCACAACATCAGGGAGGTGATTCCATGACAAGCATGTGAATTGGATATGAGTGAATGGGTGCTGCGCTAAGTCATAAGCCTCATTTTCTCCTCCAGTCATCTGAGCCCAGTGGCCAGATATGAGTCAGAATGACTGGAGATGGTCCTGGATGCAAGACAACCAGGTTAAGTGACCTACCAGAGGTCATAAAGTTAGGAAGTAGCAAGTTTCTGACTTGGATTTGAACTCCCATCCTCCTAAATCTAAGGGCAATGCTTTTATCCACTGTGCTATCTAATTGTTCTCATAAGACTTTACACTCTATATATAAAGTCCCTTGTTAATCTTAAATAATAGCAGTCAAATAGTCATTATCATTTTTTTAATAATGATAATAATAATAATAGAATGATACAATTAGGTGATTAAACTTGTGCTTCAGAAGCTTACTTTTCTTTGTAAACAAACATGTTAAACTCCTATATTATAGTTATATAAGCTATACTTTAAAATTCATCAAATAAACTAAACTGGAATAAGGGTAGTTTATGATACTTTTAGACAGAACTGTTAGCCAAAGTCACCTATACCTAAGGAGCAAAACTGGAAAAAAAAAAGATGGAAATTTGAATTTAATGACAAGAAAAACTTCTTAAAATTTAGAGCTGTCCAAAAATACTATTGATTGACTTACCTTAATTATGAGTGAAATGTTCTTCCTTAGCAGTTCTCCAGTAGAAATTCTACAATCTTTTATTAGAGATGTTATCATGGAAATTTTTCTTACTGAAATTAGAGACAGAGGTTTCTCCTAACTTTCAATTCTATAATAAAATTCATCCACAAAAAAATGAAGAATGTTTTAATAGATATCACCATTCAAAATCACCATATCCTCCAAACTATGTAAAATGAAAGTTTTCACAATATCAAAACCTAGCAGAATAATTTAAAATCATGTGGGGAAAAGAAAGGTATGTAACATTTGTTCCTTCAGTCATCTCAAAAAATCTTGAGCTCTTCATCTTTCAACAGCTGCCTTAGAGTGTTGGGATTTGTTATTCATCAATATTATATAAGTTTTTTTAATGAGTTCACAGAAAATGAATTTATATACTAATTCTCATATTTAAATATAAAGAAAACAGTGATTTCTATCCACCTGCACAATAATCAAAGAACATTAATAAATAGAAGATCAATTTTCTCCGTGCTCTTTCTGAATGAGATAAAAAGATAAGATGAATGAAAAAATACTATGAAAATAACAATAATAACTTTTGTTGATCATCACATTGCCTTTGACTCAATTCCATACTCATGGCTCGCTTACTTGTCTATTACAAATACATAAAATAGAACCAAGAATGGTGAACTAGTTAGAATAGTTCACATTTCCATGGAAACTGTTCTCTATTTAAAGTATGCCACCAAACACATAATATAAAGAACAATTGATATAATATCTGTCATTTTTCAGGGGATTATGATTCAGACATTATGATTCTTCCTAGTTTTCAAACTATTATCCTCTCTTCTAAACAGAGATAAATATAACTCCAATTTTTTTTATTTTTTGCAAGGCAATGGGGTTAAATGACTTGCCCAAGGTCACACAGCTAGGTAATTATTAAATGACTGAGATTGTATTTGAATTCAGCTCTTCCTGACTCCAGGACCAGTGTTCTATCCACTGCACCACCTTGCTACCCTTATAGCTTCCAATTTAAAGAAGGAATCAAATCAGATAATTTAAAAATCACAATTTACATAAATGATAGCAAACTATATGGTTCCACCAAAACATGAATAAAACAGATCCTTTGTCTTGTGATCTCTTTCTCTGATGACATCAAAATGGCATTCAGATTTGACAGGTATAAAATTCTCAATGAAACCCCAATAAAAGACAGACTGAATGCTTCTAACTTAAATCTAGAATTCACATTGACTCTATAAATGAAAATGATTTGTATAAATGTCTTAGAAACCTCCAAGCAAAACATATGAGATTGATTATATTAAGAAACTTACTGACATCTGAAAATCAAACCTTTCTGAGATGGATATCTTAAAGTAATTAAATCCATGAACAGGAATAAATAATACACACTTTTGAAACTATAAACTGTACCAAAATCTATTTGGGAAAGTCTTTTAACAAAACTACATACAATATTAGCAAAATATAGGGACCTTCATTCTAAGGCAGTTATAGAAAGATTAACATTTCCTCACCAAAAAAGATGAGAGGGAATTATAGATATTCTTAGAACATCTGACAAATAAGGTAAATACTTTTGGAACAAATTATCAGCATTTCACTGGGTAATGGTAAAAGGTACTAATAGATATATATTGATGAATATGTTAAATATAACTCAAAGAAGTTTGTCTCCAGAGAGAGTCTTTGGAGGCAGGTAAGATCCAAAAATGGACCAAAAGGGCTTTCCTTGCAGAAGATTCACACGAGCTCAGTCAATAACAATTTAACAAAGAAGCTTCAACTCAATGGCTATCATAAAGTTTTGTTCTTGGAAATAAAGGGATTTATTCAACAATTATGAATCAAGATATTACCTCCAGAAATTACAAAAAGGTTATCAGGATCTAGGATTTAATAACCAATGTATATTATTTTAGAAAATGGCAAAAACTACAAAATATACAGATGAATAAATGAATGTATAAAGAGAAAAAAATTAGCAAGCATCCATTACATGCTAAACTCTTGGGAGACAAAGATACAAATTCAAAAGCTGAGCAAGTCCCTTTTTCACAAGGCTTCTATTCTAAAAGAGGTAGGTCCCATAAATAAATTAGGGGTGACTAGGAAGGGATATATGATTTTGAAAAGTTACAAGGATAGTAAATGAGGAACAAGTAGCAAAATGCAGGAAGATGATCAGGAAGTGAAGCATGATTAGAATTGGGCCTACTCAAAGTGAGCAATTAAGTCATGGACAGGATGGTCTTAGGCTAAGACTTTCTACAGGTGATGGGTAATTTTTCCAAGGAGTGGATTATGATCTAGGTGCCAAAGTGCCTACTGAGTACAGATTGGCATAATGCATAGTACTGTTATTGAAGTTTAGCACCAACTACATTAATGTACTGTCCTGGAACTATGAACTAGTTCAGTAATTTTAGAAAGGAATTTGATGTTATGCCCAAAAACTACTTAAACTGCATATATATATAAAATATTATTATTAGGTATATACCCCAATGAGATCAATGAATAAGAGGACCAATATGTACAGAAATATATTTATATTTATTGTCTTTGGAGTACCAACAAATTAGAAACTAAAGGGGTTCCTCCTCAATTGGCAAATGACTGAAAAAGTTATTGAATATTAATTCAATGGAATTCTTTTGTAGTATAAGAAGTGATAAAGAGGATGATTTCAGAGAAACTTGGAAGGACATGTATGAACTGATACAAAGTAAGCTGAACAGAGCCAAAAGAACAATTTAGTAACATATGAAAATAAACAATTTTGAAAAACTTGGAAACTTTGAGCAACAAAATGACCAACCACAATTCCAAGGGGGCTCATGATGAAACATGTTAACCTCCTCCAGACAAATAGGCAATGCATCAAGCATTCAGACTGAGGAAATTTTTTGGACACTGTAAATGTGAGAATCTGTTTTATTTAATTTTACATATTTTAGTAGATTTTGTTTTTCTTGCTTTTTCAAAGGTAGGAGGGGGGAATCAGCAAAAGAAGACATGAAAATGAAATAAAATTGAATTTTAAAAATTTAGCACCTATTTAAACTTGTAAGATGTGACCTGGTGATTAGAACTGTACACCAGAATTACTATTTTTCATAGGCCCATGAAATCAACATTCTACAAATACCTACCTCAAAATATTTTTGAGAATTCAATTAATTAACTAGTGTAGATTTGTTGTTGTTCAGTTATTTTTAGTCATGTTCTACACTTCACACCTTCTTTTGACTGGTAACTTTTTCATTCTCCAGCTTATTTTACAGATGAGGAAACTGAGGTAAATAGGGTTAAATGACTAGCCTAGGATCACACAACTCAAATCTGAGGTCAGATCTGAACTCAAAAAGCTGAGTCTTCCTGACTCTAGATCTAGCATCTGTATCCATTGAGCACCCCAGTTGCCCTCTATACTAGAGTTGGACCATTATTGCAATTTATTTATTTATTATCCTGGTAATTCTCTAGATATAATATTGATCCATAAAAGGGTAAGTAAAATATTTCAAATAAACTTTTTCATGCCAACTAAATCAGAATCCCCGGTTATATGGAACAAAGAGCATTCCAAAATATAAACCACTGACAAAGAAAATCAAAATCCCACGAGAATAGGGCAGGATGTACATCAACTCTGTTCCCATATCTGCTACAGTATTTGTGCTGAGGATACTTTCAGAGAGTCTACTAAAGGTTAACATACATCCCAACAGTATTTACAAAAGGCAGTTATTTCATTCACCTCTGTGATAAACTGTAGTATTAGGAAATAAGTGTTATAGAAATCCAGATGTAAGAAAAATCACTTTTGGTTCAATCACAGAAGGCTTCATGGAGGAAGTCGAAATCGAATTGGACGTAGGAAGATAGACATAGGTTTTAGATGATTAATATTTGAATAGGTAGAAAAGGACAATGAAAGAAATTTAATCTAAAAACAAGTCTTTACTGTATGCTAGACATTGAGATGGCGGGAGGGACAAGGGAAGGGGGAAGGGGTACAAGTGCAAAGAATGAAACAATTCTAACTTGCAAAGGGCTTACATTCTAATTGGGGAAATAGCAGGTACATACACACACACACACACACACACACACACACACACACACACACACACACATATATATAAATATAAAGCAAATAATAGCAAATACACATTTAGTAATTTTGAAGGGAAGACATTAACAGTTGAGTCATTATGATGAAAGGACGGATGTGAATAATCTCAGAGTCAAAAACGCATTTTACGTGGATTGCTTGGCTAGAGTAGAAATGTTATGGGAGAAAGTTGTGGGAGAAACAGTTTGAACCTGGAGTGTAGAAGGCCTTGACTGCCAAACTAAACAATTTGTATTTTATTCTGGGGGGGGGGGAAGGAACTGAGGAACCAATGGAAGTTTTTGAATAGGAAAATAACAGGACAAAAGTTGCATTTTAGGAAAATTAATTTAATGGTGACATCCAGGTTGAATGGAAAAAAGAGATCCTGGAAACAGGGAGAACAGAAAGTGATGCAAACATAAGTTGATTGGGCCTAATTTAGGCACTGGTGAAAAGAAAACCAGGATTTAAAAAAAAAAGAGGGAAAGAAAAAGGTCAAAAGTGAATGACCTGGTGAATGATTAGATATGGAGAGGAAAGAGGGAGAGCTAAGGTTCATGTTGAATCTGGGCAGATAGGATAATGATGTGCCACTAACAGTGATAGGAAAGTCAAGGAAAGCAAGTTTGATGGGGGGAAATGACAAATTCAGTTTTAGAGATACTGAGTTTGAGGTGACAGTAAGATATCCAATTAGAAATATCCAACAAGTAGTTGAAAATATGTGACCAGTGTTGGAGGGAGCTATTCTAATTATACAGGTAAGATCCGAGAACAATCTACATAGAGGTAATAGCTAAAGTATGAGCAAATAAGTAAAGTAGCCAAAGGAGAAGCTGTTTTTAATTCCTCTTTGCCTAAATTTCTTCATATGTACAACAAAAATAATAATACCCAGAAGTGAAGTATGGGATTTGAAGTCAAAAAGATCTGAATATAAATCCCACCTCAGACAGAAACTATGTGACCCTGGACTCTGTCTGCCTTAGTTTCTTCATTTATAAAATGATGATAATAATCTCACAGGTATCAAGCGAGATAATATATATTAAAAATCTACACAGGTATCAAATGAGTTAATACATGTAAAAACTTTGCACAGGTATCAAATGAACTAATATATATATATATATATATATATATACATATATATATATATATATCTTTGTACAGGTATTAAATGAGATAATAGATGTAAAAAGTTTTGCACAGGCATCAAATGAGATAATAAATATAAAATGTTTTGCACAGATATTAAATGAGATAATAGATATCAAAAGATTTGCACACCTATCAAATGAGATTTTATATATACATATATATATATATATATATATATATAAAGAGCTTTGTAAACCATAAAATGCTATGTAAATTCTAGCTATGAGTATTATTAGTACTAGTAATTCTTATTGTTAGGGATGTCATTAAGGTTGAATAAGAAAAATATTAAGTTCATTACATAAACACCAGGTTTTCTGAAAAAAATACACAGCAATGAGTCAGGGTAACATATTACAAAACTGTTCATTCTTTCTTTGGCTACTATTTCCACTGGGAGAAGCATTTGCTGTATAATTAAAGACAGTGCTATTTAGTTAAGGGGGGGGACAATAAAGGCACATAGAGTATAATTTGTTTTAAATTTAATGGTCAGAAATAGATGATTAACTACACTGCCTAAGCCATGACAGATGGTCTTCATTTCTTTTTTTCTATTAGAAATTTTCTGCCCCCACCTCTCCCCCTCCCCGACCCCCATGCAGTATTCTGCAGGGTCTCTTAGGAGTTTCTGTAAACTCATATTCACAGTTGAAACTAAGATCTGATTGAAAGTAATGGAGTATTTTGTGTGAGTCATTGTAATGCAAAACTAAAGTGAAAGGGGGTTGCAATAGTGAAGTCACTCTTTTCTCCTTTACAGACTCCAATGGAGATGCCTCAAGCAATGGAACCAGAAATGGTGCCCCTTGAGAACTCACAAAAAGACTCTGAAATGACTCACTTGGTACCCTTGAACTCCTTTTCCAAAAGCTGTTCTCAAATTTCCTTATTTCTACTATTTATTCTATATTCTAAAACTTATTAAGACTATTTCACAGTTATGAGATCAAAGGGAAATGATCCCATCGTAGAATCTGTAGCTACAAAATGAATAGTCTCATTAGTACTGACTATACTGATGTGACAATCCTACCTTCATTTAGTGTAACTCATCAGGGACAAGATTGTATCTTCACCAAGAATTTCCCCTTTGCTAAATTTAATTATTAGAGAGATTTTTAAATGACAAATGGACTTGGAATCTAGATTTCAATGAATCAAAAGAATTTAACATGCTAAACCTAGTCTTTAGAGTGAGCAGCTTTTTCATCACCATGCCACTTCAGCTTCTGTCGGAATCAAGGATCTTTAATAATTCAGTTTAGTTCATTCATGCTTGAAATTGGGATCCTGGCCCCATTAGAGGAGCATATGGATTAAGACAAGATTGATACTGAGTCAGTTCCTCCTTCTGACTTCACACTCTCTGTCAGTGACATCATCATTCACATTTAAAATTTTGAGATTATCTTCAGCTCTTCCCTCATTTTCAATACTCATGTCCAATGAGTTATTCAATCCTGTCAGTTCCATTTCTACAATTTCTTTCATCATCATCACTACCAAGAACCACTATTACACTCCATTTCAAATATTGCACCAATCTCCTAATAAGTCTTCTTTCTATGACCTCTCCCTTCCAATCCATACTTCACATAACTGCCATATTATTGTTGCCATAAACATTCCTCTATTCAAAATTCAGTAAAATTCAGTACTTCACGATTTTGCTCCTAGTCATCTCAGATATCACCTCCCCACCCTAATCTACTCTTATCTCCAGATAAATTAAACAACTCACTGTCCCTGCTACATGCTCTCTATCTACTTTTCCTCACATTCTTCTATACTGGTCTAGTAAAATGTAATTAAGGGATTTATTGAGGTGGGTGACCCCAAATGAGTGGAGTAGGGTCCTCATAACTCACTCATGTCTACGCATCATATATAACTACTATGTTTTCCCATAGGGAAGGGGTCAAATGCCATTTCCTTTGTATAGTCTTCCTTGATCTTCCTAGCTTGTAATGGTTATTCATGCCTTGGATTCTTCAAAGAAGGTATTTAATCACTCTCATTCTCCTACTATATTACGGTTGTCTCTTTATGGGTCATGGCTCCCCTTTAGACTTTAAGACTCAGCTCTATATGCCAAGGAGACAAACAACTCCTTTATAGTATTTAGGGAATCATATCTCTTTTGGCTTAAATTGCTTCTGGAAAGCATTCTTGTTTACAAAGAGAAACATTAAAGGTTCTATAGCTAATTATGCCTTTATTCTAAGGCAAGGGAAAATCAAGTTGAGTCAAGGAAAGTCAATAAGTTTTTATTAAGTGTCTAATGCATTTCAGACTTTTTGCTAAGAGTTGGAAAGGCAAAGTAAGGCAAAAACAGCTTTCTCGCTCAAGGAGCTCACAATTTAAAGGGAGAGACAATATGTACACAAACCAGAAATAGATATAGACATATATAAACATTTAGATATAGGTATATAGACAAAATTGGAGATAGTTTCAGAAGGAAGACACTAGCAATAAGCAAAATAAAGCAAAGGTTTCTTGCAGATGGTGGAATTTTAATTGAGACTTAAAGAAAGCCATGGAAATCAGGAGGCAGAAATTAAGAAAAATGAAATTCTGAGCATGGAGGAGGCATTTTTGTGGAAAATGCAAAGAGGAAGTGGAGTGTTCTCTTAAAATTACTGAAATGGGAATGTCTAAGCTCTTTTTGTGGTCATGGCTTTCATTGATTCTCCTCTAGGAGTTTTCTAGATCAGTTATTTTTATCATTAAATGCCTTACTTTTTTCTTTTCTCAGTCATTTGACTTCAATATTTTTGTTGTCTCAGGAAATCATTAGTTTCTATTTAGTCCATTACAATCTTCAAGAAGTTTATTGATTGGGTAAAGTTTTGCATTTCTTATGCCAGTTCACTTTCCAATTCTTTTTTCCATAGCTTTAATTTCTTTTCCAAGTTTTTCCTCTTGCACTTTCATTTATTTTAGAAAAATATTTTTAACTCTTGTTTCTTTTTTCCTAGGAATTCTATTCAATTCATACCCAAATTGTATTTTTCTCACAGACTTTGCTTATAAAAGTTTAATTGATGGTGCAGTTAGGTGGCACAGTGGATAGAGAGTCAGCCCTGGAGTCAGGAGTTCAAATGTGACTTCAAACTCAAGTAATTATCTAGTTTTATGACCTTGGGCAAGTCACTTAACCCCATGGACTTGGAAAAAAAAGTTAAATGTCATTATCTTCTGGGTTGTTGTCTTGAGGGTCCCTGACACCATAATAACTTTATGGTGGAAATTGTTTTATATTGATAGCAATTTTTTAAGCTTAATTTCTAATTAGGGATTTTATGTTAGTGTCAGACTTTGCATACTTTAGGAGAAAAGGTCTGGGCTCCTGCTACTATGTTGGCAGGGTATTGAGTGTTGTGTAATTCTAATAATAATAATAATGTCTGTCCTTCATTTTCAAAGAAGACCATGACATCAGGGAAGTGATGCCATGACAAGCGCGTGAATTGACTTTCTCCTCTAGAAACATCTGGGTCCAGTAGCCAGATTATGAATCAGGATGACTGGAAACGGCCCTGGATTTGAGGCAATCAGGGATAAATGACTCACCGAAGGTCACACAGCTAGTGCCAAATACCTGAGACTGGATTTGAACTCCTGTCCTCCTGTCTCCAAAGTCTGTGCTCTATGTACCACCTAGCTGTCCAATTGTGTAATTCTCAGGGACAACTCAGACTAAGAACTACAAGATTTTTTTACTCCCAAAATGAAATGATCTAGAGAAAGTCTGATTGCTGTGCCCTGGTCAGAACTCTGCAAGTTATTTTTAGGTCTGACCTAGGAAAACTGTTGCAGATCTGAGGCATTCTCAGGCATCTAGAGAGCTCTGTTAGTTCCCAATGCCAAAACTGTCGGTTTTCCTTTGGACTAAGATTCCTGTCCTGATTAGTCTTCTGCAGAAAAACTAGGGTAAAGTCTCATCTCTGACATCAGTGATTATATGATGTTGGATAAGTCATTTAATTTCTTTGAGCCCTAGTCAACTTTCTAAGTCTTTCAGGGCAAGTATAGCTGCATAGGAGATGTAAAAATCCTCATTGGATTGGGCAGTTAGGTGGTGCAATGGATAGAACAGTGGCCCTGGACTCAGAAGGACATGAGTTCAAATCCATCCTCAGACATTTAATAATTACCTATCTGTGTGACCTTGGGTAAATCTCCTAACCCCATTGCCTTGCCCTGCCCCCAAAAAATAAGTTTCTTATACTAATTGAATCCTAAATCTGGAGCAGGCTTCAAATTGGGATAAAAATTAGAACTGAGAATTCTCCAATTTTCATCTATGAATTTACCTGGTTTTGACTCCATGGATCATCATGCCCAACATTGGAAACCCCCTGGTCTCTTCTCACCTTTTAGGTTCCTTTTGTGTATTGACTTCCCCTGTTGAATTGTAAGCTCCTTTAAGGCAAAATTTATCTTTCTTTTTCTTATTTTTATCCCCAGCATCTAGCAAAGTACATGGCACACCATAGATACTTTAAAAAATATTTATTTAGTTGAATTGAACTGAGACTTAGCATGGTTTCTGGGGTCTAAACCATACCGCTACTGCTTCTTTGTTAGGTACACAGGCCAGAATTTCTACTTTTCACCCTGGAATGTCACATGTGAGTACAGATCCCTCCAGCAATCCTTCCCAGATCTGTTACCAGAATTGAATAATGAGCCATAGAGATATCATTGATACCTGTTCCCACAGGCCACACACAAGAGGTCATAGTGTCTATTATGGGTTTAGGACCTCCTCTTGCCTCCTCGTACAGCCTCTCCCATATGCTAGAATGCTTTGAATGCTGTACTCCTGGTCAGATGCCTTCCTTGTGGTCACAGAGTCTTTGTCTCCCTATATAAATCTGGTCTTAAAAAAGGCCCATGGTGAAAAATTCTTGGATTTACTAATCAGGATATTATGTAGTGTATTTTCTAGATCTGTTTGGAGGAATATTGGTGAACAGTTTGCTGTATTTCTTCCTTCTACTCCACCATTTTGACTCCTTTCCCCTGTGTTGTCTTCACTATTATAATGTAAGCTCCTTGAAAACAGGGATGGACTATCTCATTCTTATACTAAACATAGCACTAAACACAGTGCAGAGTAAATGCTTAATAAAGTTTTTCCTTCCTTCTTTTTTTCTTTGCTTCCTTCTTCCTTTCCTTCCTTCTCCCAAACTTGAGCCAATGTGTCAAAGATAGAACAACATTGAAAAAGCTGGCTTTAAGAATGAAAAAAAATACATTTAATGGAGTCTGATGCCCAGATCTTATACTTAACCTCAACTGAGCTTTCCCAAGCTGTATTTATGGTTAATAAAATGAAGCCTAATATTCAGTGAATTAATAACTATCTATTAGGTGTTTACCAGGAGTTGCTCACTATGCTAGAAGCAGTGGGAGACTCAAGAGAAGTAAAAGAATCTTGGTGAGTCAAAACCTCTATTACCACAAAAAAAAATCTCTATTACCTTGAAACAAATGGGTAAAAATAATGTCTTTACATTTTTCAAAACACTCTAACTCATTTCCTCTTCCTATTAACTTTAGGAAGTAAATGTGATTTTTAGTCTAGGCTTTTGATTTCATTGGTATAAGGAACTTCTGGTAAGGATTCTTCCAATTCTAATGCAGTCTATTCCAATTCTGAAAGCCTCAGAAACTTGACTGAGGCACTGAAAATTAAGTGACTTGTCCTAGTGACACAAGTCAGTACTTGAAAGAGATAATTCTCTTGACTTCAAGGTTAATTTTTTATTGATTTACATCATCCTGCAAAAAAATATTATCTGCATCTTTGGATACAGAAACAAATAAATAATGAAATTTGGCTCAAGAATTACAGCAAGTCAGTAATGAATCTAGGACTTGAATTCATGAACTCTAATTACTAGCTTAGGGTGCTTTCTGCTATCCAACAGTATTAAATTAACATTAAAGTCTGTTGTATAAGTTGCAAATGATTTGAGATTTTCCAAACCAGGAGGAATTGTAGTAACAATATTAATAAAATAATACAACCCACATTTATTTAGTGCTTCAAGGTTGACAAGGTATTTACAAGTAGAAGGAAGGAGAGAGACTTCATGAAAGAGATGAGGTCTCAGATAGTCATTGAAGGCTAGATTAGATTTTATACCCAAACTATGATTTCAATGTTAACAAAAATATCTCTCAAATTTACCACACTTATTTGCCAATCAATCTGAATATGTATACTACAATGGAATGCAATCCAGGTAGAAAAAGGAAGTAAAAGTGTTCTATTATGACTATTTCAGGATTGTTGTGAGGATCAAAATCTTATAAGAAGTGTTTCATAAAATTAAAATTACTATGTAATTATTAGCTATGACAGGCAGCTAGATGGCACGTTGAATAGCACTCTGGACTAAAGTCACAAAGAACTAAGTTCAAATTCAGGTTCAGAAATTTACTATCCATGTGAGCTTGGCCAAGTCATGTAACTTCTGTCTGCTTCAGTTTTCTCAGCCCTAAAGTACTCAACTCTAAAATGGGAAATAATTACCACCCCCTTATGAATCTATTATGAATAATATCTCTAAAGTATTTATCATCCTGTCTGGCACATAATTGATGCTTAATAAATACTTGTTTCCTTCCCTATTTTAAACTAAGTGTCTGCCAAGGTATGTAGGTGGCCATTGAACAGAAAGACTGTTGGTTCAAATCCTAGATTTGAGTTTCCTGATTATATAACCATGAAAAAGTTACTTAATCTTTCATGCTCAAGGCAATTCTTTTTTTTTTTTTTAGTTTTTTGTTTTAGATTTTTGCAAGGCAAACGGGGTTAAGTAGCTTGCCCAAGGCTGCACAGCTAGGTAATTATTAAGTGTCTGAGACTGGATTTGAACCCAGGTACTCCTGACTCCAAGACCTATGCTTTATCCACTATGCTACCTAGCCGCCCCTCAAGGCAATTCTTAAAGGTTGAAAGTTCAGGAAAAGATTCTGAGCTACACTGGTAAAAGAAATTTTCTTATTCAAGGGTTCTCTGTGCCATAAACACTCCCCATTCCTTTATCCTATTACTACTGTACTTCCATGGAATCAGTACATAAATATATGTTCTATAAATAAGGGAAAGATGCAACAACAGGACCACCTTTAATTGCATTATGTGCAATGAGAAAGGGGGGGAGACAACTTACTTTGTATGCAGCAAAACACTCTGATCTCTTTACAATGTAAATTGAACCATCATCAAGAAAATAAGTCATCCTGTGATTTTCATTCTGCCTAGCAGAAATCATCTTTTCTGTCACCCCCAAATTTCAGAATATGAAACAAAATTAGAACTTGATGTGTATGGCTCCTATGAGTAATGGTATGAGTCATTCTTAGTTTCAGTAGCCAAAGGATGCATCTGGTTATAGAAAGTCACTTTTTTGTAGGCACAAAACTGCAATATCCTTTGATCCATATAGCATCTTATATTCTGTGGAAGGTTTTTTTCTCACTTAAAAATACTGACTCTTGCACTTACAGACAAATCACAGAACTGCAGAATTTTAAAATTTTTCAACCAAAAAAGGGAACTAATCACTATCTCCTTGAACTCATGCCTAAAAAATGCCTTCTACAATGTAGCCATATGCTATAGTTTACTTATGCTCACTACATGTCTCTCCATTGGCCACATTTTAATTCTTCTGAGATATAAGAAATCATCTATTCTCTTCCTGAAGATATACAATGGGGAAAACTACTACATCTTGAGACAAACCTTTTAATTTGAAGATAGGATTTTTCCCCTTAATATTAAGTTTAAACTTGTCTCCTTGCAATATACCCTCATTTTTTTTTTGGTTCTTCCTCTGGGGCCACACAGGGTACATTAAATATCTATTCTACATGATAGTTGTTCAAATACTCAGACAGCTAAAATATCCTCTTTAAATCTTCTTTTCTCCAGGATAATCATCTCTGAATGGTCCTGCAATGGCTTTTTATTTGGTATGGCATCTAGGTTCCTCAGGGTTATAACCCCTCCCTGGACACACTCTAAATTGCCAACACCTTTTCTAAAACATGCCAAACTAAACAAAATCTGACTAGGTCAAAAGACATTCTCACTTCTTCATTTTGGGTACTATCATCTTTATATTAACATAACCTAAGATAGAATTGAGTTTGAGCATTACCTTGTCATATTATTGACTCACATTAAACTTACAATGCATTAAACATAGAGGTGATTTTCATACAAGATATTACCTACCTAAATCTCCCCCCATACTGCTCTTATGCAATTATCTTTCAGAAATCTTATGTTGAGTTTTGACTGTCCTGTACTTTTCCATACATGCTGCCCCAGAGATGCAGAGTATTTTGAATACTTTATGGTTTGAGTATTTAGTACAGGTTCACATTTATTTTATTTTTAGACCAGTCCTGTGATTTCATTGATTTAGGAAATTCTCTAGTGAGTAAACTCCCTCTACCAAAACAGCTGTCATCTTCTTTGCAATTTATTATCATGAAGAGTTTATTGGATCACTGAAAAATCAATTTGTTTATCCAGGATCAAAAACCTATCTAGGTCAAGAAAGAAAAGAGAGGCAAGATGCATATATGGATTACACTTCAAAATACATGGAGCTGAGATTTAAGGAGAGATCAGTCAAGGCTTATAAAACCCAACATTAAATAGCTCCTCCCTGAGCCTCTTGCTAGATTTTCATGGAGCATAAGCATCCCGTCCCCCCCACCCTATCTCTACCCCACTCATTCTTTACTGTCTATTAGGCAATATAGAAAATATTCTCAACTATATTATCCTCTTTCGACAAAACATCTCCTATTAGTGCAGTTAACTCTTTGACTAAAATTCTATATGTTTGATCCCTGAAAGACTCTGAATTTTTAATCAGAGTGCAAAATTCATCACGTGGTTTCATGGCTAGAAGCCATTCTGCTATATGCTTCCATCTGAGGACAATGAGGAAAGAACATTGAAGCTGTTCCTTTTTAGCTTCTGTTCTTCTCTTCCTCTTGTCAGTATTATTAAAGGTTGGTTAAATGAAACCTCAATGTGGCCCTGCTGCTTTTCATTGGATCTGTCCTACACTATAGAATCATGGGATTATCTGAAAGCAGTGACTAAAAAAATATCAGTATGGCTATTATATTTCAAAAAAACAAGAAAGAAAACTGGCAAGATGTATTTGAACAAGAAGACAAAGTGAAAATTGAATTTACCATCACATTCTAAAGAAACTCCAAAATGAAAATTCCCAAGATTATTAAACCAATATACCGAGCTTCTGGGTAAAGGTGGGGGGGGGGGGAACACTGCAAGAAGTCAAAAAAGAAAGAATGCAAGTGCTGAGGAGCCACAGTCAGGATCACATATAATTTTGCAGTTTACTACTCTGAAGAAGCAGAAAGCTTGAAATAAAATATTCCAGAAAGAAAAATGAAATCTAAATTAAGTTATAGTTAAAAAAAACTTATTCAGGAAAACAATGTAATCCTACAAAGGGAAAAAATCACCTTCCCAAGCATTCCCAATAAAAATACCAGGGTACAAATATGAAAGTAAAGTGATACATATAATTACATTTGAATAATTAGAAAGGATTGAGGAGATGATACAATTCAAGGAGATGATATAAGTCCTTATTTCATTAAAGCTCATATAAAGATTCAAATAAGACAGTACTCTTAAATAAATTTGCATTGATATATTTTATTTCTATATCTTCTAAAAAGAAATAGCTTACAAACTAACAAATGCAAGAAGATGAAGGAAAGGAGCAGGATTTTAAATAAGTTTCTAACTTTTAGAAAAAAAGATGGAGTCTAAAAAAAGGAAAAAAGGAAAAAGAGAACTAGATAATTACATAAAAGGCAGAAATGAAACATAATGAGTTAAATAACACCCCAAAACTAAAGGGATAAGGAGAGAAGTGAACTTGAAGGTAAGGGGAAAAGATTTAGTGGAAATAGACTTACCTAAAGTAAATTAAGCAAAAATAACTTTAGGAATAAAGAGCTGCCTTTAAAGAAAAGAAAAATACTAATTCATAAAACACAATATTAGAGACTTTTGTCTCTAATTAGAAGAAAATTAGGTCTAATTCTCATAACTTAAATGTGAATATATAAATAATCCATTTAAATAAAGAGTAATGGACTGGATAAAAAAGGAAAACCCACAGTTTGCTGCTTACAGGAAACACACCTTAAAAGCAAAGACTAAAAATGAGGAACTAGAGCAAAATTCCAAAAACAGGAGTTGATAGAGCCAAAACAATATTTGTAATATAAATATAAATAAAAGATAAATTGCTTTATGATAAAAGTATTGATTGATATTTATCCTTCATTCTACATGAAGACCATAATGTCAGGGAGATGATGATGGCATTACAAGCAAAAAAGTGAATTGGATTTTAGGGAGGGGGTGTTGTGCAAAGTAACTACCATCACTTTTTCCTCTGGAGTCATCTGGGTCCCATGGCAATAAATGGATCAGGATGACTAGAGATGGTTCTGGATACAAGGTAATCAGGGTTAAGTAATTTGTCCAAGAATCAAGTGTCTGAGGTCATATTTAAACTCGGATTCTCCTGTCTCCAAGGCAGGTATTCTATCCACTGCACCACCCATGATCACCTTGATTAAAAATATAAACAATGAAAATAAAGATGTAGATAATAAAAACCATAAATAAAAATATAAATATGACACATATTCGCCAAATACCTGGAATGGTTTTCTTATGTTTCCATGTTCTTAAAAGAAAACAGTAAACACAAGAGAAAATATATTAGAGAGGAAAAGTAGAAGAAGAATAATGGAGGAATTTACCTCATATAAACAATATTCATAAACACACTCATAAAAGAGTTTGATGCAGAAATATATTCTCCTTAACAGGGAAATAATGAGGAACAGGAAGAGGAAAAGCAAAATAATGAGGATAGATAGGGGAAAGGGGGGCAATTAGTCATAAGCAAAACAAATCCTAAGCTCAAAGAGGTATAGATAAGGGAAAGAGAAGAAAAACAGAGGAGAAGCTTTATGTCCAGCATAAAGAAATGGAAATCCCATTCAAGTCCCATCAACCTCTTAATTTTTATAAAAATGAAATGGAAATCAAAGTGAAGGATAATATAAGAGAATAGGATAGATATACTCAATGATTATAAATGTGACTATGAATGAGGTAAACTCACCCATAAAGCAGAAGAGGATAGAAAAATTAATTAGAAAGCAAAATCTAAAACCATACTGTTTTCATGAAATTCACTTGAAATATAAATTCATAAAGTTAAAATAAAGGCTGGGAGCAAAGTCTTTCCATACTTCAACTAAATTTTAAAAAGAAGTAGTACTGATTATAATCTCAGATAAGGCAACAGCCAGAAATATATATATATATATATATATATATATATATATATATATATATATATATATATATATATATATATATATATATATATATATACACACACAATAAAAAGAGAAAGTGAATTGGTTAAAAAGGAAGCTATTCCTTGCTGGAAGGTATCATAGGCAATCAAGATAACTGAATAGTATAGCAGAAATTAAGTTTACAGTACTCTATAAATACATCAAAACAAATTCTAAATGAGTATGAAACCTATGTATAAAAAAATCATATCATAAAAAAATTAGATGAGCAAAAGAAAGTACTTTTCAGATCTATGAGGGGAAGAGTTCGTGACCAAAAAAAAAAGAGTAACAAGGATCAGAGATGATGAAATATACAGTTTTCATTACATAAAATTAAAAGATTTTTGTACAATTAAATTCAATAGTGCTAACATTAGAAAGAAAACAACAGGAGGTGGGGAAAATCTTTGCAACAAATTTCCCTGATAAATGTCTCATTTCTGAAATATACAAGAAATGTTTCAAATTTAAAAGAAAAAAGAACTATTCCTCGACTGAAAAGAAAATGGTGTTAGGCAGTGAACAGATAGTCCCAAAGGGAAGAAGCCCAGGCTACATAAAGGCATATGATAAAAAAAAAATGCAAATTAAAGATTCTGTTCGCCCTACCTGACAGAGTGGGAAGGATAATAAAAAAACAGAAAATGACACATCCAGGAAAGGGATGTGAGGAAATAGGCACATCGATGCACTGTCGGTGGACCTGTGAATAGATATGTTAAAAAATTTGTGGTAATTTTTTTAAAAAACAGCCAAAATTATGGATGTTTCCAGGACTAAAAGATAATGTATTAATTTAAGACATAATTTATGCTAGAAGATTGTTTTTGTTTCTTTTGGAAATGCTTAATTTTGTATCCTTCTACTGCTTCCCCTACCTCAAAAATAATAAATAATTCTGAAATTTTCTCTTATGTGATCTTGTGGACTAGAGTCTTTAAGCAAGTTTTTTCACCATTTCCCAGGGTGAGCTTTGCCTCCCACACATTTTGTATTAATATAGGACCTAGCTCATTCATATTTCTCATGTCACTTCCACAAAGACAGCATTTGCATATTCCAAATTCAGTCATGGAAAGAGCTATTTCACTATGTTTGACTTTTTTTTCTCTTCTTTTTTTTGCAAGAATTATAATAAAAGCATATATCCTGAATTGACAGCAACACAATAGTCTCCTGTTGCCAAGCTTCAAAATCCCTTTTCTGAAGGAAACAATATGTGTTCCTTTTTTAAAATATCTTGGTCATATGTTGTTTCTCTGCCTGCCATCTGGTGGCCCAACTTCAGAATACACTTTGTCGTCTGATCTGAGAAGATCATACTAAGATAAGAATCTAATAGTTAATAATAGTTAAATCATCCAATTCAATCCACCAAGCTGCAGTCAAGTCAACCAGCAATTGAAAAGTACCTATTATATTTCCAGGCATCATGTTAAAATCTAGATGAGAAAGCTGAACCCTGACAGGTTATAGGAAACTAAAAGAGGGGTGCTAAATTTAGAGGTTCCCCTAAGAAAGCCCTCTGTTTTCATTCTGAAGAAATACCAGCATTTGTGTGAATTTTTGAACTAAAATTAGTCACCTCAAAAGTCAATAAAAAGGGATGATAGAACTGTTACACATGACCCCCATAGCAGAAGAGAGGAAAGGAAAAGAGAAGAGAGGGGGAGAAAGGAAAAGAGAAGAGAGGACAGGAGAAAAGACAAAAGGAAATAAAATGAAGAGAGGAGAGCAGGGGGGAGGGGAGGAAAAAAGAAAATGGGGAAAAAACAGGTACTAGTTTCTGTGGTCTTCCTTTACAAATAGTTTCCTATCCTAAAGCAGTGACTATTAATAATAACAATAATAATATAATAATACTAGAAAGTGAGACAGACTAGAGTAGTAGTTAAAGGGTCAGTCTTTGAACAAGGAAATTGCAGGTTCGGTCATTTCCCATGGGTAGAGAAGCAATTCATTTATGTCTGGGTGAAGACCCTCCCCCCTCCTGGGCCTTCTCCCAGGTGCTCCTCCCAGTCATTTCATTTAATGCTTAGAACAGATTAGACACACTACAGGAACCCCAAGGTCTCCCTTCTATTCAGAGGCTTCCTTCTCTGCTTCTCCAGGAAGAGCTGGCTGAATAAGACAGCTCTGACATTTTTAAATACACAGTCACTTACACCGCATGGCCTCAGTCACATGAAATCAGATGCTGATTAAGAATAAATATTGTTTCACAGCTGTGCAGAAGGTTCAGATACTTCAAAATAATTGCAGAGGAAACTCAGTCTAATCTTGAAGCTCTGTTCCCCAAAATGTCAATGGGGATTGTTAAACCTACACATTGGGTACTTTCCTTCTCCCCAAATTATAGAGTAGAAGAGAAACAAAGATGATTTGAATAGAAATTCATATTTCTGGGGAATAAAGGAAATAGCAAATCAACTGGCTGAACCTCCTCAGTTTCTACCTGGCTTGTGCCTCAGAAGCTGAATTAATATGCTGAGAGAGAGTTGTGCTTTCTTTTGCCAAATAGGCCTCTGCAATCACAGGGGCCTTTTTTCCAGGCAGGTGCTCTCTCTAACATGCCCATTTGTAGCTTTGATAACCAAAAATGAGGACTAACAAAAACATATAATGTGCAGGTTTCATATGACTGAGTTTGGGAGTGGGGGTGAAATAGTTGGGAGAAAAGGTACCAGCCCTCCACATGCCTAAATTTTAAGTCTCTTATTTAAATAGCAAGAACACTCTTTATCAACTTAAACACTCTGTATCTGTCTCTCTGTCTCTGCAGGTGTCTCTCAATCTGTATCTGTTCTCTATCTTCTATCTCCTCTCTCTCTCTCTCTCTCTCTCTCTCTCTCTCTCTCTCTCTCTCTCTCATATATATATATATATATATATAATCTTGTCTGTCTCTGTATCTGTCTCTCTCTCACACACTCTATCTCTCCCTTCTCCTCCATCTCTGATTCTTTCTCTTCCATCTATCTCTGTCTGTCTCTCTCTCTCTCACACTCTCCCTTCTCCATCTCTGATTCTTACTGTCTCTTCCATCTATCTCTGTCTGTCTGTCTCTGTCTCTCTCTCATCTCTTGTCTCTCTCATCTCTTGTCTGTCTGTCTGTCTCTCTCCCTCCTTCCCTACCCCTCCTCCATCTCTGATTCTGTCTCTTCCATCTATCTGTCTCTGTCTCTCTCTCATACACATACACACACACACAACACTCTAAATCTCTCCCCTCTCATCCATCTCTGATTATGACTGTGTCTCTTCCATCTCCACCTCTATCATCTCTCTCTCTCTCTCTCTCTCTCTCTCTCTCTCTCTCTCTCTCTCTCTCTCTCTCTCTCTCTCCCTTCTTCTCCTCCATCTCTGTCTGGTTCTATCTCTTCCATCTATCTCTCTGAGTCTCTCCATCTCCCTCACTGTCCTTGTCTCTATTTTTCTGACTCAGTCTCACTATCTTTACTTCCTTCACTTATCTTAGTCTCATTGTCTCTGTTCCTATACACATGCTTATTTAATACCATCTGAAATAAAGAAAAAATAATGTTGACTTTAAATCCTTTATTAAAAATAAATGGAGTGAAATCTATTGACTTTGAATTATGAGGTGAGTATTTTATAATCTGCTGATAAGTTCTGAGGGTAGGGTTGTTGGGTTTTTTGAATAAAATACTAAAATAAAAGCAAGGTCACTGTTTTAGACTGCATGTTCCTAACCCTTCCTCCCACTCTGAGACACCTCTTGTACACTTAATATACTGCAGTCAAATAATAGCACTCAGCTAAGACAGGTACTTCCAGAGAATAGAATGTGTATACTTCCAATTTCTTCTTCCTGTGGGTACAGTATGTTATCAAATTTTTCTTCAGTAGATTTTTGGGTTATTTTTTCCCTGAAAGAAAACAGCAGATGAGAAAAGTCTCCTTTGGGAGTTTTTTTTTAATAAATTTATTTATAAATAAAGAAAATACTCATATTCCTATCTGTTTGGATACGGATTTTATTTTGTATTTGTATCTTCATCATTTAAATTAGTTCTTGCCATTTACTAGATGCTTTGAAAATGCTTATTCAATGTAATTAAATTCATATATTATCCTCCAAGCTGCCACTGGGACTGGGGAATGTGTGTCAGGATAATCAATGCTGATAGGAGTCAATTTTACTCTTGCTCTTCTGCTATCAGAAAGTGTAACCATTCCATTTTATTTAAGACACCCTAAGTGGCTCTGGCACTGAACCAACTTGTATTTGTTTTGCTTATATTATGTATATGCCTGTGTTGTCTCTCTAGTGAGAATGTAAACTCCTTGAGAACAAAAACTGTTTACAATTTATCTTTTTTGATTGATTCATCCAGAAAAATAAATTAAAATCAAGTCTGAGTGATGCACCTGCAGAAAAAGGGCATACAATGACACAGCAAGATGGGAAATATTCATATTTTTTATTTCCCTAAAGAAGTTAAAAAAAAAAGTTTTTTGAAGCATGGAATGACTTAGAGGATCTGATGCTTAGTGAGAGGAACAGAACCAAGGGAACAATGTATACACATCAACAACATTGTGAGATGATCAACCTTGATGGAAGCAGCTCCTCTCAGTGGTTCAGAGTTAGGACAATCGTATTAGACTAGCTCTGGACAATGTTATCCCCATCCAGAGGAAGAAAAACAAAACAAAATACTAAAAAAAAAAAAAAAAAAAAAAAAAAACCAATCCTTCAGAATCTGATGAACACTTTATAAAAATTATCTTTTATATATCTCTTGCCCTTAATCCTAATTCCTCCTACTGACTAATATGTAAGCAAGTTTATCAAAATATGTATGTACAACGCTAACCTGACTGTTCACCACTGAGGAGAGGGAGGTGGGAAGGGAGGGTAGAAGAAAATTTTGTAACTTAAAAATATACATATGGTTGAATGTTGAAAAAAACTTTCATAACATATATTTGGAAAAATCAAATATCAATTTAAAAAATGTAGCAAGATGCCTGGTACAGCTTAGGACCTCAATAAATGCTTGTAAAATAAAAGAAAATGTTTTCTTCTTATTAAAAATGAAAGACTCAAAATGAGTCAATAAATTTGACTTGTAAACTAATAGATAATTGAAGTCTCCCTTAAGTTATTAATGAGATGAGGTTTAGTAAGTCACAATTTAGACACAGAATTACTCAGAGCATGGGTTGGGTGTTTCCTGTGAAGAATCACTATTCGCCCCAGGAATGCAGGTGTAAAAAAGAAAATAGATATTTATTAAAAAGTTGTTACAACCCAAAAAATGTGACAGAGAAGTTAAAAAGAGGGATTAAAGAACAACATGGATTGGCAATTAATTTCCTAGATTAAAAGGAAAAAGAGGGCGGTTAGGTGGCACAGTGGATAGAGCACTGGCCTTGGAGTCAGGAGTACCTGAGTTCAAATCCAACCTCAGACACTTAATAATGACCTAGCTGTGTGGCCTTGGGCAAGCCACTTAACCCCATTGCCTTGCAAAAAAAAAAAAAAAAAAAACCTTAAAAAAAAAAGGAAAAAGAGCTCGGCACCCACACCAGAATCTCCTAAAATGCTCCCCCAATGTCCATGGGAAGAGTTGGTGTTTTGGTTGCTGTCCAAGTCACATATTGGAGTGTTTCTCTTTTAGGGAGGGGTAGAGGGTCTTAGATTCCTACCTGGTGGTCTCAAAAAGATGTTTTTGTGCCTTCAAACTCTATTGTCTTGGGGCCTCTAGGTGGCTTAGTGGATAAAGCACCAGCCTTGAAGTCAGGAGTACCTGGGTTCAAATCCGGTCTCAAACATTTAATAATTACCTAGCTGTGTGGCCTTTGGCAAGCCACTTAACCCCATTTGCCTTGCAAAAAAAACCCTAAAAAACAAAAAAGCAAACCAAAATCTATTGTCTTAAGATTGAGAACATGGCCAAGGTCAGACTGGAGGTCAAAGTGCAGTGTTTTAACAGAGTGATAGAGGATACAAGATTTTAACAGAGAAAACCAAAGATTTACAAAATTTGTTTCCAATTAATTTGAATATTCCCTATGCCCATAATTCTCTGAATCATTACCTAAGAAAAGTATACTTGATCCAAACTTTCAGTGTAAGACACTGCGATATCTTCCTGATAAGGAAGTCAGTGTAATAGGACCTACTTCCATAGCTGTAGCAATATTACATAGCAAAGTGTAGGAGTACTCATAAGACTTAATAGGAACAGTACCTAAACAGCAGGTAAATAAGTGTGAAACACTACTATCATTAGTGTTTTATAAGTGAATAAACTAAGAAATAAAGTTTATTAGATTTTCCATGAATCACCTAGCTAGTAAGAGTCAGTCCAGATCTCACAAAACCCAGTGTATGATTTTTTTTTCAAACTGTTACTTTTAGGATACAAGCTTCATAACCAGCCTGGTTACCTTCCTATGGATAGGCAATCTCCAACTTATTCATGTCCTTCTGAAAATGTGCCTTACCAGAACAGAAGAGTCAGAAGAGAGGAAGACTAGCACCTCACTAGCCCAGAACATTCTTGCTTTTTTAAGGTAGTCCATTATTGCATTTAATTTCTTCACAGCATTTTTCAATGTACATACAGAGGGACCCCTCAAAACACTAAAAATCCTAAATCTCTGTGATATAAACTTCTATTTAGCTATACCTCACTCACTTTGTATTTGTGAAACTGATTTTTTTAACCCAAGTGTAAATATTTTATACCTATTGAATTTCATCTTCTTAGAATTAACACAATGGTCAACCTCATCAGAATCTTTTGGATTTGGATTTTGCCATCCAACATGTTATCTATACATCCCAGTTTTGTGTCATCTACAAATATGATGAGCACACAATCTATGCTTTTATACATGTCCTTGATAAAAATGATTAAAAATTTGAGGACAGGCTGTGAACCCAGGGGCAGTAGACTAGAAACTCATTTCCAAGTTGACATGAAACCATTAACGTCTGCTCTTGGAATGGGGCCAAACACCATCATCAGAATCCACCTAGTGATTCTATTATCTGGCCGACATCTCTCCAAGATTGTTTCCATCTGACTAACTGGGAAAGTCTTATCAAATGTTTTGCTAAAATCTAGGTCAGCTTCATCTACAGCAATCCTCTGACATTTGAAACACCATCAACAAAGGAAATGAGATTAGTCAACCATAGCCTCTTCTTGATGAAGCCATGCTGACTTTATGAATACAACTTACTTTTCTAAATATTCACTTAAAAATCCCTTTTAGAATACATTCTCAAATTTTGCCAGGAATTAAAATCAACCTCAATGAATTAGAACTTTCATATTTTCCTCCTCACTTTTTGATATTTGTAATTCTCTGAAAACCCTCCTAGTTTCCATAATTTTTCAAAGATTAATATACATATATATATATATATATATATATATATAATTGAAAATTTATTTTTTATCCCAATTACATGCACAGGTAGTTTTCAACATTCATCCATTTGCAAGTTTATGAGTTCCACATTTTTCTACCACCCTCCCTTCCCTCCCCTCTTCATGCCCATCTGGTAAAAGTTGTACAAGAATAATCATGTTTAACATATTTCCATATTAGTTGGCCAAATTTTCTTGTTAAGACTCTGCTCAAGTGAGAAAGTCATTGTATTCTACTCAGCTATGAATAGGAGAGAAATCCTTTAAATAGATTGTCCAAGAGCAGGAGTAACTTGGAAGTAAACAATATAATTAATGTTCAGGTCCAACCCCTCACTGTCATATTCATGTTCTCATTAATTTTTAGCCAATCAGAGTTGATCACTATTCTGGAGAACATGCCTCTTCCAAAAGGACAGAAGAGACTTGAGCTGAGTCTATCATGATTGTGTGGGTCTAAGAGAGAAGTGGTCGAATGAACATTCTTTTATTACAATTCTGACATTATTTATAAAATGAGTAAATTACTCATTAATTTTCTCTCAAACATTTTGAAATGTTTGAAATAAATGGAACTGGGGAATAAGTTGAGCCAGATCTTTAAGTACTCTTAGATTCAGCATGGTATAGAAGACAGAGTACTGAATTTGGAGTTAGAAAGACAAATTGCACTTTAAGGTCTACAAAAACCTTTATATGTGTTATTCATTGTATCTTCATAGGAACCCTATGAATAAGGTAGGTTTAGAGTGGTAGAAATCTCTGAGTCACTTTTTCTGAGTATAGATTCTCTATCTATACTCTATCTACTGTACCATCTAGTTGTATGATCATGGCAAGACCTTCTAGGTCTCTGTCTCCTCATCTATAAAATGACAGTTTTGGATTCAATGACCCCTAAGATCTCTTCCTACTCTAAATGTATTTAATTCTCATGAACCAGTTAACTGAACTCAGCAAAGATAAGTGTTTTTTTCCTCCCTCCAAATTTCTTTTGGGTATCAACCTCCTGCTCATTTTTGTTCAGTCCTTTCTATTCCAAAGGCAATTATCCATGGAAGAGAAGACAAGATAAAAATAACAATTAGAAAATTTAAATTTCTCTGTGTCATCTCTTATCATCCCATCAATCCTAAATGGCAGTAGCAGTCCTACCCTTTCTTGATTCTTCTCTTTCCACTAATTTAGCTAAAAATAACAATCTCTGGGTTTTGTTCATAGCTTTCCTTAATGACCCCAGCTCATTCTGAGCTCTACCATACCTGATAATAATCATTTGGAAACATAAAATGGTGTTGTATTATATCTTCTCTTACCTGAACTTGCTTCTCTGTTTCATAGGTCTCTTAAAAATCTACATTGGTTGATGAATGGATTCCATAATCATTTCTTTAGATAACTCCTATTTTTCCCTCCTCAGAATTGTTTATCTCTGTGTCTTCAGATTTTAACATTTGAGATTTTTCTGTCCTTCTGGAAATGATACCTCACTGCCCCATAGAATTTTTATTCCATGGCATCCTATCTGTAGTTTCTCTAGGGCACATTGATTTTAGTGTGTCACTTGAGTTAGGCCATAAAAACAACAGATTAGGTTCATAGAAGTATTTTCGTCCAGATGAATTATCAAATTCACCGGAAGTAGATAGTTATCACTGTGTGTGACAAATTCTCTGTCAAGTACTAAAAACATACACATAGACTTCTTGACATAAATGAATGACAAATAATTTCCCTACTAATTTTCACCATGGAATCATGTATCAGTTTTTTCTCTAACCCTCATCAGATGACTTCCCCTAAAAAACCTCTGTCCGTTCTCAATGAATTCCAAGCAGTTTACTCATCAGTATCTCCCTCTTCAGAAAGTACCCTATACATTGTTTTATTGTTCTTTTGCTTTTTTTTATAGCTTAGGAGATAACTGTTTTGCTTGTTTTTTTACAAATTGAAGATTGTAGCAACCCTGCATATAACATGTCTTTTGGTATTAATTTTGCCATTCTTGCAATATTGGATTATTATTATTATTGTTATTATTTCATATATTTACATGTGTTATTCATTTTATCTTCATAGCAACCCCATGAGTAAGTTTACAGTGGATAATGTTAATATCATTATTACTATAGATGTATAATAGATATTATGGTGATTTGTGATTAATGATCTTTGATGTTACTATTATAATTGTTCAGGGGTACCACTAACTACATCCAATGATAGCAAATTAAATGGATAAATGTTCTGACTGCTCCACTAATCAGCCCTTTCTTTCTCCCTCTCCTCATGCCTCCCTATTCCCTGAAACAAAATATTGAAATTACACAATTAACAACCCTACAATGGCCTCTGTGTTCAAATGAAAGGAAAAATTCATCTCATTTTAAGAAATTACAACATCCGCCTAACCTTCAGCCTCAACAAGCTGTCATAAATATCAAGGCAAGACCCTATACCAGCAAAAGAAATTGCTGAAGACTGAAATGCTGGTTAGTATTTTTAAGCAATAAAGTATTTTAATTAAGGTATATACATATATACATATACACACATATATGTATATATATATATTATCTTTTTAGACATAAATATACACTAAATGGGCTACAATATTGTGTAAACATAACTTATATACACTGGAAAACTAAAAGATTCATGTGAATAATGCTATCATGATATTTACTTTATTGAGGTGGTTTGGAACCAGACTTGCAATATCATCGAGATACGATTGCATATATTTTTCGAGCTCCAAGTACTCAGTGATCCCTCTTCTCCTTTTCTTCCTCTGTAGAACATTCTTCTATACTCCAATCACCTGACACATTTCCCCAGCCTCTTTATGTCCTCTTTTTATCCTTCTCTGATCTGTTCTCCCTATCCTTTCTCTTCTATTCTCATATTAAAATATTTTGCAGACTGTTTTAAGAACCTTTCATCCTCCATGATAACTTTTTTTTTGGTTTTTGCAAGGCAATGGGGGTTAGGTGACTTGCCCAAGGTCACCCAGCTAGGTGATTATTAAGTGTCCAAGGTCAAATTTGAACTTAGGTCCCCCTGACTCCAGCGTGGTACTCTAGCCACTGCGCCACCTAGCTGCCCCCCTCCTTGATAACTTGAAAAGTAGAAAGACATTCTTTGGGGCCCTTCTCTTCAAGAATGAGGGCAATTTATATTTTAAGCATAGAACAGAGTCACAGATGTGACAGTAACATAAATGTCACATACTCAGTAAGTGACTGTAAATTTCCCCTATCTTCTATGCTTAAAAGAAATTATATCTTTGGTCCTTGTATTTCTTGATTTTATCTTCCATGGAGAATCAATCAATAAATATATATTATGCACTTACTCTGTGCATTCTACTATGTTAAGTATTTTTGCCTTGGGTGGAGGTGACATGTACATATACAAATATATTCAAAATATATTTAAAGTAAATATAAGGTAATTTTAGGTGGGCAGTTCCAAAAAGTTTTCATATAGGAGGTAATATTCAAAGTGAGTTTTGAATGGCAATAGGACCTCTTATGAGGTAGAGGTAAAGAGGGGAGGCATTCTAGGAATGGTTTAAAGGCACAGATATGAGAGATAGAGTATGGTGAATTTATATATTTATTTATTTTTAAAAATCATTAAGTTTTTACTATGTACCATGTAATGGAGAACAAATATAAAATTCAAAGATGGTCTCTCCTCAAGCTTACAATGGGGAAACAGTAGCTACGCAAAATCAATTGGTACAGAATATTACTGAGATGGATATTGGGGTTATGAGGCAATAGATTGACACATCCCACCCAGGAATAATGACAGAATTGATTTGATCATGGTTCAGACATTCAGAATAGAAACTTTGGAGTAAATGTATGTGGTGGGCAGATAGGCAATGGAGGGATAAAGAGGAGAAAAGGTTACTCATAAAATAAGACAAAGAAATTAGCAAGAAGACTAGAGAGCTAGGAGTGAAGTGAAGGATAAATTAGACCTTTCCTGAAATATTAGTGATTCAATAAATTTGCAGGTCTCAGGGCAGAAGGTTCCCCAATTAAAGAAGAATGCTAGGGAGAAATAAGATATATCAAAAAGATCAATTTGTCTAGAGTATGACTATTTATAATGTAAAATGAAGCTGGGGAGGTGTGTTGGACCTAGGCTATAAAAGTGCCAAACAGAAGTCTTTATATCTAATTTAGAGACAATAGGAATTATTGAACATGGAAACTATGTAACCAGACCTGTGCTTTAGACTTCTGCCACACTGTGGTAGCTATGAGGAGAATGAATAAGAAAGGGAAAGGGAAGTGATGTGAGTGGAGGGCCTAATAATTATAGGATGATGGTCATGCATAGAGATAAGTGGACAGGAGTGAGCCATGTGGAAAAAGAATAATAAGCCTTGACAACTAAATAGATATGGGAGAACTACTTTTGCAAACTGGAATGACAGAGTATCTTCACTTCCAGTATTGGTATTCTTGATCCTCAACATTTTGTTACCCCCTTTGCCCAATTGCTTTTTGAATTCCTGAACCCCACCACTCATGTATCAACTAGTCTCACCCTGGTGAGGGGTGACCTCATTCTCACCCTAAAGTCTTCTAACATAGAACATCCTACATTATGCCTACTTTCTCCTGGGTTAGCCATTTGGGGAAGGATCCTAGATGACTGAATTTTACTCCTTTTCCTACTATGCTTTGATATTCTAGACTTCAGCACCCTCACACAGATGCTTTTCTCTCAATAAAATATAAGTCCCTTGAATTCAGGGACTATCTTGCTTTTTGCTTATATTTTTATGCTCATAGCTTAGCATAGTGCCTGACTTACAGTAAGCACTTAATAAATTCTGGTTGACTCACCACTTTGTCCCTAACTTCTTCATTAACTATATAACTTTGTCTTATAATTTACCTTAGTTACTATATCTGCTGTCATCCCACTACCGTTTCCTTCTTGAGTCCTCTTCCATCAGCTTGAATCTTTCTGATATTGCATCTAATCCTTCACAAGTTATTTTTACTTCTGCTCTTTTTCCTCTTCCTCTAGTCTTTCTACTCCTGCCCTTCTTCTCTTCCTCAATTTTTTTTATTCTAACACCTTTTCCCTTCATCTCTAACCCTTCTTCTCAAGTTTTCCCTAATATCTCTTCCTCAAATTTGATATCTTGTACCTAGATGTGGGACCTTGGGCAAGTCACCAAACCCCATTGCCTTACATAAACCAAAAAAAAACAAAACAAAACCAAAAAAAATGGAATTTTAGCTGACATTTGAAGAAAAACAAGGAAGGCAGGAAACAAAGATGAGAAGAGAGAACATTCCAAGCATAAAGGACAGTCAATGAAAATGCTTGAAATCAATAGATGGAATTTCTTATTTGAGAAACAGTAAGAAAGTCAGTGCCTGGCATCTAGAGATTATCTGCTTTGAAATCTGAAGATCTACATTTGAATTCCAACTCAGCAGGGTGTAACTGGCTTTGCATTCAGAAAGTCAGTGCCTCTGAAATATAGCACATATATATAGAGAGAGAATGTAAGATTTAAGTCATATTATAAAGGACTTTGAACACCAACAGCAGATTTTATATTTGATTTGAGAAGTGATAGGAAGCCACTGAAGTTGATTAAGAAGTTGGTGGTAGAGGAAAGGGAAGGAGGGTTCCTAGGCTTCCAATTTCTGCTGAGTTTTATCTCCCATGTACACTACATATACTTACTTGTATGTTGTCTTCCCTAGTAGACTGCATTCCTTGAGGGAAGGGATCATACTTTTACCTTTCTTTGCTTGTTGACTGACCAAATGACTCAAAGAAATAACTCTCTTGCCTTTCTCTAAATCTATTCCTCAATATTTTCTATGTTGTAGTTCTCATAAACTCAACCCTAATTTGCAAGGAAGTGTATCACACACTTTGCCTGTCCACTTCTAGCCATTTGGATTCCTAATGCCCTTGAGGACATCCATAGATGACACTCTAAAGTCAGAGTTGGCTGCCTCAAGTTCTAATACTGATTCTTAACATTTCCAAGATTCAGAGGATCGCAGAATCCAAAGTTCTGGTTCCAGTGTGCTGCAAAGTTGGCAGATCTCCTCTGTCTCTCTCTCACACAAACCCATTCTAAGATTGTGGAATGGTGGTAGCTAGTGCCTCTTCTTGTCACGAACAGGAAATTACCCACACAAGTGTCATCACATAATCTGTGAGTCAGAGACCCCAGGGAGATGCACACTTTCTTTGAATAGGAAGATGAGGGGGTGAAACCCTCTTGCCTCCCACAAACTCACTTCAACTCCCTCATCAGAGGCTGGCAGCTCTTCAAGAAAAGAATGGTTCTTTAGATGAATGGAGTATTCAGGTTGGAAGGCACAGTAGGAAAGGAAAGTTCCTGATTTCTCATGGCATATGCCACCAAAGACTTTATTCCAAAATGTATTTCTCCATTAGCTCCAGTGAGGCTGTAAATGGAGAAAAGGAAAAAATGTCATTCCCAATATGGTCTTCCAAAATCACATATGATTTCAATTTTTTGCATTGATAAGAGTTTACACAACGTGGAGTTCCCTTTAACAGTGAAATCAGTTCCAAACCATATTCCTATGCAATATTTTTTACCCTTCATTTAATTAATCTAAATCTAATCTAAAGGTCCTTCCTGCTCAAATAATTCTATGATTCTACAATCAAGTGATTTTTGATTTGTCCAAGTTTCAAGCTGAACTGAAGTCAGAGTTAATAATGAGACTGGGCAATACCAGAGAGAGGGCAGAGTGATGGCATACTAGAGACTATCCGATTTGGAATCTGAAGATCTACATTTGAATTCCAACTCAGCAAGGTGTAGCTGGCTTTGTATTCAAAGATTTGGGGCTTAAATTCTATCTCCAGTCCTAACTGCCTGTATGATCATGGGCAAACCCCTTAACTTCTTTGGGCCTCTATCATAAAGTGGGAAGGAAGAAGATCAGATCAGCTGCTGAGATCCACTCCAACTAAAAACTATATAATTGTATAAACCTGTGAGGATAGACAATTTAAATGACTTTCCTGGGTCTCATTTTTTCTCATGTGAAAAATTAAGGGATTGAATCAAATATGTATAGAGTGTTTTCTATACATAGAAAACATACATTTCTGTACAAGTTCTCACAACTCTATGAAGTAGGTACTATAATCATTGAAAAGGAGGAAACTGAATCTAAGAGGATTCTTGAACTTGTCCTCCAATACAAATGTAGCATAAGAACTGTCCATTAATCCTTCACTCTCATAATGTGACTGTCATCTTTCATATTTGGATTTGCATGTGACTCTAAAAAATATTGTTTGTGGGACAAATGCCACTAAATTTCGGGCATCTCTCAAGGTATGAAGAGAAAGCATTATTCATTTCTGGGCCACATCAATTAGAGAGATTGAGGCAAAAGCAAAAGGGCCCAAGAATCACATTTATCCTAACCCAATTCTCCCCACCCAACTGACCCACCCTCATTAATGAGGAATGTGGTCTTACAATCTAAACATGAAAACTACCCTAGGGAAAGGAGCATAGAATTCGAACAAAGCAAACTAATCTAGTGGAAAGAACATAAAATTCAAACCGAAACCAGATTATCTCTTCAGCCCTAGGAATTGAATGATTATCCAGACATCAACAGATAAGACGAAGTCAGTTGACTCTTCAACAATATCCCAGAAGTTTGCTTTGTCAAGGAAGGAGGAGCACATAGTTAACCAAATTCAATCTATAATATTTTACTGAAGAAATCTCAAAACATTTTCCCACTCACTTTGATCACAGCCCATATATCAAAAAAAAAAAGGTAAGGCTAAAGAAACAGTAAATAAAGTACCTTATAATCTAGTATCAATGAGAGAGGAATTCAGAAAAGAAGATTGACAAAGAAGGGAATATTTGGGAAAGGATCATAAATCTAAAACTAGGAGGGTTCTTAGAGACCATTGAGTCCACCCTCCACCTTCCATCTCACCAGAAAGAAAACTGAAAACCAGAGTGGTTAAGTGAATTGCCAAAATCCCAAAGTAAATGTCAGAGGCAAGATACTGCCAGAGGTCTTCTCATTCCCAGTCTAGGCTCTTTCCAAAACTTTTAAGTGAAAGTAGAACTTAGCTTGATCCTTGTTTAGCCATCTGAGGGGCAATAGTAGTACAAAGAGATGTAGCTAGTAGGAAAGACTTCTCAAAATTTGAAAATTTAGAGGTATCACATTGGTCCAACTCATACACAAAAGGAAACCTTCTTATATCATACCCAACAAATGGTCATCTGCTACTACAAGGAAGGAGACCACCAAATTTCTATGTAGTCCATTCCACTTTGGACAGCACTAATTCTTCGGAAAATTTTACCAACATCAAGCCAAAATTGATTTTGTTGCATCATTGCTTATGATTCTCCTCTCTAGAGCAAAGAAAGAAAAAAGAAGAACAAATCTAACCCATCTCCATAGGGCAACCCTTGAAAACAACTATCCAATCCCTCTTGAGTCTTCTTTTCTTCAACAAAATATGCCTGATTCTTTCAATTAATCCTTATATGGCATAGACTTAAGGAGTTAGTCATCCTGGTTACTCTCCTTTGACATTCTCCAGCTTATTATTATATCTCCTTGTTAAGCTTTGGCACACAGAACGGTACACAACTCTAGACATGAAGTCTGATGAGAGCAAAATACATTGGGATGTTTATCCATCTGTTCCTAGAAACTATGCCTAAGATAAATGTTTCAGGAATTATGGAAAAATATATCATTATTGTTTGGTAAATATTATTAATTATTATATTGTTTGAAACTAGCTTTTAGATACTACAAGAAGTTCATCAAACAACCTTATGAGCACTGTAAACTTCACAAAGAGAAATTTCCATCTAACCCAGAATTCTGGTTCATCCCATTGCCACATCTGTTTAGTAACTTAAATCCACTTTCTCCTGGACTTAATATATACTAAAGGGAAAGTATATTCCAGACTTTGAGGGAATATTGTAATTTAGTCCTTCCTATACCCTGTCAGTAAATCTTCATTTGTAAAAGCTAATTGATAACATGCTCTTATATCAGTTTTCTCCCATTCTCTTACTTTTATCACCTAAACCAAAGAATTCAGCTAATTTATAATATAGAGTATGTTTAAAAATTATATTAACCATTAGTTATGAAGACCTTCTAAAAAATTCTGGCTCACCTTCATCTGGTCCTTAAATTATTGGTGGAAGACTGAGGAAACACACTTGATAAGGACTAGTGAGAAACAGTATTAGCAGATCCCATCCCTTTAGGTCTCTGAATAGAGAAATAGTTAGCTATCTTCCAGATATCCAACATGCCTGTTACAAGTGGAAGTTGGGTAAGTGAACCTAGAGTCCAAACTGCATAAAGTTTTATAAAAAATCTAGGCAAACTATATCTATAGTGTTTCCTATATAATTAATTTAGAATTCTATCAAGAAAAGAAATTGGTTTAGTCTGGCATAACCTATTATTAATGAAGTCATTCTGTCTGTTTAAAATTCCCACATCTCCTTTCTAGCTGTTTGCCAACTCTCTCTTTCATAATCCAGTCTAGAATTTTTCTAAGAATCAAAGTTGACTATAATTTGCAAATTCTAACTCTCTTCCCCTTCTTTGAAAATCAAGATAATTGTTCCTTTTCAATCTCTTACTACCTCTCCTGATTTCCAAGATATTTCATTTGTTAATGACAGTGGTTCAGCAATCACATTTACCATTTCTTTTAGCATATGAGAATATCTTTCATCTGGGTCTGCTATCAAGGGTAAAGAAGTGCTCACTCATTGTCTACTTACTTATTATCTTAGGTATAATTTACAATCAGTCATTTTTGTCTTATCATCTCCATTACAAAGGTACTTCCTATCTTTACCTTCCAACATTCCCTGTGTCAATTCTGCCTGGTACATATCCTATAGGAAGAAATGGATGTCCTAGCCTCAATGTTCAGAATGTCTTAGGAACTCTCTTTCCAAATATGCTTCTGGATCTCTAGGCAAGCTGGCAATCTCACCATCAATTAGGTCATTCCAACTATGCTCTACTTTGCAGTGGGTCAGGGAAAACAAATGTTTTGTTTTGTTCATTTATTTATTTATTTATTTATTTTGAATGTAACGATTTTCCCCCAATCTTGCTTCCCTCCCCCCAACCCCCCACAGAAGGCAGTATGTTAGTCTTTACATTGTTTCCATGGTATACATTGATCTAAGTTGAATGTGATGAGAGAGAATTCATATCCTTAAGAAAAATAAAATATAAGAGATAGAAAATTTACTTAACAAGCTGTTTTTTTTAATTAAAGGTAATAGTCTTTAGTCTTTGTTCAAACTCCACAATTCATTCTCTGGATACAGATGGTATTCTCCATCACAGATACCACAAAATTGTGCCTGATTATTGCACTGATGGAATGAGCAAGTCCATTAAGGACAATCATCACCCCCATGTTGCTGTTGGGGTGTACAATGTTCTTCTGGTTCTGCTCATCTTGCTCAGCATCAGTTCATGCAAATCCTTCCAGGCTTCCCTGAATTCCCATCCCTCCTGGTTTCTAATAGAACAATAGTGTTCCATCACATACATAAACGACAATTTATTAAATCATTCCTCAATTGATGGACATTCACTCAATTTCCAATTCTTTACACCACAAACAAGGCTGCTAGGAATATTTTTGTACAAGTGATGTTTTTACCCTTTTTTCACAATCTCTTCAGGGTATAGACCCAGTAGTGGTATTGTTGGATCTAAGGGTATACACATTTTTATTGCCCTTTGGGAGTAATTCCTAGTGCTGAGTTTTGAAGGAAGCTAAGAACTATTTTCAGAAGTGGAAGTTTGGATTTTGGTGATGCCATTGAGAAGAGTTTAGGATTGATATTAATGGGTTTTTTAAGTGAAACACCCCATCCTTTTGTAGCAGCTCAGAGATTTCATGTATATATGTTCCAGGACAAAACACCAAGTCTTAGCTATTAGCTTTGTGAAATTACCTCCTTTCACTTCAGTTACCTTTCATAAAAAACAACCACAGCTATTCCCAGTAGAAATGTTTCAATAAGTTTTCATCGTAAAAAAAAAAAAGTTTGAGGTTATAGCTTCCCATAGAAATGTTCAAACCCCTTACTCACATTTGACCTATTTGTCAGTGGGAGACTAACAAATATACCCAAACACACACATACAACATATATATATATATATATATATATATATATATATATATATATATACATATATATATATATATGAATATGTAAATATAAAAACTTTTCTTTGAAAACTTGCATTGGATTTATTTTTCTAAATCTTCTAGAAAGCAAGATCTTTCTGGCAGGTTACAGTATTATTATGTCTAGAACAGCCTAGAAGCCATGTGACAAAGTCTGTTTTTCAACAGATTTACATGTTTGGAACAAATCACTGTTCTTCCAAATAAATTTTTTAAAAACCACAATTATTGAGAGGACAAAAATCTCTTACATTTTTTATATCTCAGCAGATAATTTTCAGTTGACACATTCAGTACAAATGTACTTCAAAATTCAAATTACACATAGACCTTAATTGTGCATTCATCATTGATCAAGCTTTCATTTAGCACCTACTTTGTTGCAGACTCTCTCCTAATTGAAGAGATAGAGAAAAAACTAAATAATCTTAGCCCTCAAGTATCTTACACTCTATTCAAAGATTTCTTATAACCATATAACAATGTAAGAATAAGTTCTTCAATCATTTTTTAATCATAGAATCATAGCCTAGGATGAAGGCAACTGATATCACAAAGGAAATATCTTATGATTGGGTGGATCAGTCATGCCACTTGGATTGATATATAAAAGAAGCAATGCATCCAGTATTTATAGAGTTTGAATTTGATTTGTTAGCAATTGTAAAAAGAGAATTCCAAGCTTGTGCCAAAAAATAAATAATTTTTTCCATCTCCATCAACCATATCATAGGGATCCTATATACACAGGCAATAACCCAAGGCTGTGGCTATCAAGGCCTGACATACCCAAGGACAAATATTCAAAGATATACTAGGAGAGAAAGGAGTCTCAAGGAACATGAGTCTTGACTTCAGAGAAGAGAGCTGGCTATAGACTCAAGACAAGATCATACCCTCAGAGTCTAGCTGAACAACCCATCTAAAATAGATGCCATACCCAAGAAAATCTGAGGGAATGTTTTATAAAGAGATAAAAGACTTTCAAATCCAGTGGGATGAAGTCATAAGTAACCTTTGACACTATTTATCCTACATGTATATCTGTCATTATACTCAAAAGTTTGCAGTTACTTTTCCCATGGGAGAGCATAAACCATGATTGAGGGGAAAAATATTTTATGCCACCTATTGTATCCCATTGGACTATAGCACCTTAGCAAATGCTTTTGCCAGAAGCTTACTATTAATATGAAGTACCCCAGTGGGGAGTCTATAATACAATTCAATATGGTAACCCTAAAATCAGAAGAATCCTCTATCTTCCCTGCCTCCTCCCTCTACTAGAGTTGAAGAGAAGAAAATAGGAAAGAAGGAATTTAGACCCCTCCAAATATGGCAATAACCATGGGTAAGGTAAACTCAGCTGCTGCTCTTGTGAGTGGAAATAGTTGATTCTTTACCCTAGTGGGCTGTGAATCTTAATACTGCAATGTTCCCAATTCTGATTCTTGGCAGTCAGGCTGTTCTCAACTAAAATGTATATGAGGTTATACAAAGGTCCTTTTGAGGTCATGCAAAGAAGAAAATGAAATAGAATGGGAAATATGGCATTAACTGTATCTGAAGGTTTTCCTAGCATTGGGGAGAGAGGAGATAATGAAATAATTTGTGATGGATTTTCTTGTGAAATAGTTTATGTGGATGGTTTTGCATCTAAGTTGAAGCAAGAACATAGGTCCATATCTTGAGGGCTTGAAAAGATGTTTTCTATATTTAGGAAAATTTCCTGAAATATCTGCAACAAACCCATTGATTCCTTACCATCCCAACAACACTTTTTATTCATATATACCCTAATATACTTTACTTATACAAAGGGAACACAAAGTATTAAAATGAAAAGGACAAAGCACCAGCATCTGGAAAAATGCCTACCTACCAGATGTGAGGGCAGCTAGGTTAGATGATGAAATGCAAGGACTGGACCAGGAGGAACTGACACTAACCTTAGACACTTACTAGCTGTTACTTAAGCAAGTTAATTAACCCTGTTTGTTCCAGTTTCTTCAATTATAAAATGAGCTGGAGAAAGAAATGGCAAACCACTCCAGTATCTTCGCCAAGAAAACCGCAAATAATATCACAAAGAGTCAGAAACAACTGAACAACAATGAAAATTGAGTTGTTTTTGTGATTTTTCTCAATTATTGAGAGTGACATCATTAATAAAGGATTTGACTTAGAATCAGAGAGAGACCAGAATTTACATTTTCTTCTGACTGGAACTATGTGTGACTATGGTCATTACTTAAATTCTCAGAGAATCAGTCCTTTCTCAAAAGGACAGTATGCTACTTTCTCCAGCATATAACTCCCACTAAAATTCCCACTCTTTCTAATCTTCAAATTCTCCTTATATACTCACTTCTCCCCTGCTCTTGTAAAACTTCTATTTCCCCATCATTTAAAATAACCCACTTGATCCAGCTTTATTAGCCATTATACTAGAGCTTTCTTTACCTTCTCAATTCAACTCTTTGAGAAAGCAAACCATATTTGATGTTTCCACTCCCATTACTCTCAATCAGTTCTAAACCTGCTATACACTGGCTTCCAATTTCATCACTCAATTTTAAATTCTCTGCCAAAGTTACCAAAATATCTCTTAACTGACACATTCCAATGGTCTTTATCAATCTTTTCACCCTTCCTTAATGCAGTCACTGACCCTAGAATACATTCTTCTTAATTTTCCTCTCTACACCTTTATGATGTTAATCACTCCTGTTTTTTTTAAATGTATTTATTTTCATCTATATGTATATGTATACTTTTTAAGTTACAAAATTTCCTTCCACCCTCCCTTCCCAGCCCCCTCCCTTCAGTTGCAAACAGTCAGGTTAGCATTGTACATACATATTCTGATAAACATGTTTGCAGATTAGTCAGTTTCATTATGAGGAATTGGGATTAAAGGAAAGAGATACATAAGTGATAAAGTGTTCATCAAACTCTGAAGGGTTGTTGCTTTTGTGTGAGTGTATTTTGTTTTGTTTTGTTTTTCTTCCTTTGGATGGGAATCAAATAGTCGATAACCAGTCAAATACAGTTGTCCAAGCTCTCTAGGATGCAGAGAGGAGCTGCTTCCACCGGGATTATTCATCCCATAATGTTGTTGTTGATGTGTACATTGATCATTTGGTTCTATTCCTTTCACTAAGCAGCAGATCTCATAAGTCATTCCATGCCTCTCTAGAGTCTGACCATTTATGGGTTTCTTATAGCACAATAATATTCCACAGTATTCGTGTACCAAAACTTGTTTAGCCATTCCCCAATTGATAGACATCCCCTCAATTTCCAATTCTTTGCCACTACAAAAAGAGCTGATATGAATATTTTGGAACATGTAGGACTTTTCCTTTTTTTATAATTTCTTCTGGATATAGATCTAGAATTGGAATTGTTCAGTCAAAGGGTAAGAACAGTTTTATTGCTCTTTGGACATAGTTCCATATTGCTCTCCAAGATGTTTGGATCTGTCCCAATCCTCCCACAACCTCTCCAACATTGATTATTTTCTCTTTTTTTCCTCATCTTGGCTCATCTGATAAGTATGAAATGATACTTCATTGTTGTCTTAATTTGCATTTCTCTAATCAATAATGATTTGGAGCAGTTTTTTCATATGATTATAGATAGTTTTAATTTCTTCATTTGAAAACATGTTAATATCCTTTGACCATTCATCGATTGGGGAATGACATGTGAACTTACAATTTCCTGCAATTCTCTATATAGTTTGGAAATGAGACCTTTATCAGAACTCCTAGTTGTGAAGATTGTTTCCCTGCTGTCTGCTTTCCTTCCAATTTTGGCAGTATTGATTTTATTATTGCAAAAAATTTTTTTTAATTTACTATAGTCAAAATTACTCATTTTGACGTTTATAGTGTGTTCTAATTCTTGTTTGGTCATAATTTTCCCCCCTTTCCATAGATCTGGTAGATAGAGTATTTCTTGGTCCATGGTATCACTCTTCATGTCTAAATTCTGTACCCATTTTGACATTATTTTGGTGTAGGATGTGAGATGTGGATCTATGCCAAGTTTTTGCCATACTAACTTCCAATTTTCCCGACAATTTTTGTCAAATAATGAGCTCTAGTCCCAAAAGTTGATGTCTTGGGGTTTGTCAAATAGTAGATTTCTGTAATCATTTATGGCAACTCCTTTGGAACCTATCTTAATCAAATGATCCATTACTCCATTTCTTATCCAGTACCAAGCAGTTTTGATGATTGCCATTTTTTTAGTATAGTTTTAGATCTGGTAGAGCTAGGCCACCTTCCTTTACATTTTTTTTCACAGTTCCCTTGCTATTCTTGCCCTTTTGTTGCTCCAAATGAATTTTGTTATTATTTTTTTCTAGCTTGGTAAAGTAGTTATTTGGTAGTTTGATTGGTATGGCACTGGATAAGTAATTTAATTAATCACTTCTATTTCTCCTTCCTCACAGTCCAACCACTAGTCTCCTTTGCCAGATTTTTATGTAGGTCCTTTGACTGCCAAGGTCTTGCCCTTTTCTCTTTTCCCTCTATACTGTCTTGTTTTGCTATCATGTCAGTTTCATGGTGTTCAACTATCAGTTCTATGATTCCCAAATCTATAGAGTGAGCCCCTGATTTCTTTCTTGACCTTTAATAAAACATTACTGTCTCTTCAATATCTCAAACTCAACATGCCTAAAAAGGAATTCAGCATATCTTTCTCCTCTTCTCCTCTCTCCTCTCCAACATCTCCTCTTCTGAATTTTCCTATCCTCTAAATTACCCATACTCTTAGATCTTGGTGTTATATCCAATTCTTCACTCACACAGCCACAGATTTACTCCATGATCAAAATCCTTACCCCTTATACTTCTACCCCCACCAGGTACTCTTTGATCCAGTGACACTGGACTTCTTGCTCTTTCATGAGAAAGATACCCCATCTATCAGCTCTGGTCTTTTATATTGACTGTACCCCACACCTGAAATACACTTCCCTCATCTTCACCATCTTGGCTTCCTTTGAGTTCCAGCTAAACTTCCTATCAGGAACTTTCCCAATCCTTCTTAATCTGTTAATTATTTTATTTAATTAATAATTATCAAATTATTATTAATTAAATAATTATTTAATTTCTATAACTATCGTGTAGCTTATTTCTACATATTTGTTTGCTGTTAATTATTTTAATTAATAATTTTAAATTATAAAATAATTATTTAATTTCTATAACCTCTATATAGCCTTTTTGCACATATTTTTTGAATCAAATTCACAGATCCCAGATTAAGAAATCCTGTATCTAGGCTCATAACCTTATCATACCTTATCCAGGGGGCTCTTTTCAGTCTGTTTTAACCCTGCCCCAACTTACTCCTAGTCCTTTCCCATGGAGATTACCTTCCTTTTTACCCTGTACTTATCTTGTATATACATAAATATTTTCAAGTTGTGTCCTTAGAATGTGAGTCCCTTGAGAGCAGAGACCATGTTTTTGCTTTTTCTTTGTATCTCCAGCAATTAGCATTCAATGTTTTAAAAATGAATGTTAAAACAGGTTTTTACATGTAGCCAAAGAAGAATAAAATACTAAATAATAAAAAGAAAATGACATACATTTTTGAGAGCTGACTGAAACTCCTCAGTTAAATAATAAATATTTATTTACTATGGGCCAAGATTGTACTAAATACTAGGGATACAATATAGATTTAATCATTCCAAATTCTCTCCCTTTCTCTCTTACTCAAGCCCCCATTGAGAAGGCAAGTATCAAAATAGGTTATACATGTCCATAATAGTCATGTTATTAAAGAATATATAGACCACAAAAAAAGCCCTATTAAAAAAATGAAGTTAAAAAAAGCATGCCTCAATCTATATTCAGACACATTAAATTCTTTCTCGGGGTTGGATAGCATTTTTTATCATAAATCCTTCAGAGTTGTCTTGGATCATTGTATTGTTAAGAATACCTAGGTCATCACAGCTAATCATCTTACTATATTACTGTTATTTTGTGTACATGTAACTTTTCATCAGTTAATGTAAATCTTTCCGGGTATTTCTAAGAGCATCCTACTCATCATTTTTACAGCAAAACAGTATTCAGTCATAATCACATACCATAATTTGTTCAATCATTCCCCAATTGATGGGCATCCCCTCAATTTTCAATTCTTTGCCATCAGAAGTGAGATTTCATTTCATAGATAAGTTGTATAAAGAGGAGACCCACATCTAGAGATCCAACATATATCAAATCCCTAAATCTTGAGAGATCCATAGGGGCACAGACTGAGAAATGAAAGGGATCTTATGGTTCATCTAATCCAACCTCTTCATTTCATAGTTGAGGAAACCAATCCCCAAAGAGGGTTTGTTCACAGTCATACTGTTGTAGGAGGATTCATTAGTTTCCTGTGAAGAACTCACAACTCTGGCCCCAGAGAGAAGGGATAAAAAGAAAACACAGACTTATTATAAAGATTACCACACAAAAGAAAAAGTGAGAGTTAGTTAAGAGTTCTTTAAAGGTTACATGAATTGCACATCAGTTTAACCAGGCAGGTCAATGGCTGTTTAACTTGTACATTTTAAGTCAAGAGGCAAGGGTGGTAAAAGAGCAAGAAACAGTTCAGTTTTTCTTTAAATATCCCCCTAAGGATCCATGGGAGAGGGGGCATTTTGGGAATGATCTAGTTCTTGTATTGGAGAGTTTTGCCTTTTGGGAGTGGTCTGACATCTTCTATTGGAGAAACTGCTGGAGGAGGTATGGCTAGCCCCTATAGTATATGTATAATTTAGCATCCAACTTGACCCACTGGTGAGCACATGGTCAGGGTCAAAGTAAAGGTCAAGTACAGAAAATGATTACAAAATGTGTTTCCAATTACAATATCCCTCTATGTCCATAATTCCCTAGATCAATACCATTAGTAAGAGGCAGAGCCAAGATTTGGAATCTTTTCATTGGGATTCAGATTTCTTTCCACTAGGTCATGGTGCCTCATCTCCACTAAAATATAGTTATAATAAATCAGTTTATAAAATTCTGGTTTTATAGTTACCCTAAGCTCATAAAAGCTATTATCATAGATCATAGTTCTGGAAGATTTCGTCTGCTAGAAAGGCTTTGAGTGGAAACCTATTCAGGGATGGATGGACATCTCTCATCCAAATACCAGGCCAGCCTGTTTTAGAATAACTTATCACCAGTACTAGATGATACATTTTTTTTCAACTGAAGCAAATTCAAAAGGTTGACTGCTAAGGTGAAAAAGGATTGTGATCTCCATAAGTAATGAAAGCACTACCCTGATGATGTAATAAATCTGAAGCATTTGAGTATCTTTTATTTAAATATATATATATATATATATATATATATATATATATAAAATACTATGACAAGAATAAATATAAATCCCTTTTTTTCAAAAACAATCCATTTAGACTTGACAAAAGGAAAGGGAGTTCTCTGTAATATAACTAAATATCTGTAGCCCCAAAACCTTGGATTCAGTTCCCAGCTTAGTACCACTGTTGTCTTCAAGAACCTCTCAGAATTTCAGATTCATCTACTGTGAAATAAAGAGGTGATTTCTAAGGCTTCTTCCAATTCTATATTCCAACTGTGATCTTCCTAACAAAATGTCTTGGTTCAAAACCTCAGCAAAAAGTTTATGAAACAAAAAGCAAGTCACAAAGGAACATAGACTTTAAGCTGGAAGTCTTTAAGAAGTCATCAAATTCAGTTCTCTCATTTGACAGCAGATGAAGTTGAGTCCTTGCAAAATTATGTGACTCACAGCCGAGTAAATATGTGTAAAAATCTAGGAAATAACTGAGGTGAGATTTAAAGGTCTATATCTAATGCCCCATCTCTAATCTGCCATAGGATATAGGATCTATTTTATGTCATTTTTATGTCATATGTTTGACATATTTTGTTCCATCCTTTTCACCCATGAAGGACTTATAGAAAACTGACAGTGTTATCAGGATGTAGCAAGGATGCCACCTTCCTGAGGAAAACAAAACCCAAGAAATCTGTTTTCCTTTCCCTAGTGCTTAGGATATTTCAGAAATCTGCCAATGTTCTGACATTCTTTCAGGTCTTCAACGCTCAATCAACTGAATTCATGCCCCACTGACTTCTCTGGATTTCATTCTGCTTTAACAATAAAAGAATAATGAGTTCGGTGGTGCAGAAGCAACGCAACATACTGCCAGGAAGGAGACCTCCATTCCAACTCTGTCGCTCTGCTGATGGGTATCAAAATTAATGACTTTCTGCCACACAGAGCAAAGAATGTTCTCTCATAAGACCAAACCCTGATCTTTAAATTGCCACAACCCTTCTGAGCAAAAGGGAAATCAATATGGCAACATTTCTTAGCTTCAAGCAACAGGGGAAAAAAATCAACAAAGAAAGGATGAAAAGGAAGGGAGAATCAGAATTCAGCAAATTTTGACTTAAGTACCAAATATGTGATGGATTCTCAGGATATAAAATGCAAATATTAAATAGCCAAGCCCTGCCCTAAGAAGTTTACATTCTATTAAGGGGAAGGCAGCAAAATACCTGTACACATGCAAGTATAATGTTAGGTAGGGTGAAATGAGAGCAAAGAGCAAAGAAGATATCTAAATAACACATTCTAGAAAAAAAAATATGAGGAAGAACAACAGATAAATGGTCAAAGGATATAAACAAGCACATTTCAAAAGAAATCCAGGCTATCAAGGATCATCTTTAAAATCCTCCAAATCACCAATCATTAGAGAAATGCAAATTGAAGGAACTCTGAGGTTCTGGCCCCCACATAGCTGATTAGTAAAGGGAAAATGACACAGGTGGAGAGAATATAGGAAAATAGTTGTTTTTCTACTCCAGTGTATTGTTGGTGGAGTTATGGATGCATCTTGCCTTTCTAAAAAGCACAGTTTTTCAGACAAAGTTAGTAAATTCTACATGCCCTTTCACCAAGATATATCACTAAGAGGCCTAAAAGCTCAACAATATCAAGACATAGGGAAAGGATCCAAATGTGCAAAAATATTTTTAGCTACTCTTCTCATGTTGTCCCCCAAAAAAATAAAATTCAAGGGCCAGCCCCCTATCAAGGAATAGTTCAGCAAATTTTGGTTTATAAATGTAATGGAACATTATTTTGTCATAAGAGAAGATGACAAGGATAATGAAAAGGAAACTGAGAAGATCTCTATGAAGAGATGTAGAGCAGGGAAGAGATGTATACAATAACATTCTAGAGGAAAAATAGCTTTAAAAGACTTTAGAACTCTTGCTGATAAAATGATGTCATTAGTCAAAAATAATGAAAATGAAACACAGCACTCATCTCCTATTAGGTAGGATGAACTTAAAATGCAAAAAGAGATATACATTTTAACTTGACTAACATAAGAATTTGTTTTGCTGGATCATGTAGCTATGTTTTGAGGGATTTGTTGAGTTTTTTAAATTGTTCATTGGGGAGTAGTGGGAGGGACATATTAATAAAATATTTGTTCCTTGAAAAACAAAAATAGTCATTTTTAATTAACAACCATGAACCATTAAAAAAAAAGGAAATCACAGGTCAAGTAATCATACTTGCACCAAATCTCTACAATCAAATTTTTGTATTTTTTTGTATATTTTTATTATATTTTTTATATTTTTAAAAGTTATAGGGGCAGCTAGGTGGCATAGTGGATAAAGCACCGGCCCTGGAGTCAGGAGTACCTGGGTTCAAATCCATCTCAGACACTTAATAATTACCTAGCTATGTGGCCTTGGGCAAACCACTTAACCCCATTTGCCTTGCAAAAACCTAAAAAAGAAGTTATATGAGAAAATAGGAAACAAATTTGATCTGAAACACTAACATTTCTGATATATGATTTCATACCTATAGGGAAATTTTCATCAATATTTTATATATAGTAAATCTATAATGGAAGGAAGCCGATAACATTGGGAAGGGTATATAGGCAGAACATAGTTCATGTCCCATAAAAAAAAAAGCCTCAATCACTAATTAATTTCAATTACAGAACCTACAGCATGTAAGATAATATTAAAAATTTCTACTCTAAGAAATTCAAAGTTTATTGCTATGATGAGTTTTTATTTTTTATAATAATGCAATAGTGTTTCAGGTTGCTAGCAGATAGCTACCAAACTCAAGTTTAACAGATCATTGAATGCAGAAATAGAAAGCAGAAAATTAAAGAGGTGAGAGAGGGAATAGAACAAATTGAGCCAAAAAAATGTAATGAGAAAAAGAAAACTAAAAAGTAAGAGAATTAGAGAAAAACTCATTTCAATTCAACAAGTACTTTGTAAAGCAATTTGAGGAAGCAGGATGGTGGAGTGGAGAAAGAGCTGAGTTTGGACTCATAATCTCCTTAGTTCAAATCCTACCAGATGTTATTCCTTCATTCTCAAAGAAGACCAAAACATCAAGGAGGTTGATATCCCTACAAACATATGAATTGAATTTGAGTGAGGTGTTGCTGTGCTAACTCACCAGCCTCAATTTCTCCTCCAGAGCCATCTGGGTCCAGTGGCCAGATGTAAATCAGGATGACAGGAAATGGCCCTGGATGGGAGGCAATCAGGGTTAAGTGGCTAACCTGGGATCACACAGTGTCAAGTGTTTGACGTTAGATTTGAACTTCTGTCCTCCTGATTCCAAGGTCAGTGCTCTATCTACTCTATCACCTAACTACAAGGCCCTTGACAAGTCACTTAACTTCTCTCAACCTCAGTGTCCCCATCCATAAATAGAAATTATAATAATGTCTGCTTCACAGAGTTGTTGAGAAAGTCAAATGGGATGGTACATGGAAATGATTTGAACAGTTTAAAGTGGAATAAATATTAGTTATTATTTTAAAGGACCTTTTTTGTTACAGGGACTATTGAGTCCCAAGAATACAAAAACAGTATATTTTCCCTCAAGATCCTAAATTATGCTAGGAAGAAATGTCATAGACAAAATCAAATTTGGGATATGTTCAAGTAATTTTAGTAAATATTTAATAATATAAAAATAGTTAACAATGGGACAGGAGTTTCAAAGAGTACAATGGAAATATAAAAATATGATGTTATAGGAGGTTTGGGGACTGATATGGATAGATATGAAGGAGTTGAAAATGGTGGCCAGGGGAGGAAGTTTAAGACAAGGCAACCTAGACTATAGTGCTCTGCATAGTAACTGCTGATACTGCCGAGTTGAGTTTCTTGGTAGCTGTTCTTCATTCTTGAAGATCAAAATGACATCACTATGTGTGTTTGTGACTGATCAGACCAACACAAGCTTGGAATGTTCTACCAAAGGTCAGGCACAGATAGGCCATGTGAACATTTCACGTGGATTCTCTAAATTTACTTATCTCATGTTTCTTTTGAATTACTATAATTCTGCATTGCTCATAGAACACAGCACCATCTCTGATGAGGGCACACCATGCTGAGAATCCCAGTGTCAGTGTCTCCCATTTGAAAGAGGGGAAAAGGGGAGTATGTATAGATGAGAAGAAGAAAATAAAGGAGTCATCTGTATGGCATTAAAGCAAATGACAAGTTCACAGTCCTACCTCATGGTCAAGGCAGGAGTCAGTGGAGTTCTGGAACTGAGCTGATTATAAAGGAATGAAGTATATTTGATATGTTCATCCCTTAATACTTTGGGAAGATAAGCTAGGTTCTCATAGAGAAGGTTCTGAAACTGATACAAAGAGAGAGAGAGAGAGACAAAAGTCAAAGATGAAGAAGGAATGTATTCCAGGAATCAGCAACAACTCTTGTGAATCTACAAGGATGTAAAATGAAATATCAAATTTAGGCTGAAAATCTACTTTGAATAAACTACAGCATATAAGTACATAATAATAGCTAACATTTCAAACCAAGGCAAAGCTTGAGTGACTTGCCCAGGTCATATAGTTAGTATTGGAGACAAGATTTAAACTCAGATTCTTGGGGCAGCTAGGTGGCACAGTAGATAGAGAGCACTGGCCCTGGAATCAGGAGTACTTGAGTTCAAATGTGGCCTCAGACACTTAATAATTACCTAGCTGTGTGACCTTGGGCAAGCCACTTAACCCCATTGCCTTGCAAAAACTAAAAAAACAAAAACCAAAAAACCCAGATTCTTTTAATTCCAAGCCTATGACTCCATCCACTATATTATCTATTGTAAAAGTTGTAAATGTATGTCAGATCCAGATTGTGGAAAGTCTCAAATGCCATGCTAAGAAGCTTATCTTCTATCTTGGAGGAAATTGTGAGCTACTGAATATTTTTGAGCCATAAGTTACATAGTGAAATTCTGCTTTAAGATTATTTAGCCTATTGTACTGGGAAAGATAGGAATCAAAGTATTCAATCTGGAAGTTATTATGATAATACAGGTAAGAAAAAGGGGCCTAAACTAAGATGTGGTCATATGAGTTATGGAAGATAATTATTGCAATAAAATCTGTAGATATACAATTGATGAGACTTGGTAATTGATTATATGTGTTGAGGAAGCTGAGGAAAGAGAGAAGAGTCCAAGATTATATATAGCTAGGTGATTAGGAGAATGATTGTTCTTTCAACAGAAACAGTGAAGTTTGGAGGAAGCATGATTTTAGGGAGGGGAAAGTGATGAGTTACATTGTGTATATATTGAATTTCTTCTGAGAGCAGGTGGATATGTGGGGATTAAACCCTAGAATTCAAGGCAGAAAGAGAGGTAGGGGAGGGAGAGGTTGGACTTGATGTAACAGATTTAGTAATCATCTCTGTAGACATTGATCATTTAACCTATGAAACAAATCGTATCACCTGGAAAAAAAACTTGCTAAAGGAAAGAGAAGAGATTTCAAGACAAATCTTTGAGGGATACACACTTAAGGTGGAAGATGGATGATTACTTAACAAAGGACACTAAGAAGCAGTCTGATAGGAGACCCATGAAATAATAATGTCATGGTAGCTCTAGTGGGAAAGAGTATCAAGAAGAAGGAAGTGGCCATCAATGTCAAAATCTGCAGAAAATTCAAAAAAAAACCATGAGGACAAAGAGTCACAGCATTTATTAAGTTAAGAAAATATTGATAAACTTTTAAAGAACCATTTTAGTTAAGACTGGACTCTTCTCCCTCTCAATCAAATGATCACACCACATTTGTTTTCAGATAGTTGATAGATGGATTCATAATATACCTATTCTAATGCTCACATAAAACTTTATCATTTCAGAATCATAAATTTCAATTAAACAGATCCTGAGAAATGAACTAGTTTGATGTTTATCTGAAAAAAATCAACAAAACTTAACAAGACACCTGAGTAGACATCCAGTCTTTGCTTGGAGACCCCCAGTGAAAGACAATTGAGTATATTTTGAGGAAATCCATGAGAACCATTTAAATCATTAAGAAAATTTCCACTAACTTGAACCTAAATATGCTTCTTTATAGAGGAATTCATTTAATTAGTCCACAAACTTTTATTAAATGCTACCTGTATGCTTGGTACTATATTAGGTACTAAGGATACAAAGACAAAAAATTATGACTTGCTCTCAAGAAGCTTACATTGTACTGGGGAGACCTGCACATATATTAATTGTTTGTCACCATAAGTTAGAATTGGGAGAAAATAGAAGGTACAAAGAAAATGATTTGGTCTCAATAAAAAGGAAAATTTCCAACTATTCAAAATTGGAATAGAATATCTGAAGAGCTAGTAAACACTTCCTCAGTACACTTTTCAAACAAAAAAGTTGGATAATCACGTGTGCTGTATGTTGTAGAGGGATTCCAGTTCAGGACTGGGGAGTCTCTGAGGTCCCTTCTAAAGCTATGAATTTGTGAAAGGTCTCTGAGGTCCAGAAAGATTAAGTGAGCTACCCAAGTTCACCCAGTGAATAAGAGAGCTGGAAGAGCAGCCCAGATGCTCCAGTTCCAAGTTCAGCTCTTTTTTCCCACTCTTCACTATAGGGCACTAAAGTTAAGAAGGTTTGAAGTTATATTGTTAGAGGGGTTTTCAAATTGAATTCCTTGAAGAAGATAGCAAGGAATCAAGCAGAGCATAAGACTATGAACCACCTACTAAAGTCCAGGAGATCAGGAGAATAAACAAAAGAATGGCAGATAACAATAGATTAAAGGAAGGTGGATATGTGGATTCCATGGATCTCAGAAATGGAAACTCACTGAAGACTAGTGAAAGAAATCTGCAATAAGGAACTAGAATTATACCTGTCTCTATTTGTTACCCTTGATCCCATGAGTCAGAATGAATGGGAGAAGTAGTATTACTTAAAGAGAGATAATATGGATATGGGACCAACAAGATTTTCAATGAATATGACTAGCATGGAAATGTTTTGCATGACTGCCCATATATAATATGTATCAAATTATTTGCCTTCTCAATGGGTAGTGGGGAGGGTGGAAAAAATTTAGAACTCAAAAAGATTTTAAATGAATGTTAAAAAATTGTTTTACATGAAATTGTGGGGAGGGATAATATATTTGTTTTTAAAAAAAATAAACCATGTCCCAGGGTCAAGAAAATATATTATAGGGGCGGCTAGGTGGCGTAGTGGATAAAGCACCGGCCCTGGAGTCAGGAGTACCTGGGTTCAAATCAGGTCTCAGACACTTAATAATTACCTAGCTGTGTGGCCTTGGGCAAGCCACTTAACCCTGTTTGCCTTGCAAAAAAAAAAAAAAAAAAGAAATGAATTCAATGAATTCAGAGATCACTCATCTCTAAAGAGCAAAAATATTATGAGCAAATTAAGTTGATTAGTGTATATTTTGTTATGGATAGCATCAATATTTCACACAGTACCATCAAGTCAAGAGGAGGGGGAGAAAGAAAATGGAAAGGGATGGGAGGGAACAGGGAAAAACGAGCTAAGAGGGGAAAAATTAACTCAACATTGTTTTCATAGCACTTGTTCCTGAACATAGTATATCCTCTGAATAGTTTTGCAAGAATAATTAAATGGATATTTTTATTTTAGAAATATTTGCCAACTTCAATTCTAACAAAACTTTTCAACTCAAATGAACCCTAATAACTGGTTAACTTTTTACATTGTAATATGAAAAAATTTTGTCACTCAAAATTCTAGTGACCTAGTGATCATTCAGGGATTCATTCTATAGAACATAAATTAATTTTTTTAGCAGAGTGTTTCTTTTAAGCTCCTGAGTTCTCTTTAAATGACTGTTGAGTTGCTAAAAGTCACCAGAAAATTATCTGTGCTGGTTCTAATGTTGCTAAGTAACTACTTGACTTAACAAATTTTGGCTCAGTACATCAAAATTTAGAACTGTAAGGGACCTCTAGGATAATCTAGTCTAACCTTGTCATTTTAAATATCAGGTAACTAAATATGATTATTGCATTCAGGCCACTGCTGAGAAATTTCTCAATATGTCATTTATGTCCATTTGTGCATCAGCATATGTACATGGAACTTAAACTATTAATGTGATTTGCACAATTCATTTATTTTGCTAATAGATATAGTGTTTTGTCCCTGGAAACTAGCAGAACAAAGAATATGTTACAGCGACAACAATCTAACACTTTTTCTATTGAAAGAGAAAAGTACTGTCATAAGGATTATCAACTTTTCATTACAATTTTTAAAAAGAAAAATATTGTGGAAGGTAAAAGGGAGTAGCAGTCCCTCTCCCCTTCAGGTCTGACTTCAGCAGACCATCAGATTGGAGGTGGCTGCTATTTATCCCCCATTACACAAGGCTGTTCCCAAAACTGAATTTCATTTAGTATAAATAGAGGTGACAACTTCCAATTTCCACAGAAAGTAGAAATGTCAAATTTTAGTAGGCCTCTACTACTATTCTGATAAGATGGATGGTCCAGATGTACCCAGAAAAGATTTTTCATTTCACAGTATAGCTTGTTTCTTGACAGATAACCGGAAGTCACAGATATTTCTGGGAAGATTGGTATTATGTTATTGTTGGGGGGGGGGTGGTTCTGGTAATCTGTTTATGGAAATTAGCAGGGGCTGATGACACCAGTAATGGTGAGAAAGCAAGAAAAATGTTATTAGAAAAATCAGATGGCATCAAGCCAATAGAACTGTGTCTATGACAGTCTGTAAGAAGGAACTCTATATGGTAGGAAATGGAAAGCTGATCCATCCTTGGAGCTTGATATCCTAAAGAAATGTCTGTCTCTAATAAACCAAAGTCCCCTCAAAGGTGATTGCTTCTGGCTTCTAGCTTCAGTAAGTAACCAAGGCAGTCTTAAGTATCAGGAAAAAAGAGAAGGAGGGAGCACAGTATTTCTTTCCAACAAATGAACTCTTCAATTCTCCATATCACAGCATTTGTCTCAGCTGCTAGCAACGGTCAGATGTAAGTGAAAAACACTTTATATCCAGGTGTCTAAACCTGGCAAATGCTGGTTCTTTACGCTTATGTGATTGGAGTAAAGGAAGCCAATGGAAACTATAAGTATAGTATTTAATGAGCTGTCATCATGTTTTCCTTAACTGACTTCTGATTTGAGATATTAGATTTTTACCTTTGTGTAACTTACTTATATTCTTAAAATTAGATTTGCTGTGGGAAGTCTATGAAGCAGTAAATAGAGTCCTGGACTTGAAATCAAGAAGACCTGAGTTTAAAGCCTGCCTGAGATACTTCCTAGATGTGTGGACCTAGGCAAGGGGCAGCTAGGGGCAATGGATAGAGCACTAGCTTTGGAGTCAGGAGCACAGGAATTCGAATTCATACTCAGAGACGAGACACTTATTAGCTGTGTGACCTTGGGCAAGTCATCTAACCCTGATTGTCTCGTATCCAGATCCATCTCCAGTTGCCCTGATTCATATCTGACCACTGAACTCAGATGACTCTGAAGGAGACAGTGAGGCTAGTGACTCAGCATAGCGCCCCCCCAATCCAATATATGTGCTTATCATGATATCTCCTCCCTGATGTCATGGTTTTCTTCAAGAATGAAGGACGAGCATCCTAGGTAAGTCATTTAATCTTATGCCTCCATTTCATCTTTTAAAATGAGAGTGTTGGATTAATTGACCTCTAAGCTCCTTTAAATCTCTGAATTTATGATTCTATGATGGGGACCTCAATCCTAATGAGTGGTTTGGCCATATTTGAAGAAATGTTTAAAAACAACTAGTCTAGCTGAAAGTCATCTCGGGGATGCATGTTGAAACTAGCCTGGACAATTACTATGTCTCATGGGTAGTGCTTCAGCTACCCAGACAGAAAATAATCTTCAAATCTAAAGATTACCTCATATTGAACTGATCACATAACCTCACCAGCTGCTTCATAATCCTCTCCCTGCCCAACAACCCTGAAAGACTGTAAAATGTAATTTCACAACCTCTTGGGTTTGTATCCCTGTAAACACAATGCCAAATGTCTCCAGCTCTTCCTTGGCAAATAAAACTACAAGACAGCATAAGCAGCATTATATGAAGTCACTGCCTGGAGGAATCCTCAGTTTTGTTACCCCTTTTTTGCTTCTTTCAGGGTTAATTCCCAGTTCAAAAATTTGTCCTATATTCTTGACCCTTTTCAGCTACAAAAGTTCTAGGGAAGGTGGGGATACAGAATCAAATGGACATTTAGACTAAATTTAGTCCAAAGACTAAAATTCCTTTAGGAAAATAGCCTTTAATTCTACAGTTAGAGGTGAGAGTGGAGGATTGAATACCTTGAAATAAAATACTTCATTGAAAAAGTAACTCATTGACTTAAATTATTTGGAAAATTTCCACTAAGCTATAAATAATATAGGTATCTTTTTTTAAAAAAAATATTTCCTGTTATTTTTTGTGCCTAAGACACCTTCATTTTCAATGTGTTTCTACTCAATCTCCTCCCCTAATAGCTTTCCCTAATAAGAAAGAATTAGGTGAGTAGTTCACTAAAACTAGCCAATACATCATTTGAGTCTCTCTGTAGATGCAATATTCCAAATCCATAGTTCCCTACCACTGCAAAAAAGAGAGTTGGAGGGAGGGATCATTTTTCTACTCTCTTTTTCAGGACCCAGCTAGATCATCTTAACTATCTGGTGATCAACTTGGGGTTTTTTGGTCTTTCTGTCTTATTTTGTTGTAATCATTGGGTAAATTGTTTTGTTGATTGTATGAGGTCCCTATTGTTTAAATTGAGAGAGAGGGGAAAGAAAGCAACCAAGGCACCCAAATGAGATTGGAGAGACAAAGAAAGAAGGGTCTAAAGAAAAATGTGAACTTGATCATAATTTGGCCTAGGGCAAGCCTTCTTGCTCTAATGTGTTTGCCTCCCCTACATCCTGTTTGTAGCTTTTAAATTGAATCAGGTTTATCTTATTAAATCTGACAAAGAACAGCTGCCACATTTATAATTAAAATCTAGGGCTTAGTGGAAGCTGACACTGAGTGGTCAGTTTTTTTAGAGAGGTGGAGCAGAAACAAGAAGCCAGTTAGGTCAACCTCTTATTGTAGTGCAGGCATTTTGGCAGGTGGTCTGTGAGTCATCATCTCCACAACTGGGAACTAGCCCTTTGCATGAAAGGAAGACAAAATCAAAAATGCTCTTTATTCCAAAGCTAGATAGTGAATGAGGTGGTGAGAACTCCTCTATTCTTCTAACCAACAACCCTGCAAAACTTTAATTAGAAGGAATTTAAAAAATAAGGAAGCAGGGAATTCTTTCTTTCTTTTCTTACTCTGGTACCAATGATTACTTGAAACTCATTAATTGAATTAATTGAATCTCAAAGAGCTCGTGGCTCATTAATAGGGTTCCCAAAGAATGATAGCTAAAGGTCAGATTCAGACCACTGAATCCTTAACTGTCAACATTGCTACTACTCCCCCAGGACTTGGGTGGCCCCCAGACTTCCACTCTTTCTCTTATTTACTCAATAGCCTTCCTCAGTGATGAATCTGTAACACTAGCATATTCAGACTAGTCATCTAGTTCAGTTAGAAATTAGATTGTTGGACTACCAAGTTCCACTACAGTTCTGGGATTCAGTTATTCATTTTAGCTTGAGGTTTTTAGCCACAGGATATAAAAAAAAATGGTCAAGGTATCTGGTACCAGAGGCACCAAGTGCTGCTTTGGAATCTAGTTGAAAGAATAAGGCTTAGAGATTCCTCCATGCTGGATCCCTCTAACTAGTCCTCTGTCTTTTGCTGCCTACCTTTCTAAGAAGTCTATCTTCTTACTTTAACCCAAATCCCCAGACTCTCTTCCTTCAAATCAATTCTCTTAGACTGTTGACTGAAAAAGCATTCTGTCTTATCCTTATTCCATGATTCTTTTGAGTGTCTAAACTTTTGGACTCAGTTTCCACTGCAGCAGATGCTGCCACTATACTCTTCTTGATCCTAACCTTTCTAGTTCCCCATGTCTTTACCATTCTTGCTAGGATTTTTGGATTTCTCAGATTTTTCTCCTTGCCTCTTGTTAATAGTCTTTCTTCACCATCATGCTAGGGTTTAACCTTATCTTTTATTCATTGATGTCTACATTTTATTTTTTCATGACACAGCTAGATATCTCAGTGGAGAGTGTACTAGACTTGCAGTTAGGAAGACCTGATTTTAAATCTTACCAGAGCCACTTAATAATTATGTGATCCTCTGTAAGTCATTTAACCTTTCTATGAGTATCAAAGTGCTTTGCAAATCATAGTGTGCTATGTAAATGCTAATTATTACTATTATTCCTTATTATTCCTGGGAAAGCATTCAAATGCAGTCATCTATGGGAAATGTACACATCTCTAGCTTCCAATACTCTGGGGAGAGCTTGAAAAATCCTGGAGAACTACTGGAGTACCACAAAATTGAAAGAGAGCACTTATGGCCAATTCCTTGGCATTTCAGACTCATTCATGTATGCTTGCAAACAAGACAGAGAAATGTTGAGAATATGGAAGCACAGTCTGGTAGTCTTGGAGCAGGTTAAATGGTTGGAAACCAAGAGTTCCAATCAGTGATACAATGTCATCTTGGAAAGGAAATCTCCAGTGGGGAATTCCAGCAATCTCAATTTGACCCTGTGCTATTTTATATTATCATATATCATTTAGATAAAAGCATAAATGACACACCCATAAATCTGCTGATGATACAAAGCTGAGAAAAATAGCTAATAGACTAAATGATAAGAGTGGGGAATCCAAAGAGGTTTCAAAGGATAGAACTTTGGACTTAAACTAATAAGATAAAGTTGAATAAGAGTGCATATATTGGGGCAGCTAGGTGGCATAGTGGATAAAGCACCGGCCCTGGAGTCAGGAGTACCTGGGTTCAAATCCGGTCTCAGACACTTAATAATTACCTAGCTGTGTGGCCTTGGGCAAGCCACTTAACCCCATTTGCCTTGCAAAAATATTAAAAAAAAAAGAGTACATATATTGTCTTAACCTTGAGTTCTAAAAATCAGTGACAGTCAGTCAAAAGGTATTTATGATGGCCTTCTGTTTTCCAGGCAGAACTAGGGATAGAAGTAGAAAATGCAGGTAAAGAAATGAATAGATAACAATTCATATGATAAAAACCTAGAAATTTTACTGAAAATCTAATATGTATAAGGAGTTTGAGATGACAGCCAGGAACATTCACATGATCTTAATCTGTATTATAGAGAGACATCATATCCAAGAATAAGGAGGTAATAGTTCCACTGTACTTTGCTTCATTTATTATCCAGTATTAAAAACATTATCTAGTACTAAGGTTATAAATTTGTTATCTAGAACTAAGATAATAACAAAATCTAATAAAAAGTTACCAAGGTTCACTCACAAAGAAGCTGCATTTTCTCAGATAAAGGTATCACAAAGTCAAGTCTAGATAATAGCCAGTCCATTAATCAAAATCCTTTGTTATGTGAAGCAATTCAGACACACACACACACACACAAACATTGCCCAAACCATGTGCTCTTGGTCCATAAACAGAAATAGATAACTAATAAATTGTGCCTCAGAAAGAGATGTCTATTTCCAAATCCTTTGAAGTCTAAAAATCTCAGTTCTTTTCATGACTTCATAACATTAGAGCACCTTCCTACAGTACTGACTTGAAGATCTGGCAAAAAGTATTTAATAAAAGTTCTAGAGAGAGCAGCCCTATGACAAATCTCTTGGCTTCCTCACAGCCCACATTTTCTCCTCTTCTCATTCTCTACCTTTCATAATAAAAACAATTCATTAGTCCTTTCCCATGGATTGTTGTAATCCTACCACAGGTGAAAAACAACAGGCTACCAGCCAAGAGCAGAATTTCTAGTCCTCCCTCAGGGCTAATAGGAATTCCAGCAGAGAAAATTATATTGTTCTTTCTTTGCAAAAATGTGTCATGAGATAGCAGAATTTGGATTGGGTAATCATCAATTCCACCATTGCAGCTAAATTCCTATAAATGTGTTCTCCATCCATTAATTAGTATGGAAGTAATGTGCACTTGGAAGCTGTTCCTATTACAGTAAAGAAAAAGAGCAAAGTTTATTCTTGTCTACAGAGGTTTGACCATCATCAAAACCTAGCACTAACTTCCTATCTCTCCCCCTCTTAATCCCAGCCTCAGGAATGCCTTCACAACATTTTACTCATTAAGCTCATCATGGGGTCAGGTTTCTGGTTAAAATTTCTTTCATTCCATTACATCAGATAATTACTAAGCACCTACTATATGCAAGGTACTTTATAAAATGCTGGAAATATAATCATAAAAGTTTCTAATCCCTGATCAGAAAGAAGTTTATATTGTAGCATGGCATATAATAAATAAATATAATAAGCAGTAAAAAGTGACGGGACAAAGGAATGTCAGATCAAGTACTGAGAAATTTAAAGTGAAAGATCAGTTCTACCTGGAAGAGGAGAACTCAGTGAAAGTTTAATGGAAGAGGTAAATCTAAATTGGGTCATAAAAAAAAGAGAAGGGATTCAAGGAGTCCCCTGCTTGGTGCCAGTTGGAGACAGGTTAAAGATTCTCAGAACTTAAAAAGACAACGTAGTTATAAGGGAATGCATCAGCAATAGCACAGAAATGGAAAAAGGCAATGCATGAGTAGACAACAGATACTGGTCCAGTTTGATTAGAATAAATGAAAAAGAAATGTGACTTGGAATAAAATTTGGAGAGTTTTAAATACTAGAGTTGAGAATTTTAATTATATTAAATAAAAAGTCACTGAAGGATTTTTAGTAAACACCTGACCAAGGTGCTTTTCAAAACCTTTCAATCACTTGTGGATCAGAGTGAATTTGTTAGTTCTATTCTTGTGAATAGGTTTTGAAGGCAAGCAAGAGAGAATGAAGATCCTGATTATTTAAGAGAAGAAGTTAGCAAATTTACTTAACTTGAAACTAGATGAGGTTATGGTAATCCAATTTGGAGTAGGGAGATAAATTATATTCACTTGACTTCAGTGACAGGTTTATTTTTCCTTATCTTTTACTGTGATGTGTACAGTTGCTGATTTTCACTTCTATCTCAATTACAAACAGTCCAGAAAGCTCATTTCACCATAAAATCAAAAATAAAGAGTTTCTTACAGAGAAGCAAGTCCATAGCCCTTGTCCCCTCCATTGGTTGTTATGCATGAGTATTATGACCAAATGATTTTAACTTAAAATGCACTCAAATCTGACCTTAATATTATCAGGATCTCAGGATCTTATGATCTTACTTCTGGTCTAACTTCCTATGATAACAGAATTTCTATGGTAAATTGCCTTTTTCTCTGTTTTTTTTTTCTCTTTCTTAATCCATTTTGTCTTTCTTCCTTCTTTCCTTCCTTTCTTTATTTTTACCTGTGGGTGCTCTGCCTAAAGATCTGGCAAGATTATTCTTGGGCTTTACAGGCTCCAAATTATTCTAACTCATATTGATTGACCAACAATGGGTCTTAAATAAGCCCACTTAGTCATTGTTTGGACCCTGATTGGTTCAGAGTGAATGTAAATAGCCATCATTTCTGGTTTGATCAGAAATCTTTAGGGTCTCATCCCCAAAGATTAATGCTTTTTTTTTTTGGAAGTGATCATTCTTGGTCTCTTCTCATCTCTCTCTTATCTAACCTTAATAACTAAATGAGCATTGCCTCAGTCAAAACTGTGACCTGGGAAAGACCTAGCTTTTAAAAGACCAAGGTCTCCCACTGCATCAGGGCCATCTCCAGTCAATATGATCCATATCTGGCCACTAGACTTAGATGGCTCCAGAGGAGAAAGTGAGGTGGAGAGGAAATGCTTTCAGGGAGGTGATAACATGACAAGCATCATCATCATCAGCGTAGTCATCAACATCATCATCCTCACGCACAAGACCCCATCTTCTTTCAAGGGTCCTTTGGATTGTCTCCCATCACTGGAAAGCATTTCCTCCTCACCTACCCCTCATAAATTTCCTCTTTTCCTTCAAGACTGAGTCCTATAGTCACCACCTTCTACAGGAACCTTTTCCTGATTCCCAAACTCCAAGGGCTCTCATTCCAAAACTACCTTATTATGAATCCATGTTTATATTTACTTGCATTTATTCTCTTCATGTTTATTCTGTGCATCCTTAAATGTACTTTATGATGGATTAGAAAGCAAGCTCCTTGTGAACAGTGATTGTTTGATTCATTATATTTTTAATCCTCAGAGCCTAGTACAGAACCTGGCATCGGTTAGATAAAATGAAAACTTATTGAATGACTACAAAGAGCACACCATGACAATGAGGAAAAGGAATGAATCTAAAAAGAGTCTAAATAAATACAGCACTATAGTTTTGTTATACATGTGAAAAAAACCATAGACCCAGGACCAAGGAAAAGAATATGCAAATTATCTGATAGAGGAAATTAGCAGGTTTAGCCTGGTAATTAGGCTAAGATTAGATCTGATGTTTGTTGTTGTTTGTCCTTCATTCTAGAAGATAACATAAGAGAGGTGATGCCATGCCATGCAAATCAGCAGTCTCACTTTTTTCCTCCAGAGTCATCTGGCTCCACTAGATGACTGGAGATGGTCCTCAATCCTTTTTTGGAAATCTTTAAAGAAAACATGCCTTAAAGACAGTTGGGTAGCAGCACTCAATAAATATGCTTTATGAATAGTGATTCAGAACACAATTCTACTAAGAACTCAGTTTGGAATCCTCTTCTGCGTGATTGTAGGTTCTAATGCCACCTTGTAAATTGACTAACTTGGTGCCCCTGGGCAAATTAATAAACCTTTCTAAGAAACTCTGTAAAATGAAAGGTTGGATTTAATACCCTCAAGTTATTTCCACCTCTAAATCCTATACTCCTATGCTTTGTTAGATAGTATCTGGGAGAAAGGGAAGGGACAGGGAAATAGAGTAACTAACAGATATGCATAGATTCATCAGCAAAGAGAAATAGTGAATTATTCAAAAGGAGTGGCATGACAAGGAGTTACCTTCCTCTTTACTCATTCTACCTTGACCTGGCCCTGAGATAGACAGTAAGTATAATTACTATACCCTGAACAGGAAGGACCAAACCAGTCTCTTTTGAAGTCAAAAAAAAAAAAAATTGAAGTCAAAATAGTTTACCTTTGTCTTCAAAAAAACCTCATTTAAACACTAGATGGCATTGTTAGCTATTATCCTGGTTGTATTTAACAAGAACATATTCATGTAGGACAAATATTTCCACTGAGCATGTGCAGAAGAAATTCCAAGCACCCTGTGGTTCTCTGAGAGTGGACAATTTTCTATCCCCAAGCTCTTCCTCTTTATGGGTAATTAAGATAAACAGTATTCTAGTACCTGTGGAACAGAGAGCACTCACACAATTAGGATCAGCTCTTCAGATTCCATTTCTGGCAAACCCTACTTCTTCCTTGATCTCACTGATTCCCATTCAGGTGAGCTCAACATAATAAAGTTGAGCTTCACAGAAACAGACCAATTATTCTCTGACTCAAAATGGAGATTTTTTTTACAAACAATGATCAATATAAAACAAAAACAATTATAGCATAATTATGCTTACAATAGCTTTTCCACGAACCAGGCAATTCCCATCATCTTTGCTAAATCTAATAGTTCTGGTATAACATCTGCATGTTGTCAACCCTAATACTCTCTGGATTGACCCACTCACTTCAGTCTGCACTCACATTAATATAGGTCTTAGACTCCCAGAGAAGTAGGACCAACAAAGACTATACTCAAATGCTTTCAGGGTCCTACAGGTAACTGAATATTATCACTATACTCACTATTCACTATTCACTATTATACATCTTGAGTGATGACCATTTAAACAAACTCAGATCTTTAAAAGGTCTGACATATTTGATCTTAAACATAACCACTTACTGAATGATAAATGAAATAATAATGATGATAACATCACAAAAACTCATATAAGGTTTATTCTGGAATAAGAAATGCATCACAGTCCATATATAAACTTGTATCACGAGCAGAACCAGAAGAACATTGCACACCCCAACAGCAACATGGGGGTGATGATCAACCTTAATGGACAAGCTCATTCCATCAGTGCAACAATCAGGCACAATTTTGGGGCATCTGCAATGGAGAATACCATCTATATCCAGAGAAAGAATTGTGAAGTTTGAACAAAGACCAAACACTATTACCTTTAATTAAAAAAAAAAAAAAACCATTATCTGGGCAGCTAGGTAGCGCAGTGGATAGAGCATCGGCCATGGACTCAAGAGTACCTAAGTTCAAATTTGGTTTCAGACACTTAATAATTGCCTTGCTGGTGACCTTGGGCAACTCACTTAACCCCATTGCCTTGCAAAAATAAACCAAAACAAATCATTATCTTATTATGTAATTATGCTATCTCTTACACTTTTTTCTCCTTAAGGATATGATTTCTCCCTCATCAAATTCAACTTAGATCAATGTATATCATGGAAACAATGTAAAAACTAACATTGCCTTCTGTGGGGAATGGGGGGGGAGAGAAACGAGATTAGGGAAAAAATTGTAAAATTCAAAATAAATAAAATCTTTCTTTTTATAAGAAAGAAACAACAAAAAAACTTGGATCACGTTCTCCTACACAGTAGAGGTAAAAATGAGTAGAAATATACATACAAAAAGCTAGCAGAGTAACACAAGAAAAATCCATGTGAACAGTATAACACATTATGGAACTATAAAACATTGATGTTTTCTTTTTGTCTCTAAAAAACGCCCTATAAATTTTCCTTGATAAATATAGTCTCTAAGTTGAACAGATGCTTCTGCTAAGCGTAGTTTGATCTACACTGTACTTGACTATTACTTCATTGGGCATAATGTCTCTGGCAGAGTAGTTATTCCTCTGGCTAATGGTTTCAAATATGGTCCTCTGATCATCTGCATTTACTCTTCAACATTAAATGCAGATTCATCACCTTAAACTTTGTATATAGCTGATACCTTCTGCTGAAGTAGTTTTAATGCTCTTTTAGAAAAAGTTTAGTTTGTATAACTAAAGTTGGCAAAGCCCAACTCTTTGCAGAATTCTTTTCCCTCTCCATGTCTCAGTAACAAGATATGATAAGAAGTAGCATCTGTCTTCTCATGTCAGCAAAAAATCATAATAGAGACTATAGTATGGTCTCTCTATTCCTTTGTTTTCCTCAGAAAGTGATAGAAATTCCATATTCTCACTAGCCAACCACCTGCCCAGCAACAAATGACAGCATGTATTGAGAGTTATGGTCTCTAACATAATTCTGATTTTTTTTCCTCTTTCTTGGTTGAGATTCTAGTTCTTCTCTTTGAACTATCCTACCTTGGTTTATAATCAGTTATGAGATGCTAAACTTTTATGATCAGGTAAATTACAATTTTCCCCTAGTCACAGAAAGCCTACTATTCATATTTCCCCTATTATTCACCTAAAAGTTCTCCAATTCTTTAGATGCAAATCACTTTAGCTTATGCGTTCTCTATTTGCTCCAGTATTCTACAGCTTGTCAAATTCAAATGAATAACTGCTATCTTGGAACTCTTAGTAAGACTTAATTTTTTAACTACTTCTTTTAAAACTCTGAGCAAACATTTAATTCCAGACAAATGAAATCACAAGACAGGTTAACTCAGCAACAGGTTTTCTTAGAAGCAGACTTAGCCCAGTCAAGAGAACTGTCAAGCGTGATTCCTTTATACTTAAAAAATGCACAGCTCAGTTTGTTTATTGCTCTGAGGCACTAATTTTCAGGCTAAACTCCAATATTTCCTACCTGAGACTTGTCAACCACCAGAGGAAGGTCCAAGGTTTCTCCCTTTATGAACTGTCTCTCTCTTCTCTCACTAGATCCCTAAAAGTAAGAGAAGTCAGCCAAAAAGAAGGCCAGGGTTCTAGTTTGGTCTGGTAGTGCCTTAAAAATTCCCTCCTACTTCTGGCTACAGTCAAAGAAGCTCTTCCTCCCAATGATTAGCACACTGGAGTCAATTTTTTAAATGTCTTTATTCCTCAACTCTCCAAATTACTTCTCTTGCATATAATCACAAATCTACCAGAAGTAGGCATCCATTCTCTTTCACGAGGAGGATCTGCATCATCTCAGCCTCTGATGTCTGATCATAAAGAACTGTTCATTGAACAGTCCTCCTTAACATTTATTCAGTCAGACAGCTGCCATTTATTAAGCACTATCAGACACCTTACCAAGTCCTGGGAATATTGCTGCTGTTATTCATCTTTCATTTTTAAAGAGGACCAATGATATCATAGGGTGATTTGAATGTAAGTGAGGCAGAGTTGCACAAAGTCCTTAGACTTCTGAAGTCATCAAAGTCTAGTGGCAATAAAAAGGTCAGGATGACTGACAAAAAACCTGTATGACCTTGGTGTCTTCTGTGTCTGACCAAGCTCTAAGCTCACCACAGCAACTGCTTCAGTCACCTTCATGGCCACGTTCTCAATCATTTATTCCACAGGAGAAGTCTCCACATACTTGGGTTGCCCTCAACCTGGTTTAATCCATCTGTGAAGACAATTTACTGAACTGTGACCACTATGTATGCTATAGCTTCTTGAAGCTACAGGTGAGAATTGCATGAGAGCAAATGAAGAACCCTGAAGAGAACTGTACTCTGGAGGAAGAAAGTGCGCAGTCCTTCCTTACTTAAAACCAAATCACTTGGACACTGAGGCATCACAGCCTTGATGACACTAGGTAAAGGAAGTCATTTTTATTTGCTTCATCTCTTTCTTTCCTAGCCTAGATCAAAGTGAACTGGATGTTGCCTCAATCAAAGAGACATGTTAAAGACCTTAGCTCAAAAAGGTAAAAATTTCTCACTACATCCAGGGCCAGCTCCAATAGTCCTGATCCATATCTGGTCACTGGACTCAGATGACCTTGGAGAAGGAAGTGAGGATAGAGATTTCCCTCGCTCACTTAAATCCAATTCATTTGCATGTCATGGCATCATATCCTAATGTCCTCCTCAAGAATAATAGATAAACAACAACACTTAACAGTCTAGTCCATCCAAAGCAACTGACCCAGATTACAGGTACTTACAATCTTACATTCAATATTCAATATTTCATCCTTGTAGATACACAGCTTTTTTCCAGGATTCAGAAAGATTAAATCATACACAACTTACAAACCCCAAAGTAAATTAAATATTTACAAAATTCTGCACAGCATAATTAGCCCGAGTCTTACCAGAAAGATCTATAATATACCTCTGGAAAAGTATGCCTTTCTTAAAGGCCTTTTTTCCTGGTCTCACTTTAGTAATAATTCATTTGACCTTTAATCTTATAATAATTTCTAACTTCCTCTTTTATCTTCATAAGGATCAAATGCAGCAAGGTCAAATTGAGATACTATTTATATGGATATTGTCTGGGTATATACTGATAAATGCTCTAGGTTCAATTTATTTCTATTCCTTTTGACAAACATTTCATATTCAATGCATACTCAAGCCTCTTAGGCAGGACCATTGTAATTATATGGAAATTATAAGCAAAATAAAGCAAATGGCTTTTTTTTATTTTATAGTAGCTAAATTTTATAGGAAGGTTTGCAAAGCCCTTTGCAATCTCATAACACTGAGTTTGGTGCCATTATCATTCCCATTTTATAGATAAGGAAACTAATGCTATAAAATTTTATTCCTATTATTCATTATATCAAGTAGGGTCAGAAAGAAAGAACGGAGAGTTCATGGACACAGATGTCTCCTTAGAAAGTTTTTATTTAGGTGTTTTTTTAGAAAAGAAATTTCACAGAATTAAATATCACTTCTAAATATAGCTAGTCATCAAAATGACATTTTTGTCTTTGCTGAGGCTTGAAGAATTTCACAGTTGAAAGAATGACATTCTGAGGAACTCCTGGGATGGTATGTCTCCTCAAAGGATATCCATTGTGTGGTACAAAGCTTTGTAACTATTTAACACTTTGGGGTTTGTAATGTAATGAATGTAATTACTTCTGATTCTTAGAAAGAAACCATATATTTGAAGTGACTGGAAATCATCTTGCTCAACCAAGTCTTTTTATAAAGGAGGAAGATAAATGACTTTTTTTCTCTTTTTAAAAGTTTTATTGACCTTTATTATTTTATAATTTCCAGATTATCTCCACTCCTGGATATTTTTCTTGTTTAAAAAAAAGTAAAGGAATTCAGAAAAACTAATAACAGTGACCTCATCTGAAGCTGCATGCAACATTCCATATTTGTTCCCTCCAGTTTCTCTATTTTAAAATACTTTTGGCTAACAGAAATTAATTTTTCTCCCCATTGAAACAAAAAGAAAGAGATTTCTTATATGATATATACATCTATTTGATAGAAACATGAGATTCTGATTTAACAAAAATTTTGGTTCTGTGATTGTCATTTTTCAATCATTGTTTTAATAATTCTTGTTGGTTCCTAGAATCATTAATTTCTATTAGTTTGTTCTGACTTTTAGGGAGGTTTTTAACCTCCCTAAATCTTCTGTAAAACTGTCTTCTGTAATCTTCTGTAAATCTTCTGTAAAACTGTCCATTTTTTTCCACAAAATATTATCTATAACTCATTTAGTTCTCATATCTTTCTTTTAATTTTTGCATAAATTCTTCAAGAAATAATTCTTGTGGTCCAAGTTCTGTACTTTTTTCCCTTGCTGTTTTTCATTGTAGATATTTTGAGTTATTTTTCTTTTCTAAGTTGCCTTGGTCATTATAAAAGTACTTTGCTGTTGTTCTTGAAGGCTAAAGTATTGAGTTCTAGTCTGGGACTCAGATCAAGTTGAAGATTTCTCCGTTGTTCCGGGAGCTTTTCTATAGCTTAGATTTTCCCTTTTCTCAAAGATCAGACTGAGTTAAGGTCTTGACTCATAGTTTTTCTTTCACCTAAGTCAACAACTTTTTCTTCTCCTTTGATCTGCTTTAATGGAAACTGGTTTCTTTTGACTGGAGAGAAAGACGGGAGAGTTTTTTCTTTTGTCTTTCTCTAGTGGAAGAGAGCTAGGTGCACTGGACCTGTAGTCAGGAAGACTCTCCTGAGTTTAAATCTGGCCTCAATCACTTAATAGCTCTGTGACACTAGGCAAGTCACTTAACCCAATTTGCCTCAGTTTTCTCATGTAAAATGAGCTGGAGAAATATCTCGGCCAACAAAACCTACAGTAGAGTCATGAAATGTTGGAAACAACTGAACAACAATAACAAAAGTGGGGAAAAAAGAACAAGTTGGGGCTTTTTCCTTGAAAGGAAGAAGAAAGGAAGGAGAGGGACTTGTAATTTTTATGTACATTGTTGTGTCCACAATCTTTCTTCCTGTGAATTAGATGACATACTCCTGGGTTCTCTCCTGTTCCCAGGCAAATTGATCATCAATTCATGCAATTAGGAAATGGGGGCAGGCATGTCCAGTTCTTTGGGTACTCACTGACAAAAACTAACACTAGTATCAGAATACAGAATAAATCTCACTTTAATAACCACAGAGGATATGGGTGCAAAAAAATCACAAAGAGGGTTTGGAGGCAGGTGGCATGGGGATGGTGGAAGGGAAGGGAAAAAAAAGTAGAGAGCATCATTCATGAAACCATGAATTAGAGTTGGGATCCCTAGGCAGTTGATGGAGATGGAAGTATCTTAGAGATGGCACAAATCTGAGGTCTCATTTTTATTGTTTCTGGTGAGGGACAAGGAACTAATGCTTAGGGTTAGTTTATTAACACATCTAAATCATCTCAAAGTTGTAGTAAAACTTCAAAATTAACACTATCTACTCTTTGATCCAGTAGTACCACTACTAGGTCTGTATCCCAAAGAGATCACTAAAAAGGATAAAAAACACAACAATATTCATAGCAGTTCTTTTTGTGGTGGCTTGGAATTAGAAACTGAGGGGATGCTCATCAATTGGGGAATAGTTGAATTGTGGTATATGAATGTGATGAAACACTATTGTTATATAATAAATTGTGAGGGATGGAATTTCAGAAAAATCTGGAAGGATTTTACATGAACCAATGCTGAGTGAAATGAAAAGAACAAAAAAATTATACACACTAACAACAACATTGGATAATGATCAACTAGGTGGACTTGCTCATTTCAGCAGTTCAATAATCAAAGACAAGCTAAAAGACTTATGATAGAAAATGCCATCCATACCCAGAGAGCGAACTGTAGAGTTTAAATGCAAACCAAAACTTACTATCTTCAGTTTTTAAAAGTTATCTCATATGTCGTTTTTGTCTTCCTAATGTTTTTTCTTCCATTTGGATTTGATTCTTCTTTCTCAAAAGGATTAATATGAATTTATGTCTAGCATAATTATATATGTAGAGTCTATATTAGATTGAGTTCTGTCAGGGGGAGGGGGAAAGAAGAGAGGGAGAGAGAACCTTCAAAAAATGAATAGTGTAAACTATTGTTGCATATTGTTGGAAAAAACAAAAATGTTTTTTAAAAATTGAAATTAAAAAATAACATGTCCACATCATCTAAAATATCAGTTCCTTTTGATTTTCTATTGGTTTTATGTCAGATATCTAAAACTTGATATTGATATTTCATAGAACCAAAAGGCAGCACCTAGACGGCTTCCACTAATTTGGCATATATTACAGGATGTGGATTTTGGTTAAAATATGATATAATTGGTAAATTATGGTCCTTTGATCTTTGAGACAGTTTTCTGTAACCTCCAGGTTCTACTTTGCAATCATATCTTATTAATCTTATTATACTGACTACTTATAAATATACTATACTGACTGGAAGGGGGGGGTGAGTGATCAGGGGAACCATAACAAGACATGTTCTTTTCTCACCTCCATACTCTTATAAAATAAGTAGAATAGTCTGTTTTTTCTAACATTTAACTGACAATTCTAGCACGTATCTATAATCTTATGGGAGAGATAGAACAATCCAGAACTAGAGAGGAGCTAGTCAGAAGAATTTGGATATGGGATGGTAGAATGAAAAGAGCTCACTTCTGAAGTCAGAGAAGGTAGGTTTATATTCTACCTCTGATTCCTACCAATTGTATGATCTTTTCCAAGTCTTTTCCTGGACCTCTTCCACTGTAAAATGAGCAGGTGGGTAGATCACATAGCCTTCTAGATCATAAGATGGTAGATTTGGAGCCAAAAGGGACCGCAGAGGTCCCTTCATTATTTTTCAGATGAGAAAACTGAGCATCAAGTAGATTCAGTGCCTTTCCCAAGATCATGCATAAATTTCAGAGGTTGAATTTGGACAGAGTTCTCTGCCTCCAGAAATAATGCTCTTTCCATTATAGTAATTACTTAAGACCCCGACAGACAACTAAAGATGTCCATGGTTGACTATTATCCTAACATAATATGAAATTTCCCACATTCAATAAGTCAACAATATCTGTTGGGCTTCCTTTGTGTTTTGAGCTCCATCACAGGGGCTGGGCAGATCTAGGCGAGAAGAGAAGAGACTCAGAAAGCAAGTACATAATTGGCTTTGAGCTTTTCCAAGATAAATACTGCACACATGAGATAATGTCATCAGTTACTGTTTATTGAACAGAAAAGGAAAATGCCTGTGTATGGTAGGTAAGCCTAAGCATATTTATCTAAACCACAAGAATTATATTCTTGCAAACAATACTTCATTGGCTACAATGCTGGTGATCTCACTTTCACCAGTCCATGGGGTTAAAAAAAATCAGATGATTGACATATCACTAAAGTAAGATTTTTTTCTATTATGACTATAGCATTTTATGCATTCTTTATCCTTAATCCCTTCTCAATCTCTTATCCTCTGTGCCTGAGCTACTGTGTTCTTCTCTGTCTCCTACTGTAAAGCAATGTCTCCAAATAAAAACAAGTCACATTTCTATGACATATTAAGCACTTTTCCTCATAACAGTGCTATAAAATTGAAAACATTATTATCATCATCCCCTTTTTTTTGTTTTTGCAAGGTAATGGGGTTAAGTGACGTGCCCAAGGTCACACAGCTAGGTAATTATTAAAGTGTCTTACACTGGATTTGAACTCAGGTCCTTCTGACTCCAGGACCAATGCTCTATCCATTGCATCACTAGCTGCCCCTTGTCTCATCCCCTTTTTACCAGTCAGAAAACTCAGACTGTGATAATGATTTGCCCATGATCACAAGGATGAAGCAGGATTCAACCCAGGAATTCAGAAACAAAATCCAGTGTTCTATCTACTTTGCTACCTTGCTCTCAAAACAATGCCTTTCCCTCTTGTTCTTTTTTTAATTAATAAATTTATTTATTTTTCCAACTTTCCAATGTAGTTAGTTTTCAATAATCATTTTTGGTAAGGTTTTAATTTTCACATTTTCCCCTCCTTCCTTCCTTTCCCTCTCTCCTCCCCCTGACAGAGAGCAGTCTGATGTAGGTTACCCTCTTGTTTTTTTTTCCCCCAGTCATTATCCTACATTTAGGATAAGGAATGAGTTCAATAAGTAAAAAATCCAAACTTGAAAAACAGAAAAAAGTAGAAAGTGATGATTTATACAAAAGGATTCTTCAGTTTAAATAAGAATTATCCTTGGATTCCTTGCATTGAATTCCTATATTGCAGCTAAAGCATGATTTAATTTACAAATATCATGCCTTTTCATGGACACATCTATTGTGAAGTTCATGGGCATCATGTCAGTGGAAAACCTAAAAAAAAAAGAGAGAGGAAGAGGAGGTTCATCTATCCAAAGAAGATGCTTGATAAATGGTGGTTAAGTTGAACTAAATCACTATGAAAGTTGAGCTAATCTGCTAATGTGGGTATTTTCTGTTGCTCCAACAATGAGATAATATTTAGAAAGTATTTAGCATAGTATCTGTTATACAATCGGTGCTTAATAAATGCTTCCTTCCTTTCTCCCTCCCTAAATTACCTCCAGGTTGGGCTAGAGTCATTTATTTGCTAATCAGTCAATACAGTGAAACTCATAGTGTAAGTTTTTATTTTTCCCCAAAAGCTCATTTGAAGACAAGGATTCTTTATTTTAAGTTTTGTATTTTGGCACATACTAATGCTACACAAGATCTATAAAAGTAATAGCTATCATTTACATAACACCTTAAGGTTTTATCCCATTTGGTCTTCACAAAAACCTTATGAAGTAGTTGCTGTTATTATGTTCATTTTGCAGATGAGGAAACTGAATCTAAAAGAGGATAAATAAATTGCATAGGGTCACATAATTAATATGATCTGAGGAATATACCAATAATAACCATTTGTATCACCCTTAGAAGTTTAGGAAGTCCTTTATAAATATCTAATTTTATCCTCACAAACCCTAGGAGATAAGCACTATTATTATCCCCTTACTACAGAAGAGGAAATTGAGGCAGACTAAGGTTAAGTGAGTTGCCCAATCACTTAGTTAAGTATGTGAGACTGAATTTGAACTCAGGACTTCCTGACGAGGTCAACTGCCCAACCACTCTATTAGCTAACTAATAATAAACAAAAGTTTTAGATTAGATAGTGTGGTATGCCACATAAAGCACTGGTCATGATGATCTAGGTTTGAAACCTGCATCAGATATTTAAAATTTGTGTGACCCTGAGCAATCTATAACCTTCCAGAATCTCCAATATCTCATTTAAAAAATGGGGATCCACAAGTTTTGTACCTTTCTCAGAGGGTTGATGTGAAGTTCAAAAGAGTCAGTCAAATTGACCTTCTTGATGTTCTTCACACTTGTCATTCCCATTTTGTACTGGCCATTCCCCATTTCTAGAAAGCTCTCCCTCTGAGAAGGCTCCTTATTCCATGGAATCCTCTCCCTTCAAGATGTTGCCCAAGCTCAACCTTCCCCTTGAATGTTCAACTGCCAATGCCTTCCTTCACTAACTAGGTTGTATTTTTCTGATTTGCACTTTATTCTATTTGTATTTGTGTCTTATTCTGTGGGGGTGTGGGTGTGGGTGGGAGAGAGAGAGAGAGTTGTTCTCTCATCCTTCTAGCTAAAGATTATTTCATTGTGTCTTCATAATTTCAGCACTTAGTGAAGTCCCTAGCACATGGTAGGTTTTAATAAATGTTTCTTAGTTGATGGTTTGAATGATTTCTCATAAATAGATGCTTATGAAAAAAATTGGCAAAGATCTTGAACAATTTTATCCAAACTACGAAGGACATTTCAGGGGACAGACTAGGATCCAGATTGTAAGGACTTACCCACCTTGTAAGGACTCCCTACAAATAAATTGTGAATGGTTAAGATTTCCTCAAAAATATTTTCCTTCCTTAAACTCCTTCACAATCTTTGAGAGGTCAAAACTAGAGGCTGGTCCAAAATTCCACATTATATAAATTGAACTTCTAAAGATTTTTGTCACTTTTTTCCCAGAGAGGAAACAGACCAGGGCTGTTCCACAGAAACTAAATCACCATTAGGCTATAAATAACAAAGATCCTCTTTACAAGAAACCATGATAGATGTGGGGCCAACACTGGTCTTTTCCTTTCCCACAGTGGTTTTAAAAGTAATGACCAAGGTGCTTCCAGACAAATTAATTGGCGCCTAGATATGCTGAGGTCACCAGAGTCCAGCCTTCTGTCTGCTATGGAGAGGAGAATCTGTATCATTAATGTCAGTGAACAACTCCCTTTTCTTGAGACAGCTATAAAGGAGTATATTGCCTTCTCCCAGCCCCTATAATTGGCACATTTTTCAAAGGTATAATGCTAATGTAGGAACAGTCCTAAAGAATGCATATCACAAAGGTGTCTGGTTTTACAAATACTACAGTCACATCTTGCATAGTTTCTTTCCAACAATGTGGGAAGAGGGCAAAGATTGAGTATCAGAATGAATTTTGCTTTTAAAAAGGGTCTCATACCATGCATGAGTTATCAGTTAAAAGAAAATCCTGGCTAATCCTGCTCCACAATTCCAAGTGGTGTGCTGGAAAGAGCATTTGAAGTGAGAGGATGTGCTACCTACCTGTGAGACTTTGGGTAAGTCAATTGACCACTGGTCCTCATTTTCATCATCTAGAAAATGAAAAGGTTAGGTCTCTTCTAGTTCTCATTGCTTTCTATTGACTATAATCTTTATTCTGTTTTCCCATTCATAAGACCCAGGCATGAGACACAACACATAGTAATGTTTAGTCATGTGGTACAATAAAAAGGGCAAGGTTCTGGGAGCAGAGAACCTGGTTTTAAATCCCAACTCTGACCTTTCTGGTGTGACCTTAGTCACTTAACTTTCCAGGTTCTCAACTTCCTTATCTGTAAAATGAAGGGGTTGGACTAGATAAGCTCTAAGGTCCCTTCCAGCTCTACATCTATGATCTAGCCCATCTCCCTCATTTTACAGGGGAGAAAACTGAGGGGAAGGGATTGGAAGTGACTTACCCACAGTCACACACAAGTAGAAAGTGTCAGAGATAGGAATTGAACCTGGCTTCTCTGACTCCAGAGTCATTTGCTTTTTCCACTGTACCATATTGCCTCTCTCAATAATGGGTCATGAAGTACTATATTCATTAACAACTCTCACCAAATGATGTATTTCTTAAATGGGCACTCCAAGAATAGAAGAGATTTATTACCTTTGGCTTCACTGACATTCAGAGAATTCTACAGCGAGAAAAATGTATGGAAAAAAACACTTTTAAACTTTAAAGTTTTATATAAATATTAGGTGTGGTGGTGTTGTTACATCCCAATTACCCTTAATGCCAAAGGTCATAAAATCCTGCTTTTTCCTGCTTCAAATTTCAACAAACTACCAACTCCATGTTACCTAATGCTTCACCTTCACTTGGAGTCCCTGAGGTGCAACACCCGATCTGCCACTCATTAAGACCTCCTCCTTATTGTTCAGTCCTGTACCATTCTTTGTAACCCCATTTGGGTGGCAAAGATACTGGAATGGTTTGGCAATTCCTTCTCCAACTCATTTTATAGATGAGGAAACTGAAGCAAGCAGGGTTAAATGACTTGCCCAGGGTCACACAGGCAGGAAACATCTGGGGGACTTAGGGAACATTCAGTTTTAAATGCTGATCTAGAATTAGATGTGGCAAAATACATAGAGAGACAGCCTGGAAGTCGGTAAAATGTAGGTTCAAATACTGCCTCTGGTACTTCATGTCTGTGTGATTAGCACTTCATCTTTCAGAAATGTTATGGCTACTTAGGTTAGTCTTGGTGTCATTTGTTCCTTCTTACCCCAATTCCTTCTTTATTTCATCATCCTCATTTATTCCCTTACTTTATGGAACCATGACTAGCACTTCCCTGAAATCATAATTGAGTCATATTAGGAAACTCAGAGAATTTCAGAAAACAATCCAGCAAACAGCCAAAGTTTGAAGAATTTTCTTCCCATAGAGTCACCCTATATAGAAAAGTACACTCCACTCTCAGATCCCATTAAGAGTAACTTCCCAATCATACTCAGTCCTCCTCATGGTTGAACTGTTCCTTTGACACTATTAAAAAGAAATTACTAGCAGAAGGACCTGAGTTCAAATCCGACCTCAGACACTTAATAATTAACCTAGATATGTGATCTTGGGCAAGTCATTTAACCCCATTGCCTTGCAAAAGCCAAAAACATACAAATTTCTGTTCTCTTTCTCTCTCTCTCTCTCTCTCTCTCTCTCTCTCTCTCTCTCTCTCTTCCCCCTCTCTCTCTCTCTCTCTCTCTCTCTCTCTCTCTTCCCCCCCTTTTTTTCATTTTTTAAAATATGAAATCTTGTCATACTATAGAAGAACCAATTACACTAAAACACTGAACAGGTGAATGGCTAAGAGCATTTCACCCAGGAGTAAAAGATGTCAGAGACTTGATGGATCCAGGATATTAAGTGAAATATTGCCAATGGAGTGCTAAACTTGTGCCCTGACAACTTCTGGGGTAATAGTTCTAAGTCTATGATCTAGCAACAGTCACCTCATTTTGCAGAGAAGGAAATTGAGTCCATGGAGGTTATATAATTTTCCTAAGATTACACAACTAGTAAATATTAAGGTGGGATTTGAACTCAAATCCTTCTACTCCAGAACCAGTGTTCTTTCCTCTGCATCATATTGCCTCCCTTTATATTGCTTTTTTTTTTTTAGTTTTTTTTGCAAGGCAGTGGGGTTAAGTGGTTTGCCCAAGGCCACACAGCTAGGTAATTATTAAGTGTCTGAGGCTGGATTTGAAGTCAGGTACTCCTGACTCCAGGACTGGTGCTCTATCCACTGCACCACCTAGCCACCCCTTTATATTGCTTTCTAATGTGCTGCTTTTATTAACATCTCTCATTGTGTGACTTTGCTATAGATCTTGGGATCCTTGGTATATAGCAAAGCAATAGGCAGTGCAGTGTATAAAGTTCCAGGCCTGAAGTGAGGAATTCATCTTCTTGAATTCAAATTCAGCTTCAAATACTTTCTAGCTGAGTGACCCTGGGTAAATCACTTAACCCCCTTTTGTCTCAGTTCCTTATATGTAAAATGGCCTGGAGAAGGAAATGTTCTTGTAAGTTGGTAGCATCTATTATACTTCTGAAATCATTAAAGCTTAAAACTAAACTAAGATTTTTGGACACCTTTTATTTGGACAAGAATCACCCAGAATAGGCTTGATGTGGAGGAAGACCCACCTTGATGAGATCTCAGATCCACCGGGGTATGTGATATTTGACTAAGTTTCATCCCCAGGTACTCTTCTGAACCCCTGAAGCCAATCCAGATACCCAGGTGGCTAAGGGAAGTAATGGAAGGGAAGACAATCAAAACTGAGAATGATCTTTTGTAAAGAATAGTGGGTTCTGTTTTCTTCCATTAAAGAACACAAATATCTAGTCATCCTATCAGATAGTCAAAAACTGACTCAGGTATGGAATTTAGCAAATTTTTATAGATAGCTTTCAAGAATATTGCCTTTCTCTGGGGAGAAAATGATATTAATGATGGATAAAACAAATACCATTGCATTTACTGAGGTCACTGACATGCTTTCAAAATATAAAATGGACTTCAAGACAAATGCCAGTTTTTACCTTTAATCAAGTTTTTTTAATCAGCACAAAAAGAACAGAGCCATACATCCTCAGAATACTCTTGAGAGGAATATGTCCTTTGAAACAATAACTAAGATGAATTGTTGTTCAGTCATGTTTGACTCTTTGTGACCCAAAGTAAAAGTCTCTGATGTTTTCTGGGCAAAGATACTGGAGTGATCTGCCATTTTCTTCTTCAGAGTGTTCCCATTTTACAGATGAGAAACTGAAGCACATAAGAGCTAAGTAACTGTCACACAGTTAAGTATCTAAAATCAAATCTGAACTCAGATCTTCCTGATTCCAGAACCAGAACGCTATCCACCATTCCACTTAGCTGCTCCAACCATCATATAATGAATAGAAAACTAGGAATCAGGAGACCAGATTTCTTGTTCAAATTCAGACACTCTGTCTTGGCATTCCATCTCTAACCAATCCCACTTCTGTTTATTTCTGGTAATGATCTTAGACAAATTACCTCCATGTTTCTAAGCCTTTGTTTCTTTATCTATTCACTAAATGACCCAAGATAGAGAGGCTAAGGTGAAACCAAATTGCCCAGATTTGTATCTAGACTCTCCCTTTCTGCTAGTTGATGATGGTCTAAGCAGAACAAAGTAATGGATTCCATCTAACTTCATTTCCATGATTCAGAAGATTATCTGATGATCAAACTTAGGCAAATGTCAAATGCCACAATGGATCTGTGATCTTATCAATGTGGATGTTCCTCCAATAATACTGACTCATCCATACCTAGGATACATTTGCTTACTCTCATCTCCCGTTTCAATTTTCCTTCAAACCTCAATACAAGTATGACCTCTTCAACAAACTTTTCCTAAATCCTCCAGTTGTTAATGTTAGATGATGCAGTGGAGAGAGTACTGGTTTTGGAGTCAATTCTCAGGTCTTCTACCTGAGTTCAAATTTGACTAAGACACTAATAAGCAGTGTGACTCTAGGTAAGTCACTTAATCCTACTTTCCTCAGTTTCCTCACCTGTCAAATGAGTTGAAGAAGGAAAGGGCAAGCCACTCCATATCTTTACCAAGAAAACCCCCCAAGAGGTCAAGAAGGGTCAGACACAACTGAAACAACTGAACAACCACCTTAAGTTACCTTGTATTGGGTTTATCTGTGAACACAGAATGTTCACTGTAGAATGTAAGATGCCTGAGGGTTTGTATCATTGCATCCCTAGTTAAACTTGCACAACCTGCTCACAGTAGAAATTTTATAAATATTTGTTAAATTGATTAGAACTGAATTCTGATTTTGAGTTCTGTGCTCCTTCCCTGGTGCCATCTCGTCTTTCATTTATTTCTATGTACTTATAATACTATAATACATCTCTTCACTATATGAATACTCACTTGAGAGACTGTCATCATAGCAGGCAATAGTAATTTTTATATAACTTTTACTCTGCAGTCTACTTTTGCCATTATGGACAAATGCTTCCCCAGAGCAGGCAGAGTATACCCAGTAAAAATACAGAAAGTCAAAAAGGAAAGAGACAACAATGTAAGGGAGTCAGAAGCCTGGGCCAGGAAATACTGGTTTAAAAGTTTCAGAAGCCTGAAGATCATAGGAGAAGCAGTTTCAAGTTTTACTGAGGCTTCATCTGCCACCTCAGGAAATAGAAGTTAAACTCTCTAAACTGCCATAAATTCAAAAAGTATTAACCATCTTATGAAATCATCTGTTAAATGGAGTTTTTTCTCTATTATTTCCATGTTACCCTCACCTCTATGTCTCTTCTCTTTCTGGCAGGAGATTGAATTGCTCAGCCCTTGCCTCTTGCCACACATCATCTCATTTCTTTTTTTTTTTTTTACAAGGCAAATGGGGTTAAGTGGCTTGCCCAAGGCCACACGGCTAGGTAATTATTAAATGTCTGAGACCGGATTTGAACCCAGGTACTCCTGACTCCAAGACCAGTGCTTTATCCACTATGCCACCTAGCCGCCCCACCATCTCATTTCTTCTTTCAGTTAATGTATTAACTAAGACATTATTTGTTTGTTATTTCATAATATTTTGGTAAAAAATAATGACTTTGGGGAAATTCTAGAATATTCATTGTTTTTCCAACACTAAAATGAATGATTATCAAGTTTTTTATACCTGAAATTTTGCTTCAAAGTTTTCATGGATCAGATTATTTTTTTGTTAATGAAGGATGGTTATATTTTATGCATATAATGAGGACTAGCAATTACAAGGAAATATCTAGCTCAATATCAAGCCTGTATCAAAGCTAGAAATTAAGAGCCTAATTAATTTAAATAACCCTGAAGATTCAACAAACAAATATTCATGCCAAAGAGTACCTCTCCAAGCCCTCATTTTACTTACTTGTCATGAGGTTCCATGGACAGCAGTGATAGCAAGATGCAACCTGACCTTGCGAGGACAAAGATAGAAACAGAGACAAAGAAAGAACTATAGCCAGAGACAGAGAGAGATGGGGAAAGAGATATGAGGAGTGGAGAGGGAAAAAGGGGAAGGGAAGAAGGGAGAGACAGAAACAGAAAAAGAAAGAAAGGGGGAAAAGGTAAAGAGTACAATAAGGAGGAGATAAAGAGGCAAAGTGTGACTTGTGTTTGTGTGAGAGATAGAGAGATAGGGACAGAGAGAGATGAGGGGAGAAAGAAAGAATTGAGGAAGGAGAGAGAGAGAGCGAGAGCTATGATCAGGTTACCATTTTGCCTACCAGAAAAAGTAAGAAAGAGAAAAATATTCTGTGCATATATGTTACCTATAACCTTCCTACCTTCTCTTCTAATTAGATTAGTGCAGTCAAACAAAAATTTGCTTCCTTCTTGCTGGCAACTCCAGAACTTACTCTTCAGGTCCTCTAAAGGAAGAAGGGAAGTCAATACATTCTAGATTCTAAACTAAGTGCCAATTCTGAAGTCATTGAAGGTGTTACCTCACTTTTTTAAAAGGAATGTTTGTTTTGAAACCCAGGCAATAGTGTCTTATTAGCATTCAAAAATCATTACTTCAAATCAGTCAATGGTCCACTGTTCTTTCTTTTCTGAGAGCTATTATTCTGTCTGGAGTTTCAGAAAGAGACTGTATCATTATTATTATTATATTACCTCACCCCCTTTTAAATATCTAAAAGATAGTCAAATGTCAGTCAATAATTTGGAGACAAAACAATGGAAAACTGAAGTTGAAGCACTTTCTTATCTTTAATGTATTATCATTATTATTCTCTACCTATGAACTAGTTTTTACTTTCACATGCATATACAAGTCCTCTTCTCAAGGTAAAGTACCATGATGAAAATGTTAGGTCTGAGGAGTTAGTGAGTTAAACAATTTTTTTTATTCTAAAAAAAATTTGATAGGAAGTAATAAAGTTTAAAAGAGGAGAAAGGATAAGAAGTTGTAAATACAGAAATAATTTATTATAATTTATCTTGGGAGTTAGAGGGTATATATTGGAAAGAATTCCAGGTTTGGATTCAGAGGACCTTGATGAATATCTTGCTTTTTTCTTATTACCTCTGTGATCTGGTGTAAGCCACTTATAACTCTGGATTATATAAGATGGGGAGGTTGGACTAAATAATTTCTAAGATTCCTTCCAAAAAAGAGGGAAAAGTATTGTCTTAAAACTCATAATGAAAAAAAAATTTTAAAAACTCATAATGGTTAACAGATGATCTTTGTAGAATAAAGATAAAGACTCAATCCTAGAACTGTAAAATCTGAATTCAAATCTTGTCTCTTACAAACTATCCATGTGATCATGGGACAGTATCTTAATTTCTCAATTTCCCAGGCAAAGATTAGAAATTGGAGACAAGTTACCAAAACACGTAAGGGGAGGAAGTTTCCGCACTGGGTTTTCCATAAAAAATAAATCACATGTCGGAACACCAAAAAGGAAGGAAAATTGTTAATGGCACAGTATTGAGATAAATTACAGGAAATTTCAGATACAAAACACTCAAGGAAGTAAGAAACACATTCATTAAGAATCTTCTAGATTAAGTTCCAGATCTGGAGTCAGGAATAACTGAGTTCAAATTCATTTAAACCCTGTTTGCCTCAGTTTTATTATCTGTCAAATGAGCTGGAGAAGGAAATGGAAAACTACTTCAGTATCTTTGCCAAGAAAATCCCCAAAAGGGGTCATGAAGAATGAGATACAACTTAAAGATAACTAAAAATAATAAGCCTGTGTGTCTAATGCTACAAAGAATTCTAAAGTAAACAGACATTTGGAGGGTCTTAGGGGAAAAAAAATACGTAAATATTACCCTGGAAGGTAGGTGTAATTATTTTCTGTTTGGGGGGTTGAGGAAACTGGGACAGACAAAGCTTAAGTGACTTAGCCAGAGTCAAACACCTAGTGTCAAATGGATACTTGAATCCAGATCTTCCTAAGGGAACAACATGCTATTGGTCTGTGGCATCATCCTTTATGTCCAAATCCTATACCGATTTTGACCTTATTTTGGTATAGGCTGTGAAATGTGAGTCTATGCCAAGTTTTTGTCAAACTATTTTCTAGTTTTCAGCAGTTTTTGTCTAATAGTGAATTCTTATCCTAAAACTTAATGTCTATGGGTTTGTCAAAAAAATAGATTCCTCTATTTTCCATCATATCTTTTGTATTTGTTTTAATCCATTGGTCTATTACTCTATTTCTTAATCAGTACCAGGCAGTTTTGATGACTGCCCCTTTATATTATGGTTTTAGATCTGGAACAACAAGACAATCTTCTTTTGAATTTTTTTCCATCAATTCCTTTTATATTCTTGACCTTTTGGTGCTCCAGATCAATTGTGTCAATATTTTTCCTGGCTCTATATAAAATAGGTTTTTGGTAGTTTGATTGCTATGGCACCAATTAAGTAATTTAAGCCTAATCAAGATAAATTGATGTTTTCCAAAAGTTTAGCTCTAACTTTGTGTGCAAAGTATTTTGCAGTTGTGTTAATACAGTTTCTGGGTTTGTATTGGGAGGTAGATTCCTGAATATTTTATTTTATCTACATTTCCTTTAATTGAGATTTCCCTATCACTTGCCCTTGGGCTTAGTTGTCCATCTATAGAAATGCTGAAGATTTAGTTGGGTTTATTTTATAGAGGATCAAACTTTTTATTAGTGTGTGGAACTCCTAGTGAGTACCTACCCTCTATCAAGAGGGTATTCTACAATTAATGAATTCAAAGAGTGGGGGGACAGGAGAAGATGTGTCTAGGAGGTAAGGTGATTTGCATAGGGTCACACCATCAATATGAGTGAAAGGTAATATTTGAAGTCAAGACTTTCTATATTTCTCAAGTCAGCTCTCTTTCCACACTATGCCACACTTCCTTTCAAAACTGTTAAGCAGAATAGAGCCAGACACCAACCTTACCAAGTCCCTATATAAAAAGAAATTAAGGTAATTCTATCATAGCTACTACTTTATGAAATCCTAACTCTTGGTGAGTAGCACTTTCTAGATGTTCACTAACCATTTAGTGGGGGGGTGTGCATGCATACATTTATAATGTGTGGATATGTATGTATTTATACATACTATATACTCTCATTATACACATAGGTATAATTATATATGTCTAATATACACAAATATATGTGGCTGTTTTATGTATATGTTCAGCTTACTTGGCACAGGAGAATACCTAAATTCAGAAAGATCTAAGTTCAAATCTAGTTGTGGATATTTATTAGCTATCTGACCCTGGGCAAGTCATTTAACATTTAATTTCTCAATTTCTTTATATGTAAAATGAGGATAATAGCACCTATCTCCCTGAGAAGTTGAATGACATTAACTAAGGTCACACAGTCAATATGTATCTGATGGAGAACTTGAACCCATATCTATCTGACTCTGAGGCCAACCTGTCTATTCACTATAAAAAAAAACTGCCTTTAATAATGCATTCTAAAGTTAGTGATATTTTAGGGTTAATTTAGTTGCCAGGCAAATGCAATTTTAGTTTCGGGGATTGGAATTGATAGAGTGAATATTTAGTCATACTTTCAGTTAATGATCATAGGAAAATTTTGGAACCTTGGGGTCTTTGACCTCCTGGGAATTTCCAGGACATTGAGCAATTGAGTAGGAGTAAAATCAACTTCCACCCCCAAAATTTTCAGGTACCAAAGCTTGAGTCTAAGACTGAAATCAATTCAAATCTTACAACAATCTCTCTCAAAGCCAAAATGGACATTTTGTCCTTAGATCTCTTAAGGTAATTAATCGAAGTAATGGAGTTTCCAATAAGATCTATAATTAGTTCCTTAGCATGAAGGGACAAACTAATTCAGACCACTAAATGAAACCCAAAAGATGACCTAAAAGAGAAGTTGATTTCCAAAGGACATCATTGACTATCCACCCACCAAAAAGATGAATCTAATAAGTGGCAAATCTTTTTAATATTACTTTCAAGAGGAGCAGCTAGGTGGCATAGTGGATAGAGCACCAGCCTTGAAGTCAGGAGTACCTGAGTTAAAATCCAGCCTCAGACACTTAATAATTACCTAGCTGTGTGGCCTTGGGAAAGCCACTTAACCCCATTTCCTTGCAAAAAAAAAAAAACCCTAAAAAAATATTACTTTCAAGGGATAACAAACAACTAAAGAAAATGGATTAAGTTACTTCTGCTTTTCCATTCCAGGCCCCACTAATTGTGTTTAACAAAATAAAACAGAAACAAAGAATTTTGTGGCAATTCCAACTTGTGGGTAAAGGTCAAAAATCCCTAAACACAACAATGTTGCCTCAACTGCAATTACAACGGATCTTTTTCTATTAACTGCTAACACTAATATTGACCAGCAAATGAAAGCCTTAACACTAATACTTTTATAGAGGTGACTTCAAGTGAAGGATCAAGAGAAATTGAATCACAAAGAAGGCCATTATTTTTGTTTACTATTATCAGAGTTGCTCACTAAGAACAGAAAACAGGATCTTCATCAGAGACCACCAAGGCAGGAGACACAAGCTATTGGGGTACAAAAAAAGAGTCAAAATCAGTTGCTAGAATCATCATAGACCACTCAAAGGCAAATAAGAATTCAGTACAATCTCAGGGCTCAGTCAAATTTGGGAGCAGTGACCAACAGATTAACCACACTGGAATTAGAAACCCAAACTGAGTTCAAAATACCTAACAAAGTTCAATACAAGAAATGTTATCAGTATAGACCAGAGTCCTTTTACTGCACATTTAGGTTGATGTTAAAATAAATACGGTCTTTGGACACTATGATCTTTCTTTCAGGAGAGTCAGCCAATAACCCAAGTTAAGGACAATGTGGGTCAGTAGGTTATTTTGCTCACATTTGTCAAAGGACCCCAACAGAAAGTTGACCCTGATAAGGATGAATTTTCAGTATTAGTCCATGGATTTTAGATGTTACTAAAACCTGATTCATTTGCTTTCACAATTTCCTGATAGAATTCCATTTGGCTAAAAACAGAAAATTAGATAAATGTGTGAACTGATTTAATAATCATTTTTAACCATTAAAAATGTAGAATAACAATAACAAAGAAAAATTGTTATTCTGATCAATGTTTGCTTAAATAGACAAAAGATCAAGCAAGGGTTACATCATAATAGAAATCCACAGTTTCATGTACAATCCCCTCTTGAACCACTATATATGGAAATACTCATTTTATTCACTGTTTTCTAAGTTCAGAATTTTTAAAAGTATTTTTTTAACAAAAAGAAATTAAGGAAACCTTGAGTGGATTGTTGAATTCCCAACTAACATAAATGGGAAAATCAGGCAGTTTATTCTACACTATAGATTTTGGGGGAACCAGATTTTAGAGTTCAGTGTAAAATAGTCTCCCATAAGCTAAAAATTTAACCCATTTGATGACAGTCAAGCTCCGTGATACTATAATCCAAAACAAATAAAATTAAATTAAATAGGGATAAATGTCCTGCCTTTGGATTCGAAAATAAACTACTCATGAATAGGAATAGGAAGCATGCTAGTCAATTCATATGAAAGATAATTGAGAATTTTAGGATCATTTATCTATTACTGGAAGAGACCTCATTGGTCATCTTATTCAATAATCTCATTTAACAAATGAAGAAACTAAACATCATGAAGTTTAGGTGACTTGCCCTGGAAATTCCCAGGAGGTCAAAGACCCCAAGGTCCCAAAATTTTCCTATGATCATTAACTGAAAGTATGACTAAATATTCACTCTGTCAATTCCAACCCCTGAAACTAAAATTGCATTTGCCTAGCAACTAAATTAACCCTAAAATATCACTAACTTTAGAATGTATTATTAAAGGCAGTTTTTTATAGTGAATAGACAGGTTGGCCTCAGAGTCAGATAGATATGGGTTCAAGTTCTCCATCAGATATATATTGACTGTATGACCTTAGTTAAATCATTCAACTTCTCAGGGAGATAGGTGCTATTATCCTCATTTTACATATAAAGAAATTGAGACAATTAAAGGTTAAAAGACTTGGCCAAGGTCAGATAGCTAATAAAAATATCCTTGCCCTAAATAGTGTTATGTTTGTGTGGATATGTATGTATACATATATATACATACATATATATATATATATAGAGAGAGAGAGAGAGAGAGAGAGAGAGAGAGAGAGAGTGTGTATTAGAGATGGTTTTTGAGTTTATATTCTCTGACTCTAGGTCTAGGGTTTTTTTTTAAGCTATACTACCTACCTTAATGGGGTTTTTTTAAGCTATACTATCTACCTTAATATGATCAATAATTTGAAAGGGAAGTCAATGTGATCTTAGATTTCATTAAAAGAGAAATAGTGTCCAAAATGCGACCACCCTGGCAAGAGCACTCCTGGATCATTACATCTAATTCAGCAGAGAACATTTTAAAAAAGATATTAATACACTAGAATATGGTGTTAAGAAGGCAACCAGAGCAATATATGGGCTGAAGATCATGCTAAAGAGAGGATCAGTTGAAGGAATTGGGGAAATTTAGTTTAGAAAAGGGAAGACTTCAGTAGAGGAGAGGGGAGGAACATGAAAACCTCCAAGAATTGGACCATCATGTAGAGTAAGAATTGCACTTTTTTTCCTGCTTGTTCCTAGAGAATAAAACTAGAAGCAATAGGTAGAAGTTTTGAAGAGGAATACTCAAGATTTTTTAAAATTCCTTTTTTCATAATATTTTATTTTCCCCAAATACATGTAAAAACAATTTTAATATTCATTTTTTACATTTTGAGTTCCAAATTTTCCTCCCACCTTAACCCCACCCACTCCTATAATGGTAAGTGAATTGATATAAATTATCTATGTGTAATCATTTCTACATTAGTCATGTGAAAGAAACAGGCATCTCCTAAAAATGAAAAATGAAGACAGTGACAGTGTGCTTTTACTTGCATTCAAATTCTCCCAATTCTTTTTCTGACTGTGGATAGCATTTTTCATCCTGAAACATTTTGTATCATTCATAATCTTACTGAGAATAATTGTCATGTACAGTTGATCATCAATCAATATTATTATTATTAGTGCATACTATTTTCTTCAGGTTCTGCTCAATTCACTTTGTATCAGTTTATGTCAGGTTTTTCTGAAATCAGTCTGTCTGTCATTTCTTATAGAACAAAAAAACTCCCTTACTATCATATGCCACAACTTGTTCAAGCATTTCCCAAATGATGGTCAACCCTCAATTTCCAACTCTTTGCCACCACAAAAAGAACTACTCTAAATATTTTGATACAAATAGATCCTTTTCTAATTCAAGATTAAGAAAAAAAGTAAGAATTCCTAAAAAGGAGAACTATCCACAAGGGGAATATGGGATATCTAGAGAGTAGTGATTTACCCATTATGAGAGTTCTTTTTTTATGTATTTTTATATCCACATGCACATGTATATTTTTAAATTACAAAATTTTCTTCCACCCTCCCTTCTCACTCCCCTCATCAGTGAACAGCCAGGTTTTCATTGTACATTCATATTTTTGATAAACATGATTACAAATTAGTCATTTTAGGTATGAAAAATTAGGATTAAGGGCAAGAGATACATGACATAATTTTTATAAAATGTTCATCAGATTCTGAAGGGTTGTTTTTTGTTTGTTTGGGTTTGTTTTAAGTTTGGTTTGGTTTTTCTTCCTCTGGATGAGGATAACATTATCCATAGCTGGTCTAATATGGTTGTCCTAGCTCTCTGAACTTCTGAGATGAGCTGCTTTCATCAAGGTTGATCATTTCATGATGCTGTTAATGCATACATTGTTCTCTTGGTTCTGTTCCCTTCACTCAGCATCAGATCTCACAAGTCATCTAGGCTTCTCTAGAGTCTGACCATTTATGGTTTCTTATAGAACAATAATATTCCATAGTATTCACCATAACTTGTTTAACCATTCCCCAATTGATGGGCATCCCCTCAATTTCAAATTCTTTGCCACCATAAAAAGAGCTACTATGAATATTTTGGAACATGTGGGACCTTTCCCATTTTTTTATGATTTCTTCTGGATATAGTCCTAGAATTGGAATTGCTGGATCAAAGGGAATGAAGAGTTTTGTTGCTCTTTGGGCATAGTTCCATTCTGCTCTCCAGAATGGTTGGATCCCTTCACAACTCCACCAGCAATGTATCAATGTCCCAATCCTCCCACAACCTCTCCCACATTGATCATTTTCCCTTTTTTCTCATCTTGGCCAATCTGATAGATGTGAGGTGATACCTCATAATTGTTTTGCATTTCTCTAATCAATAATGATTTGGAGCATTTTTTTCATATGATTATATATAGCTTTAATTTCTTCATTTGAAAATTGTCTATTCAACTGCATTGACCATTTATCAATTGGGGAATGACTTGTGATCTTATAAATTTGCTACAATTCTCTATATACTTTAAAAATGAGACTGTTATCAGAACTGCTAGTTGTGAAGATTGTTTCCCAGCTTTCTGCTTTCCTTCTAATTTTGGCAGAATTGATTTTATTAGTACAAAAAAATTTAATTTAATATAGTCAAAATCATTCATTTTACAGTTTATAATATACTCTAATCTTTGTTTGGTCATAAATTTATACCCTTTCCATAGATCTGATAGAGTATTTCTTGGTTTATCAATTTATCTCTGGTGTCGCCCTTTATGTCTAAATCCTGTACCCATTTTGACTTTATTTTGATATTGGGTGTGAGATGTGTATCTATGCCTAGTTTGTGCCATATTATTTTCCAATTTTCCCAACAATTTTTGTCAAACTGAGTTCTTATCCCAGAGGCTGATATCTTTTGGTTTGTCAAACAGTAGATTGCTGAAATCATCTATTGTGATTTCTTTTGAACCTATCCTAATGCACAATCCATTTCTCTATTTCTTAACCAGTACAGGCAGTTAATTTGTTTGTTTCTTTGTTTCTTAAGATTTTGCAAGGCAATGGGGTTAAGTAGCTTGCCCAAGGTCACATAGCTAAGTAATTATTAAGTGTCTGAGGCCAGATTTGAACTCAGGTACTCCTGACTCCAGGGCTGGTGCTCCATCCACTGCGCCACCTAGCCACTGCACAGGCAGTTTTGATAGCTGTTGCTTTATAATATAATTTTAGATCTGGTGGAACTAAGCCACCTTCCTTTACATTTTTTCCCATCAGTTTCCTTGCTATTCTTTCCCTTTTGTTTCTCCAGATTAATTTTGTTACTATTTTTTCCAGCTTAGTAAAATAGTTATTTGATAGTTTGATTGGTATGGCACTGAATAAGTAATTTAATTTGGATAGAATTGTCATTTTTATTATATTAGTTGGATCTAACCATGAACAACTGATATTTTTCCAATTATTTAAGATTTGACTTTATTTGGTTGAGAAGTACTTTATGATTGCATTTATACAGTTCCTGGGTTTGTCTTGGGAGGTAGAATATCCAAGTATTTATTGTTATCTATAGTTGCTTTAAATGGAATTTCTCTATCTCTTGCTTTTGGGCTATGTTGTTCATATATAGAAATGCTGATGATTTGTGAGGGCTTCTTTTATATCCTGCTCCTTTGGTGTGTTTGTTAATTGTTCCAAGGAGTTTTTAGATGATTTTCTTGAGTTTTCTAAGTGTACAATCATATATCTGCAAAGGATGAAAGCTTTGCTTCCTCGTTGCCAATTCTGATTCCTTCAATTTCTTTTTCTTCTCTTACTGCTTCAGCTAGCATTTCTAATCCTATATTGAATAATAATGGTGATAATGGGAATTCATGTTTCATCCCTGATTTTATTGGAAATGCTTGTTTATTACCATTATATATCATATTTGTTGAGGGTTTTAGAGGGATAGTATTTGTTATTTTAAGGAAAACTCCATTTATTCCTAAACTTTCTACTGTTTTTAATAGGAATGGATGTTGTATTTTATCAGAGGCTTTTTCAGCATCTATTGAGATAATCATATGATTTCCATTGGTTTTGCTACTGATATGGTCAATTATGTTGAGAGCTTTTCTAATATTGAACCATCCCTGCCTCCCTGGTATAAATCCTACCTGATCATGGTGTATTAGCCTAGTAATTAATAACTTACTATAATCTCATTGCTAAAATTTTATTTAAGATTTAGCATCACTATCCATTAAGGCCTTATGATAATTCTTAAGGCAGTTTGCAGATATGTTTGTTGGAGAAGTTATGAAGGGGATTCTTGGTAAGGGATGAATTAAATTGCTTCTGAGGTCCTTTCCTATTCTGAGATACTATGATTCCACCTTGGTAATCCTTGAAAAAAGAAGGAAATAGATCCTTTGTGACATGACATCTAACCCTATTGCCAGAAAAAAAGGAAAGACACTAGCCAGAACCATGCAAGGATGAGAGTCACCCTATTAGCACATATGAATAGACTGTTGTCTCTCTCTTATGGCCCAGGACAAAACCTCAACTTGAAGACAGAAGGGTTAAAGCACTCTGAAGATACATAGAGAGCCTAAGTCAGGGAGTCTTTAACCTGAGGACCATGAACTTGGACTTTTTTCATATATTTAGATAACTATATTTTAATAAATGCTTTCCTTTGTAACTCTCTATAATTTATTTTATGCATTTCAAAAATATTATCTTAAGAAAGTATCCATAGGCTTCACCAGATAGCTATGATAGATCCACGACAAAAAGAAAAAAGGTCAAAACCTCTGGGCTAGGGGGAGTAGAGATAAGAAGTCTCTATTAAATGGTATCTTTTAACTGGTACTTCCTGAGTAAAACTATTTATTTTGCAGAACCATAATTATTAACTGTAATCATTAATAAGACATTGGAGGAACACATACCAAATTTCAGCTAATTTCAATGAGTTGAGGGGTTTAGATAAAGCCAAAATTCTGAAGTGTGATTGTTCTCTCTTTCCCTGGCATTCAGATTAAATATTAGTTTCTCTGGATGGTCAGAAAAACTCTGTGAAGTCAGAATAGATAAGAGTCATACTATGTATTGGGAAACAGTAAGTCGAGAAAAGTTACAACAGTTACTTTAAGGTGTGGTGAAATGGAAAAACTAATAAGTTACTGTACGTTTGTAACAGGAGAGTTTACACACCAATTAGACACAGGGAAAAGGGTTGCATAGTAGCAAGGTATGTATCTGGAGTCAAATATTTGTAGACTCCTTGGGTAGAATGCCAGGTATTTAACCAGCCACTGTTACCCCTCCTGAACTGAGCTTTGGGCAGATAGTTTCCATGAAATATTTTACAAGGATATGCTCAACCGGTTCGGTCAGTTTGATCATGTAACTGAGAAAAATTGAAGCAGGTAGATCAGAACATAAATCATTCACTCTCCAGGGACTCAAACAGAATAGAGAAAATATGGCAGCTAAGGACAGATGAGACTCTTTATAGTCCTATGGTAACTGTCTGCTTTACAATTGTCTAATACAGTGCCTTCAAATCAATGAAGATTTACTGGTTTTAAATGATGTGAATTTTGTTTTGTCTTTTAAGAAAAAGACTAGAAAATTTTATTTCATCTCCTTGGTTCATTAGAGTTAGATCACTTAGCAATCATCGGAGCTAAACCTAGACTGGAAAAAGTGGAGTTTTTCCAGGGGACCACTGGAAATTTAGAGAGAGTAACTGCCTCTCCTTTCACTCCCCCACCACCACCACCCCTTATCACAATAATGATAATATCTGAAAATGAAACAACATTTATTCAAGGCATATAGAACATCTTACCCACATTTCTCAGACATCTTAGCTATTGCCATCAGATATAAATCCAAACAGAACAGCAAGAATAGTTTCCTTTTATCTCCTAAACTGCTCATCTAACTTCTGACCAAATTTGGCTCCCTCTTTTGTTTTTAATGCACTTAAGATGATCTTCTCTCTTTCTTTCTCTCTTCCAAATGTTCCCTATTTACACACAAATCTCACAGCAAAGTACAACAGCTTTTTCAAGGCAACATTTCAATGAACCTATTCTGATTGACATTGTAGGTAGAACTGCAGATAGTTCCCCAAAGGTCATAGCCTTAGCCACCCTTTAATGAAAGGCTATACAAGGGAACTGAAGGGAGCCACCTAAAGTGAGAAAGCCTCAGTCAATAAAATGTAGTTTTGCTTCAGTAGCTAGTATGCCTGAGGCAAGACATGGGTTTTCTTTGCTTTGATTTTGTTCTGTCCTGCTGGTAAAAAAAATTAATTCCCTCCAACCACCCAACTCTCAACAGGTAGGACCTCTTCTTTGGATCATAGGGAAGCCAAGGGGGAAGATTTACAGAATAGCTTCAAAGGGATTTAAATTAACAGACTTTGCTTCTTTTTCTAGCTTCTCCTTGTAGTTTTGGGAGTGTCCTTCCTAGCTGGTAGCACAAGAAAGTTGCATTCCTCAACCTTAATTTTCATAAGAGAGGGGTTACTTAAATCAAAAAATGAGGAATGGGTGTCAAATAGGCCTGATCTCTAGGGAAGAAAAATGGACTTCCATGTTATGATAGGAGTTGAGAAGTTGAAGGAGAAATAAAATATAATAAATTATTCCAGAAAACAGTTAAGCAGATGATCTGATGCCCTGTTGTAAAAACTATTTCTTATCCTTAGATAGGAGATGCCTGTTTTTTCTTCCCAATTCCCTCTATTTTGCTTCTTAGATCAAATAAATTTCTTTAACAATTGTAAAATATTTGGTTCCCTGCCTGTTTTCCTGCTCTTGAACACCAAATATTTTCTCATCTTGATAACAAATCCTACCAGTTACATTCCAAATATTCCCCAGAAACTTCCCATTTTTTTCTGTTGACTCCCCTTCCTCAATCACTTCCTCCCCCGTGAAAAGTACTACTTATCTGTCCTAAATTGGTACAGAATGTTGCTGATTGACTGTGGTAAGTTTTAAAGAGGGGTCTAGATATTAGGGCATAAGATCTACTTAAAGCAAGATTAATCCTTTGTTTGGGAATCACTTTCCCTAAACTAGTTTGGAATAAATTTACTTTTGTTTTTCAATCACACTCTCAGGTTGTTTGAACTCCAGTCTTTTAGACCCACTATAAGTGAGATTTTCCTGGGGTTCTCCAAAGTATTTGGGGAACAGATTTATCTTCTCAAGTGTCCATCAGACCCACATGAGAACTCCTACAACACAACCAATACCACTTCTTAGCATGCCCCAAATGCCATTCCAGGTACTCCACCATTATGGTTCCAGTGGATTGCCACATGTTTTCAGAACTTCCTAAGGTGAAGAGAGACAATGGACACCATTTCATTCAAACTGCTTCCCTTTCTCTAAACCCCCAACTCCTCTTGCTTCCTGCATTGTTGACTTCACTGAGGAGAAGCAGACCAGGCTTCCCCTATGATGACTACAAGAAAGGCCCCCATGAAATCTACCCATAACACCAGATGAAGGCAAATACAAACCCAAAGATGGAATCCCAAGGCCTTGCTACACTCCAAATGAGTTTCTTACTAATCCAGTCTTGCATTTTTTATTTTTTCACAGTAGTTTCTGAGGCTATGTTTTCCTTCTCTCCCACATTTGGCTCAAATATCAAAGTTTCTAGTTATAATTCTGAGAATCCTTCAAAGGAAGCAAAGTATTATAATGAAAAGAACTTGGAATCAGGAAAGTTCTATATTCAAATCACAACTCTAGAAATTATTATTTGTGTGCCTAGGGGCAAGTCACTTAATCTTGCTGAGCCTCTGTTTCCATTTCTGGAAAATGTGGGATAATAATTTCTGTAATACCAGTCTTGTAGGACTATTGCAAGGATCAGATGAGAATAGATAAATAGCACTTTGCATTCCATAAGGTAATAAGATTCTACTTTAAATCTGTAAGATTCTCAATAAAAGTCTACCATCTTTGTTAAGAATGAGAAAGCTGGGGCGGCTAGGTGGCACAGTGGATAAAGCACCAGCCCTGGAGTCAGGAGTACCTTGGGTTCAAATCCAGTCTCAGACACTTAATAATTACCTAGCTATGTGGCCGTGGACAAGCTACTTAACCCCATTTGCCTTGCAAAAACCTAAAAAAAAAATGAGAAAGCTAAGGTGCAGAGAAGATATACAACTTGCAAAGGTTTTACCAAGTCAGTGACAACATTTCACTTATTGATAACCTAACAGAAAGAGAAGTAGTAAGGAAACACATCTCTCCTCTAAGTAAAGGATGAATGACTCTTCCTTCTGAATTCTGAAAGGGATTTACAAGTATAAATCTCTAAGAATTTTGAATTTGGAGTTATACATCCAGTGAGATAGATCACTCAGAGTCTGAGGTTTAAGATATTCAATTTTTAAAATAAAAATATATTCTTTACCTCCCAAGGAAAATAAGTCCACAAGGTAGTATAGGTAGCCCACAAAAATAAATAGGTAGACAGATGGATGTATATGGATAGATAGAAAGAAAGATAGATGATAGAGATAAACAAACCCCTAAAGAGATAAAAATAATTGACCAAGAAGTTCCCTTTAATCTCTGGAATTCTTCTCAAAAGTCTTAGAGTTGTCTTTATAAACTCTTTGTCCCTACAGGTTCATTGATGAGTCCCAAGTTAAGTCACCTGGGGACAAATTTAATTCAAACTACCCACAATGTTGACTCACAACAACCCCAACCCCCCCATTGAGTTTGTGGAAGAGTGAGGGTTAACTCAAGCAGCCCCAGTTACATTAGTATCCTGGTTCAAAACCAGCTGTCAGACATAGCCATTGTATTTATAGGTTTTGTTTAAATATTTTCTTTTGTTTTTTTCTAAAAAGAAGAGTTAAACTGTGGTTGGGAAGACTTAATGGGAAATATAAAAGTAGAAAACAGAGATAAATCCTCAAAAAGCAAAATGAAATCTATGACACTTATTCTAAAGAGGTGGCAGCATGGAAAAGAGGATAGAAAACTGGCCTTAATATACGAGTTTAAATCGTGCCTCTGACTATAAACTAACTGCTTAACCCTGGGCAAAGCATTTTACCTCTCAATGCTCTAGGGTCTCTCTTAAGACTCTTAAGTTATGGAGAAGATGCTCATCTATGTCAGCAATTCCAGATGAGGAAACTCCCTTTATAAATGAAATCACAAGTTTAGTCCCTAATCCTTATAAATGTCTTATTCGAAATCCTTTAGTAAATAGTTACCAGACAATTTTGTAATGATTACTTCACATGAAGTCTGCCATAGGATGTCTTTGCCTTCTGCTATTTGGGAATTAAATAGCTATCCTCTATTTGTAAAACTAATCAATGGGCAACTAGGTGGTGCAGTGGATGGAGGATGGGCCCTGGAGTCAGAAGGATCCGAGTTCAAATTCAACCTCAGACTCTTAATCCTTATTTAGCTATGCGACCTTGGGCAATTTGCTTAACCCCATTGCCTTGCAAAAATTAAAAAAAAAAAGTCAGTAACCTTGTTTTTAAGATCATGGATGATGGCTTTCAAAAACACTAATGTATCTTACATTTCTTATTTTGATATAGGAGCTCAAATAAAGTCTAGCATAAGTGGTGTGAATGCCAAGTTCTAATCTTATATAAATTTCACAATTTGATAGAAATGAAATGTATCTTTAGCTCAAATGAGGAATTTTAACCTTCTATGGAGCATAGAAGGGAGTTTTAGTTCCACTTAATCTTCTAAAAGTACAAAAAAAGAAAAAAAGAAAAATTCCAACTGCTTTGCTGAGCACATTATTCTATTAGTTCTGTCAATCAAACCCAGCTAAAAATTATGAACTTTGCACAAAACCAGTAAATCTTCTCAAATTGTCCAGTTGTAATCCCAGAATTAGCTCGATGGAACTTGAACCCTTATATCAGCTCATAACCTAATCCTAAGACTCAAACTTCACTTGGCAAACTAGGAAGGAAAAAGACAACCAATAATCATTATTTCAATTAACCTTGACCCTGAATATTAACCCTAAAAAAGGAATTAAGAAATATGGGGCCCAGAAATAAATGCTCTACAAGTACCCTTAGAGAGTAAGTCAGAGAGATGGTACATAGAAAACTATTCCAGCCTCCTGGTCCATAGTTTTGACTCTAGTTTCTGTTCTTTGGGATTTCATGAGAGGGGTAAAGAACCAAACCTGAAGTTATGGACAAGGGACAAGGAATAAACAAGTTATCCAGCCTCTATCTATAGTACCCATTGGATATATATATGATAGAGGAAACCCTCATGCCTCCCTCCAATCTCAGAGAATACAGAAGTATAATGGCTTTAATTTGGTTGATGAACTGTAACTTGTGGATCTAAAGAAGAGAAAATTGTTGGTTTCTCCCCATCCTGTCAGCTGAAGATAATGCTCTGAACTCTTGAAAATGACTGGGGAGGGGTGGCTAGGTGGTTCAGTGGATAGAGCACCAGCCCTGGAGCCAGCAGTACCTGAGTTCAAATCTGACCTCAGACATTTAATAATTACCTAGCTGTGTGGCCTTGGGCAAGCCAATTAACCCTATTTTCCTTGCAAAAACCTAAAAAAAATAATTACTGGGGAAATACTCTTCCCTTACTGGCCACAAACCATGAACTCATTCTGTCTTAGGTAAGTCTGTATTTTGGATGGGGCTACCTCCTGCTTTTGACTTCCTTCCTTTGATATAGGGAGTTGGTGTCTTCCCTTCTTAGGGAGGGCAAGTACTGAGGTATCAGCTACCAAAGAGTTACAGAAAGAAACTGTACAGGGGAAGCTAGGTGGCACAGTGTATAGAGCACCGGTCCTGGAGTCAGGAGTACCTGAGTTCAAATCCGGTCTTAGACACTTAATTAATACCTAACTGTGTGGCCTTGGGCAAGCCATTTAATCCCATTGCCTTGCAAAAAAAAAAAAAACTTAAATAAAAAAAAGAAAGAAACTGTACTGAAGGAAACAATAATTCCAGATGAGGAAACTTCCTTGACAAATGAAATCACAAGTTCAGTCCTTAACCCTTATAAATCCCTTATTCTCAATCCTTTTGTAAACAGTTACCAAACAATTTTGTAATGAATAGTTCACATGATAGACTTGACTGGAAATAAAGAACCACCTGCAGAGAGAAAAATTACTCAAAGAAAAAGCCCACATGGTCTTGATCTGGCTGTCCCCAGTAAAAGTGAAATGTAAAACAGTTCATTAAAAACCTTACTGGAAATTTCCCAACAAGACTCAAATATGAGTTAGGTGACTCCAATGATAGAGTGGCTAGCTTTGAATCAGGAAGTCAAATCCAAATCTACCACAGACACTGGTTAGTTGTGTAAATCGGGCAAGTCACTTAATCAGTTTGACTCAGTTTCTCCATCAGTTAAATGAAGATAACAGTAGCATCCATTTTCCAGGGTTGTTGTGAGGACCAAATGTGATAATAATTGAAAAGAACCTGGCACATGATAAATTATATACAAATGTTATCTATTTTTATTTAATCAATTTTAATCATTCAATGATTCTTTGTCGCTTATTGTTTCATTTCTGTGTGGAAATAAAACTACTTATTTCATATCTGACTCATATTTTTATTCTGGGTACATTTTTACTTCCCACTCTATCCCTACCCTAACTGGGTAGGACCCCTTAATTTAGAACCAAAAACAAAATTATACCTCAGAAATCCAAGTTAAAAGTAGAATTAGAGCAAGGGAGGGATCTTGTCCCCCCCATAGAAGAGATAAGCCATCCCAGAGTAAAGTAAAATGGATAATAAAGGCCAGAGTATGGCAATAGTCACATGACCCTCTGATCTCAGCCAAGGGATTCCTTAAGCATTAAGGCACCAATAGTGATTTATTTTCCTACTAATAGGGGGCTAAGCTGATAACTTTACAATAAAGACTAATAGAAAGGGAAACACAAGAATTAAATAGATGCAGAAAAGAAGTGGGAAATTATTGTTTTTGTTTACTTTTGGGAGTTTTTTTAAGGCAAATAGAACATAAAAAGATCATAGAGTTTGCATTATACATCACAGTTTTCAAAAGGGAAAAGAATTTAAGTTTTACAAAAAACAGCTGTCTATCTCCTTGGAAAAGTTTTAGACCAGATTATTAAGCAGACATTATATGAAGACTTAAAACTTTGAATCACTACAAAATTGCATGGTTTCACTGATGAAACATTCACAAACAACTTTGAAAGACTTAACTCTGATCAATACAATGGCCAATAATAGAGAAATGATCTTGATCATGAATCTCCTGGCAGAGATATAATGGAATCAATATGCAGAATTACACATACTTTTTTGTATATGGACATTTAGAGAATTTGTTGTTTGGTTATGCATTATTTTTTACAATTTTTTTGTTTTTTTCAATTAGGGAAATATAGGAATGAAATAAATTTTATTTAAAATTTAGTTTATTTTTTGTTAATGTAATTTAAAGTCAACCTTATTTCCCCTTTTAAATACTACAAAACTACAATAAAAATGCCAAACTTAAATTTTTTCTACATTGCAAGTTGAACCACTAGGTGGCAATGCTAGCCAGCATCCTGATCCTATTTAACAAATCTTAATCTAACCTGGGTGTTGCTATTATAACCAAAACAATTTTGCTCATCTATCTCTGAAAGGCAGATACACTAAGAAAGTTCCAAGCTCTATATAGTTCTCAGGGAGAAGACAACCTTGTACTCTACACTCTGATTCTGGCTCTCCCTAAGGTTCAATGCCAATTTTGGAATAGTGTGGATTTACTCAAAAACGGATTCTCTGTCCTCTACCTTTGGCAAACCCTGTATTCTCAAGGAACTTGTGATTTTTCCTGAGTCCTAGTCACCTGACCTTGGTTTAATGTAATCAACTTTCCAACAAGAGAAGTAAATTGTATACAGTGATTTTATTCTTAGTATTCCAGGATATTCATTGCTACCTCTAAGGTAAAGGCATCAAGCACTGTGCTAAGCACTTTTTACAAATATTATCCTATCTGATACTAAAAACAACACTTTGAAGTAGGTGCTATTGTTATTCACATTTAGAGTTCAGGAAACTGAGGCAAACAGAGATTAAATGACTTTGCTGGACTGAAAGAGTAGAACAAGTGTCTGCAGCAGGATTTAAATTCAGTTTCTCTGACTCTAGGTCCAAAACTCTAACCTCTGTACCACTAGTTGGCTGCCTCTAATAGTGTCCACAATACACCTGGAGGTGTGTTCAGTGCTCAATGGTACACTGTAGAAAGAGCAATAAAAACCCTGAAGCACACAAAAAGTAGGCAGGCTTGTGAGTGGATTTGAAATCATATATTATTGTTGTTATTGCTATTATCAATCCATCATAGGACCTAGAAATGTTTAACCTAGATAAAAGAAAATTTAGGAGACAGATGACAAGTATCTTAAAATATTTGTAGAGCTATTACATGAAAGAATTGAGTATATTTTCTTATTTCTCAAGGGTGAAGAATAAATGGCACTTGAGAGAACCAATACCAATAGCTAGAAGCTATAGTAAAATGGATCTTTAATTCCAAATTAAAAATAATTTGTGTGATCCAAAAATGGAATTAGCAAACTCAAAATATGATGGATTTCCCATAAATGCTGCTGTTTAAGAATGAAGTTTAAAAATCCCTTGTTAGGAATTTTATGAAGGCTTTTTATTCCAACCTTCTATGATTCTCTGTGACCTCTGGCTAAAACTACTTATGCTAATATTTCATTTTATCCAACATCATGTATTAACCTGAAACTCAAAACCACACTTGATAAAGATTTCTAAATCTTTTGGTGACACATCACTATCTATATTCCTAATCTGCTTATAGAACTAATTACCAGTTTTCCAGTTAACCAAGCTATCTCTATTACCTTATCAGTATGCTAACCAAAGCAATTACTATTAAATACTTATTAGCAGGCTTGATTCAATCCAGCAAGTATTTATTAAGCTCCTATTATGTGCAAAACAGCAACACTACTCAACATTCTGGTGATACAAAGATAGAAAATGGCATCATTCCTGATCTTGATATTATTATTATTATCATCATCATCATATTAGTAGTAGTAACGAAGCAAAAAATTAACAAGACAGAAAGGTAGATGAGAAAAAGAAACAAAGAAAGAGAGGGACAGAGATAAAATTTACACCACTGTTCAACAAACTAGTGACTCTCACCTCCCGATCAACTATAAAGCTTTCCATTTGACCATCAAAGTCTTTCATAACCTGCCTCATAAACACATACCTTTCCAGTTTTCTTACACCTTACATTTATTCCCCTTCCCCCACTCCCAAGTATCCAGTGATATTTAATCTCCTGATTAAGGACATTTTTACTGTCAATTCACCTGCATGGAATGCTCTCCCTCTTCATCTCCATCACCTGGCTTTCCTAGCTTTCTTCAAGTCCCACCTACTATAAGAAGCCTTTTCTGATCTTTCTTAATTCTAGAGTCTTCTCCCCATCAATTATTGTCCATTTTTTTCTGTTTGTAGCTTGATTGTAAATAGCAGTTTTCCTAACTTCTCCCCATTTGATTGTGACCTCCTCGAGAGTAAATGTAATAAAAATTTGTTGATTGAGTGATTAAGAGCTGGAGATAGAAATACAAGCTAATGAGAAAGGAGCTGATGTTCACATAGAGAGAAGGTAAAAGTGAAGAAGGTCTGCTGAATAATAGATAATAATTTTACAGCTCTTTAAGGTTGGCAAAGTGTTTTACATATATATCATTTGATCTTCACAGCTTTGTGAAGAAATTAAATAATTTTTCATTTTACAAATGAGGAAACTGAGATAGAAAGAAATAAGTTGGAAAAATATAATGCAAGTTAGAATGTGATGGTGTAAAATAAAAAAGTCAATGTTCAAAGTAAATTTTAAGAAGAGTGTTCTAGATTGTAAAATCTACGATGTCCATTTGGAGCACGACTTTAAGAAAAAGTATTCTGAAGCCATAGAAAGATAAGGAGGGAATGCATTCCAGCCATGAAAAATAGTCTAAATGTGTGTGTGGGGGGGGGGAGTACTTGTTGCTGCCAAGGACTATTTGATTATTTATAACATTTGCAGAACATATAATACCTATATTTGATCAAACATTTAATTAATTCATCCCTTAAAAGTTCCTAAATTTATTGAATTTTGAGACCCTGCCCCACCAAAAGATTTTCAAGGGTCTTATAAGGATAGTGGGCTGGATATGCAAATGCACAGAGGGAGGGCAAGTTTCAACAATAGCAAATCATACAATTTGGTGGAAAGTATATGAAAAACAGTAGTGTAGAATAGAGTTTGGTAGGGCTCTAAATGACAGACTAAGGAGTTTTTATTTTATCCTTATAGTCAATAGAAAGCTATAGAAGGCTTTTGAGCAGGGAAGCATCATAACAAAACCTGTAACTTAGGAGGATTATTTTAGTAGCTCTATGAAGAATAGATGAGAGGCAATGGACAAAAGAAGAACAATTAGATTAACAAAATAATCTAGGCCAGACAGGAAAACAGCTTGAGCTAGAGGATTTCTAATAGGAATGGAAATGAGGGAGTACAAATGAGTTATCTTGTGAAAGTAGCATTAACAGATCTTGCTAGTTGATTTCATAAGAATGCCTAAATAATGTGAAGAGAGAGTCAGAAATGGTTTCAAGAACCTGGGGAAATGGTTCCCCCACTGAGAAAAAGTAAAGTTTTGTAAGGGACTCGTATAAAAATATAAAGAATTTATAAGTTGTTTATACACAGTCCTAGACACTGTAGTATGGAAAGTCTTAACCCTCCATATCATTCTAGCCTCAAAGCTAACAACTTTTTGTTAGCTAGATGCTGCAGGTGTTGCTATTATTGCTGTTTGATCTTTATTTTCAAAGAGGACCAATCACACCATAGGGTGATACCTTGCCTTGTTTATAAACTGGATTTAAGTGAGGCAGAGTTGCACAAAGTCATCAGCCTCACTCTCTTTTCCAGACTCACTGAAGTCCAGTGGTAAGTCAAAAGTCAAGACAACTGGCAATGCAGTGGATGATCTTGGTATCTTTCATGTCTGATCAACTTCTAAGTACTGCACCTCATCTTCCTCAGTCCCCTTTCTGGCCATTAAAACAAATTTTTCTTATCTGATCATTCAGCTGGGGGGAAGTCTTCACATATTTGGGATAAGCAGATGCCTAACTCAAGGCTGGGTTTAAAACCTGTTTACACCTGAAACATGGTTTAGCCCAACTGCCAAGATGGTTTTATCAGTGTAGCCCTGAGCATGCTTTTGTTTCTTGGAACCCAGATAAGAAGTGGTAAAACAGATAGACAACAAAGGTGAATGAGTAGCCCTAAAAAGGGCTCAACAGGACTTCATACTTAGAGGTTCAATTTCTCCCTGAACACTCTATATGTCCTATCCTCATCTTACAAATAATTAAAATAAGGTTCAGAAAGGATAAGTGAGTTTTCTACTCACATGGTGTCTACTCACAAAGTATTTGATTCTAATTAAGACATTTAGATAGTATTTCAATATTCACAAAATTTCCCCTGCCAGACAATGATCGTCATCCAGATCAAGGGTCCCTCTTATGTTTTCCATTGCTTTTGTTTTGTTAGGTGTAGCATTAAATAATATACAGATATATAATGCATGTGTGTGTGTGTGTGTATATATATATATATATATATATATATATATACACATAATATACAGATGTATATCTCCAATAGGAACAAAAGCTGAACATATATTTATTCCAGAGAACCAAGCATATTGATGGAGGAGGAAAAAAACTGAAAATACAAAAATAAACAAGTTCTATTACTTTAAAATGTAATCATGAGGAGTAGCTGGGTGGCACAGAGGATAGAGTACCAACCCTTGAGTCAGGAGGACCTGATTTCAAATCCACTCTCAGACACTTAATACTTACTTAGCTATGTGACCTTGGGCAAGTCACTTAACTCCATTGCCTTACAAAAACAAAAAAAGTGAATAAAATGTTATCATGAAACCACATAAAAATAAGCAATTAGACTTCTCTAGCAGATATAATCTTTAAGATATTTAAATGCAACACTCCTGATTTCTTGTGATGGATTTTGTAGAGAAGATTCTTGCTGTTCAGAAATTGCCAGGGGCAGGGGAGAATCAATAGTTGACCTCTATTGTCCTTTCCCATTATGAAATTAATGGAGGAGAAGAGGGGTGATAAGTTAGAAAAGGGAAATATTAAGGGACTTCTGATTAAATAAATCATGTCTTCCATGTTTCTTGGACTTTCCCCCAAAAGGATTTGTCACTCACACTTTCCCATTGTAAATACTCTGACACAACTTTCATTTTACTGAGTCTAGGAAAGTATAATGGAAAAATTACAAAAGAATGAAAGTCAGGAAACCAGGGCAAGGCTGGTAACCTCTTTGAAAGTCTCATTTCCTTCATCCATAAAATGAGGATGCTATTCCAGATAATCTCTAACAGCTCTATCAGTTCTAAATTGCTATTATTTTAACATCTAAATCAAAGAGCAATATATCCATTTGAAAAAAGAAGTCCTGTGCATTTAATTGCCCCTTTTCTGAAACTTTTACAAAACATATAAACAGTTCTTGAAATTCAAGAAACTATTTTAAAATATATAAAACCCTTATTTCCCTAAGATTGGAAAGGCAGTGATGAATAATAAACAGATTCCTGAACTTAGGGTGGGGCAAATTGGGTTAAGACCCTGACTCAGAAATTGTCTGGGAAAGTAACTGCAGCTTTGTGCCTCAGTTTCCTTATCTGTTAAATGAAGGGATTGAAGTCAAACAATGACTTCTAAGTTTCCTTCCAGTTGTAGATCTATGATTTTATGCTAATTTTCCTTACCAGCCAAATGACAAAGAGCTCTTAAAATTTAGAGAACAAGCTTCCTTAAATTGATGTTTTTGGGTTTTTTTGGAAGGAAGGAAGGAAAAAAGGAATAAAAGAAGGAAGGAAGAAAGGAAGGAGAGAAGTAGGAAAAAAGAAGAGAGTAAAGAAGAGAAGGAGGAAGTGAACCTTCTAAATAACCTTCCTATTGACACTTAAAAATCATCTATTTTTCTTATCTTTTTTTAAAGTTTTAAATTAATTCATTTTTTATTATGTATTCCTTTTATATCTTTCCTGAATACAATTTAAATTTCCTTAGTGCTCCCTAACTTCTTCCCATCTTTTTTTTTAGTTTTCCTAGGATGAAAAGCAGAATGAGATCTAACCAAAATTTACCTAATTCAGCAGCATCGGATCTATGCTTGCAGCTGTCTAGACCTTTTTCCTCCCGAAAATGGAACTCTAATCAGCTCTCATCTATACCAATGAATCCCTTTTCTTTTGAACCTACTGTTTCAAGGATCCCTCTGTGAAGTTTAAGCCTCAATTTATTTCATCTCCGCCAAGCAGGTCACAACTGATTCCTCCAACAATACCACTCTTCTCACTCCACCCTACCAATACCTCCAGGGGAATAGGCCTTACCTTACCACTGGTTTGTTTATGTTTCCAGGCTGTAGGAAAAAGTGATGTCAACTGGTGAAACAGGTTTACTTCTTCCCAACTGAGATAACTTGTGTTGGGCCATAATGATTATGAGTAGTCCTTTTGAGTATGGATGAGTCACCTGTTGAAAAACTGAAGAAAGTCAACTCAATAGGGTTCTTAGAATCACAAGAGAAGCACAAAATCTTGGAGTTAGAAAGGAGATCAGAAGGCATCTAATCTTATGTGTACTTGAACAGGATAGATCCCAGATAAGCAGTAGACATTCAGCTTTTACTTGAAGACCTTAAATAAGGAGGAACCCATTACCTACCCACGGGCTACCCATTCCACTTTGGGTTAGCTCTAATTGCTAGGAAGCTTTTTGTTTGTTTGTTTTCCCTGGGAGATCATCTTGCTGCAATTTCCACCCATTTTCTCAGTTGTATCCCTGAAGATGAATAGAACAAGTTTAATTCTTCCAGATCACAGATTTAAATATATGCTTTCTTTTTTTTGTTTAGGATTTTTGCAAGGCAGATGGGGTTAAGTGGCTTGCCCAAGGCCACACAGCTAGATAATTATAAAGTGTCTGAGACCGGATTTGAACCCAGGTACTCCTGGCTCCACGGCCGGTGCTTTATCCACTGCGCCACCTAGCGGCCACAAATATATGCTTTCAAATGAATATTCAGCCCCTCCTCCCCTTGCCCATTTCTCCATGCTAACTCATAAACTGTTTGCTTAAAAAGCCATTAGAAGGGCCGGCTAGGTGGTCTAGTGGATAAAGCACCGGCCTTGGAGCCAAGAGTACCTGGGTTCAAATTCGGTCTCAGACACATAATTACCTAGCTGTGTGGCCTTGGGCAAGCCACTTAACCCCATTGCCTTACAAAAAAAAAAAAAAACCTAAAAAAAAGCCATTAGGAATCATATCAGTCTGTCCATTTTAAAGATGAGAAAATTGAATCTTGCTCCTTTTCTGCAATTGCCCAGTTAGAATGCAAGTTGCTTGAGGGGAGTGATTACCTTGTTTTTGTATTTGTATCTCTAGAAACCACTGAGTCTGACACAATAAATGCTTGTGGATCGATTCATTGACACATAAAGGGGACATCGTACTGAAGAGAGGAAGCTAACTCATTTACAGCTGTTTCTCTCCTCAGAATACTCCTGACCCATAAAATTAAAAATCCTTAATTTCCTGAAGGCAACAATGGTGTAGAAGACAGAAACGTGACCTCAGAGACAGGTAGCTGGTTCAAAAGCACTATGTTCATTTCCCACCTGGCTGCATTCCTCTGGATTTCTCCATCATAAGCCAGAAACCTATTCATCCTAGAAGGTCACTACCACCTGAATCTCATCTCAAAGGTATTCTCGATCCCTGGGGTTTCTCCCTTTGACTGGAGGGTAGAGAACTTCTCCCAGAATCTCCACTTAAGAAGGATACCCAGGGCAGCCAACTTCATTTCCTACCTGCTGTATTTCTCTGGGCTCCTTCATCCTGGCTCCATGGGTAGGTACTTTCTGCCCCTTTCCTCCCTCCCTATTTTGTGTACTATCTTCTCTCATTAGATTATAAACTCTAGGGAAGCACTGTTGTTTTTTCTTTCTTTCTTTTCTTTCTATTTGTATTCCAAGGAATTGGCACAATGTCTAGTACCTAGTAGATGTTAATAAATGTGCCTTGATTGACAGGCAATCATAGGCTATGTGACCCTAAGCAAGTCACTTAAACTCTCCATTGTTTCCAGTCAACTCTGAGGCTTTAAGTTGCAGACCAGGTACTGCATTGCACTGGTAGAGGGAGTTTATTGACAAGAAGGAGTTCCATACACCAATGATATCATTTATTCAGTCATTCAGTTGTAGTTGACTCTTTGTGACTCTATGAACATATGAGACTTTCATAGTGAAAATACTAGAACGATTTGCCATTTCCTTCTCCAAAGTGACTACCCATTTTACAGATGAGGAACTAAAATAAATAGGGGTTAAGTGACTTACGCAGAGTCACAGTCAATCCATTCTGAGGCCATATTGGACTTAGATCATTCTGACTCCAGGTTCAATTCTCTATACTACCCAGCTACCCCCTGATGAAATCACTAGACTCATTTAAAGTAAAAGTTTCCCCAAACACTACTGTACTATAAAGCCCCCTACCAAAATTAAAGATGATTCACTTTAAGAATATATTGTATAGTAAAAGAACCTGCCATGACTGAGTCATAGGACTGTTCTCACTGACCTTTGCCTTAACAGACTTAGTCCAGATCGTACTGAAGGGTTGCCAAGGATACAGAAGGTAGATGAGAGGTGCTCACAGGTTTGAAAAGCTGTGATTTAGCCATGTGGAATTCACCCAGTCTCAGATAGTGAGTTTGCAAGCCTTGGCAAGCCTCCCTGCTCTGTTCTGCCAGCCTCCACACATTTTGTTTTGAAAGCGCTTCCTCCAACTCCAGCTGAATTGGCAGGGTGGACCAACCTCCTGTGGGATCAGTTTTTCCATTCTCTCAGTTCTGCTGCTCTAGCACAGTGCCCATCATCTGTCAGCCTTCTATTCCTAGCTCACCCAATGCCACAGAAGTCTCTGTGCTTGTGGCCTACTGAGAAGTGTGAGGGCTGTAGGGAAAGAAGAAAGCAAAGGAGCAAAAGTTCCAATCCACAGAAGCTGAGGATGGGGACCAGGTAGTCCCCTGAGACACCACCACCATTGCTGATGCTACCCCACTATTTTATTCAAAAACAGGTTTGGTCCAAGTACAGAGGTCCAAGGAGTGATTTGCTAAAACCAGATTTTCTTCATTCTGGGGCAGGGGTTCCCAAGGTATTATGAAAATGCGATAAATAAAAGGAATAGTTTTTCTGTCCTTTGCAATACAAAAATCATACCTAAGATTCCAGGACCATTCTATAAGCTCCTTTTGTTAAAAAAAATCAATTTGATGAGACAGGGGAATGGGGAATCCACTCCAAAACACAGCTATAGCTAGTATGAGCATGGCAATGAGGTAGCAACCAGCAGCCAACTCAAATCAATTTTTAAAAAAATGTTGAGTTGAGTTGAGTAGTGGGAGATGTGGGGAGGTATATTGGATCAGATCTAAGATCACAAGGACCCCAGCAAATAAGCCCAAAGGGCAGAAACTGAGACCATTTGTTAGAAAATCCACTGCCAACAAAGAGAGCAGGCGAGGGACTGGGTCAGGGAGGAGCTCATCTCAGATTCCATACTAGGAGGAGGAAACATGCTATCTGATAACTTACTATTTTAATAAATTAGGTGCTAAGCTTAGCTGTTTTTTATCTGACAAAGTTGTTGAGTGCTGTTAGCAAAGCCCCAGTCACTCTGCCCTAGGTATGGCTCGGATTCCAAGTAATTCTAAGTTCTAATACAAAGTATTTACTGAGCAGCTAGTATTCACTCAGCATTGCCAAAGTGTGAGAGAGAACACATCCAAACATCATCTTTCTCAAGAAGTCTGCCATCTCACTGTGGGCATAAGCATCTACATAGGAAAACATTGCAGAGCTATTCAAGAGAAAATAGTCAAGTATTATATTGTGCACTATACAGATTCTAAGGGCTGTAAGAACTAAGGGAAAGGAGAAGAATCAAAGAAGTCATGATGGATAATTTAGATTGGTTTTTAAAGAATGGACAGGGGGCATCTAGGTGGCACAGTGGATAGAGGACCCGCTGTGGAGTCAGGAGGGCCTGAGTTCAAATTTGAGCTCAGACACTTAATAGTTACCTAGCTGTGTGACCTTGGGCAAGTCACTTAACCCCATTGCCTTGCAAAAAAAAAAAGTGTTGGCATTATCAGAGGGAAAAGGATATACATTCATTATATATATATATATAACTTGCTAAAATTAAAATAATTACTATCTACAATAACTAAAACATATACTGAACAGAATTCATCCTTCTGTAGAACCTAGAAATGCACCTAAAGAAAAGCTTCTAGGGGCGGCTAGGTGGCATAGTGGATAAAGCACCAGCCTTGGAGTCAGGAGTACCTGGGTTCAAATCTGGTCTCAGACACTTAGTAATTACCTAGCTGTGTGGCCTTGGGCAAGCCACTTAACCCCATTTGCCTTGCAAAAAACCCAAAAATTAAAAAAGTTTCTTAGGGGTGGCTAGGTAGCGCAGTGGATAGAGCACCACCTTTGGAACCAGGAGTACCTGAGTTCAAATGTGACCTCAGACACTTAATAATTACCTAGCTGTGTGGCCTTGGGCAAGCCATTTTAAGCCCATTACCTTGCAAAAACCTAAAAAAAAAATAAAGCTTCTTCTTTTGTGCAACATCATATGTATGGAGTAGTTGGATCAATAATTCAGTTCTCCAGATTTCTCAGAAGCCCCCTCTTCAGATACATACATTTCAGAGCAAGATATCAACTTCTTGTTTATTTTATTCTATAAATTAAAAATAAAATTTAAATTTAAAAACAAAATACTCAATATATAAAATAATACATTGAATAATTATTTTTTTTAAATATATCAACTTCACTAACAGTTGCTATTGTTCCAACTTCTCTCTACCTTACATTGGGTCAGGAAATCCAAATTAGGAGAGATTAGTAAATTGTATAGTTCTTGGGGCACAGAAGAACTGTCACTTAGGTATGAATGGAAATCTTGATCTCCTCCTGATTATAACAGTTATAAATAAAAAAACTAAATATCTTCTATCAAGATTGAGTTTAAGGACATTCAGAAGTAGATGCTTAGTACTCTTTGATGTAAGAGGGAAGAGCTTAAACCTCAATATATAAAAATATTAATTCAATTAATTAATTTCCCTTTAATTGGTTCTCTCTGTAGTTCAGTAGAGATGAATATACAAATCACTCATACATATATATATATATATATATACATTCCTGTGTATGAATTACAAAGACAAAATTCAAATTATTAGCTGTGTGTAATGATCACACCTTGTAATAGATCACTGGTTTTGAAGGATGGTTATATGGATGCCAATCTCAACTTGATCACTAGTTAATTCTATGTCCTTCTCCTAGTCTCAGTTTCTTCATCTGCAAAATAGGGTAATAGGGCTAGATTGCCTTCTAAATATGATTCCATGTCCTCTGTCCTTACCTTGGCTAACTAGTAAATAAACCCAGTAGCTGAAAATTATTTGAAAAATTCTCTACTTCTTTGAGGAAATTCTCATCTAAATTTAAATTGGGTATGGGAAAGCACAGATAATTATAGATAGATAGATAGATAGATAGATAGATAGATAGATGATGTTTATCCTTCATTCTCAAAGAAGACCATGACATCAGGGAGGTGAAGCCATAACAAACACATGAAATGGATTTGAGTGAGGAGATGCTGAACTAAATCACTAGTCTAGCCTCACTTCCTCCTCTAGAGCCATCTGGGTCCAGTGGCCAAATATGAATCAGCACAGCTGGAGATGGCCCTGAATGGGAGGCAATCTGGATTAAGTGACTTGTCCAAGGTCATACAGCAAATATCTGAGACCGAATTCAAACTTCTGTCCTTCTCACTCCAAAGCCACTGCCCCTTCTACCATGCCACCTAGTGCCCCAGATAGACAGATTAGATAGATGGATAGATAGAAGGATGGATAGATAGGTAAGTAGATAGATATATGAATAGGGATAGATAGGGAGGGAGATGGATAATATGTGCATCAAGCATTTCCCTTTTGCATTTCGGGTCCCCAGAATAGATACAATTGTTTCAAAATTTGATGCAGGTTTTCTCATTCATTCAGAACCACAACTCACAAGTCTTTATCCATATATTTACTTCTACTAGTCAAAAAAATAGACATAATTCAAAACAAAATCATTTGATGAAGCAGCATAGGGCATAAATTAGCTATAGAATATTTCCCCTCAAAGAAAATCTGGAGTACAGAGTCTCCCTGTATCCAAACATCAGTGGAAAGAGTAGACATATCTAGGGAATAGTGGGGTGAAAGGGTGAAGACATAGAGAAAATATATATGTCTAAGGAACAGTCAGAGAGAGTCACACACATGGAACATATGTGGCTAGGGAACACACATGGAAGAGTCCATATGTGGCCAGGGTAGAAACATAGAGGGACAAATCATACCTCCAATGGTATAGAGTCATTTGTGATTGATGTGACTTCAGGACTCTGACTGGTCCTGCTTCCCACTCTGGATATGGTCATCAGTCTCTGCTAGATGTAGTCTCTACTAATCACTGCTTTCCAGTGGTCCCCCATGGATGTTGCTAGTCAAGGTTTTCTTGGTCTTGTTATTGGTTCTTCGAGCAGCCAGGTACCATCACCAGTCCTCTAGACTTATGTCTTGTCTTTGGACTCTGATAACTCTGTATATTTGTCTTTTTTTTTCTTTAGGTTTTTGCGAGGCAAATGTGGTTCAGTGGCTTGCCCAAGGCCACACAGCTAGGTCGTTATTAAGTGTCTGAGACCGGATTTGAACCCAGGTACTCCTGACTCCAGGGCCGGTGCTTTATCCACTGCACCACCTAGCTGCCCCCAGCTCTGATAACTCTGAAGGAGAAAGTGCTGTTGGCTTTTCACAGCTCTACCTCACTTAAATCCGATTCACTCACAAGACAAGACATTACCCTCATGATGTCATTGGTCCTCTGTGAGAAGGAAGGACAAACCAAACTCAATCTGCTGCAGCTAGATATCACAAGGTTATGAAAGGTCTTTCTGCTTCCACTCTCTGGCTTCAACTAGCATTTTTAACTGAGGTGTTCCATCTTTTCCATCAGAGGAAGTAGTGAATCCTCTGCCATCATTCTTTTAGCTTACGAGTTCATAGGTTATTAACTTTGGCTCTTAAAAAAGACAGATCTCTCTCATATGTTCAGTATAAAAACCTTTGGATCTTTTCTTCCTCAGAGGAGAATCTTTCTGTTCTCAGAGCTTTGTGTATGATAGGCTTTTCTTCTATGAAAAGAGTGCTTTATATCCAGTAGTCCAACCTTTTGAATACAAAGCAACTAATTAGCTAAGTAGTGCCTGCAGGTGTTGTTTATATTTAATCTAAACTTCCTAACCAAAAGCAGTCTCTGTGCCAATCCCACATCCATTTTGAGTGAATGAAGACCTGCACCCAATTTTGAATTTGGAATTACTCTTCTGGATGCTCTATATGCAAGAAGGAAGTGTACCAGATGCTACATACATTTGTTTGTGCTCCTCCATATATGGTGAATTTTGAACCAAAGGTCTGAGTTTTCTCATTGGCAGTTATAAGCCAGATCCTTAAAATTTCCATCAAAAATTCTATTTGGGAAAGTCTTCCAAACTACATTATATTCAACTATCAGAATTCATTCCTTCAGGAATATCAGAATTTCCCTCTCAACAAGCTGCCCACAGATTTCTGGATCTGAAGCTTCACATTTTTCTCAACCCAAAGATTTATTTTTTTAGTTTCCCCTGCAAATGAATGGAGTAAAAGCAAAGGAATAAGTTCACATAAAAGAGTGTAATTTCCCTATGTTAAGTCATTTTAAGGCATCACCATTCATTTTTTGTTTGAAATTCTTCCTTTTAGTTGTATATTTATCTGTAAACAAACTTTGAAACACCCTCTTCCTAATTTCCTGTCTCTCTAGAGAGTATCACCATTTTTCCATTCACCCAGATTCACAATTTTGGACTAACCCTCACTCACGGAATCCAACCAGGTGCCATTTCCTATTGATTCTACCTCCATAGCATCATCCTCCTCCAACGTTTCTTCATTCACATGGCTACTACACTAGTTCATTCTCCTGGCTACTCCATCATCCTGGTTCTTTATTTAGAACTGATACAATCAGGAAGAGGTCAAGTCTTCCATCCATACCTCCTTAATAGCAGATTTGCTATGTTCCAACAACTATGCAATTTATTATTCTCTTCTACTTTGAATTTCCTGATCCAGCACAGAGTTGCCCCTACCTCAAGTGTTTATTCTCTCCAGTTCATACTCTATACTGATGCCAAATTGATATTCCTAAGGAGCAGGGCTGAACATGTCATTTCCTTACTCAAAAATGCTTCAGTGGCTGCTAATTGTTTCTCCAATAGGGCAAAAGTACTCATTGTTTTCTTTGGAATTTAAAGTCCTTTACCATCTAATTCCAACTATATTTCTAAGTTCTTTTTAAATACTTCCCTTCACACAGTCTACTATCTAGCTATGATGGTGGCATTCCATTTCACACTGCAACATTTTTGCTAAGTCCGTGACTGAAATACCTTCCTAGTAGCCCAGGGATCATAGGGAAAATTCAGGGTGCGTAGGTCTAAAAATACTTTCTGGACAAATCACTTAAAACAAGGGGTTCTAATATAGATCCATGCAAACACCTTCAAGTATTATAGGATAATAGAAGTTTACAAATAGAAGGAACTTGGTAGACTATCTAGTCCAACATTTTTTTTTCCTGAATAAAGAATTAAAATTCTCGACTACAGAGATGAACAGCTCCCTCAGACTGATCCAGTGAATGTGTCAACCTCTCATTCATACCTAATCACATACCATATGGTTTTGGGATTTTTATATCAGTAATTATATCAAATAGCGAAAACTCAAAGGATCCTAAACTTAGAGCTAGAAAGGATCTCAAAGATCATCAGTCTAACTTCTTCATTTTGCAGATGAGAAAAACTGAGAACCAAGGTAAAACAGGTATTATCAGACCCCAGTTCTCTGACTACAGCTTCAATATTCCTTCTGCTACCCCATGCCAAACTGTGAAATCAATAGGATCTGATCAAATATAATATGGCCCTATTTGTTATTTCTGCTTTTACCTTTTGGTTTAATTTGAAGATAAACCCTGGAATGAAAAATTATTAATCATGTAGAGTATGTGTCATAGCAATATCATATGGCTATCTCTATCCAAACAGGTATCATACTTGTGTTTATAGAGTATTAAGGGATTGCATCTAACCTCATATTAATGATCTCTTCAAATTTCACTAAGGATATGAGTCCACAGAAAGGTTAAAATTCACACACATACATATTCAGCCCTATTACTACTTATGAAAAACACTGACCAAATGAGATCAATAGAAATCAGTAGCTCTATCTAGTCCTATAGCAGCTGACTGGGACTGAAGACTATTCAAGGGTGGATAATAAACCAGAGGGGAGAGAGTAATCCCTAGCAGGATAACTTGGGCTGGTGATAACATGGCTAATCTGTAAGCAGGTTTTAAGAAATGTAAACAAAGCCAAACCCTTGTCTAGGTACATTATAAATTCATTTCCTCTGATATCCAGGTTGCACCACACACTCTCAAATTGAGAGGAAATCCATATATCTTTGGGTTTTTGTAAGGCAAATGGGGTTAAGTGGCTTGCTCAAGGCCACACAGCTAGGTAATTATTAAGTGTCTGAGATCAGATTTGAACCCAGGTCCTCCTGACTCCAGGGCCGGTGCTCTATCCACTGTGCCACCTAGCCGCCCCTATCCATATATCTTTGACGCATGAACTGTGGGTGCCTGTTAGTTAGAAAATTATTTTTCTATAAGGTGTCAGTAAAAGGAGCAGTGTTCCATACTGATATATTCCTTGTAGGAGGGGTGATTACTATCATTTTCCTGCTTTTATAATCCAATCCTATTTCATCAAGATAACTTCTTTTAACCCCTCCCAGGAGATACTGACTGGAACTGCTGCTAGGCAGATTTTACCTGAGCCCTCCTTACCTTCCTCTTACTGTCACTGAATCACAGTGGCTCGGCACACATGAGGAACTTTTCAGTCTGAATTTTTTCTTTCACACATCACTCCATCGCCCTTTCCCATGCTTGGAATGCATTCGCACCTCATCTCCAGCCTCTTAGGAACTCCTATTTCTTTTAAAAGTATTCAAATGAGGACAGCTGCAGTGGATAGAGCACCAGCCCTGAAGTCAGGAGGACCTGGGTTCAAATGAGGCCTCAGACAACTAATAATTACCTAGCTGTATGGCCTTGGGCAAGTCACTTAACCCCATTGCCTTGCAAAAAAAAAGTATTCAAATGCTCTCTTCTCTATATATAGTATTTTCTTATCTTCCTCTCAACTACCAGTAACTTCACCCTACCAAAAACTGATCTTCCAAATGATTTTATACATATATATATATATGTATGTATGTATCTGTGAATGTTCTCTCCTAGATAATCCAAAAGCTCCTTAAATGATTCATCTTTGATTTTGTACCACCAGCACCACTCCTAACTCATAGAAAGTATTTAATAAAGGCTTCCGGATAGATTTCCTGACTGGATCTGATGACTCTCTGTTTGTCTCTACGTTTTCAGCACTAGACCAAATGTTTCCAGAAGCTAAACTCCTGTGGGGACAGGCACAATCTGGTCACCATTATGTGTGGTTTGGTCCCTGTCTTGCACCTTCAAAATCTACCATGTGGATTTGCTGCATTTGATTTGAGCCTAATCTATCACTCTCAGAGTAAGCCTAGGAACCCAAAAATGTAGATGAAACTATCTTAGATAATCAGTAAACTGGTACAGAGTTGAGAATGTCCATTAAACAGGCAGATGTCACAGTAAATGGACTTGGGAATCAGGAAGACCTGAATATCCTGTTTCAGACCCTCCCTCACTAATTTGTAACCCTGGACTATTCACTTATTCTCTCTCAGTTTCTTCATCTATAAAATGGGGGGGGGTGATAAACTCACAGGATTATTGTCAAAGTCAAATGATGATATACATGTAGATATTCAGTTGCTTCAGTTACATCGGACTCTTCATGACTCTATTTGAAGTTTTCCTCAGGTGGTTTGCCATTTTCTTCTTCAACTCAGACCTGAATTCAAATATGACCTCAAATATGACACTTACTAGCTGTGAAATCCCAGACAAGTCATTTAAACCTGTTTACCTCAGTTTCCTGATCTCTAAAATAAGTTGGAGAAGGAAATGGCAAACTACTCCAAGATCTTTAGCAAGAAAACCCCAAACTGAACAACAGTAAGTGTTTCAAGCAAATAATTATGAGCAAGAAATGTGGAGGGTCATTATTCTACTACTTCTATCACAATGTGGATTGTTTTGGACAACTTAAAGTATTATGTAAACATAAGACAATCTGGAGTCAAAGCCCTGGTCATGTGTTTCCTGCCTGACTTTAGTTGGGTGTCCAGGTGTATCTGGGACTGTAGCCATGAGCTACAATCAGTCCATTATTCTTAAGCAGATAACAAAGATGGGGAAGTCACACTCACAAGGAGCTATCTGTGCTTGGACATCCAGTAGAGCTAAAGGATTTGTGTGACTGACACTTCCCATTGGCATCAATACAAGTAAAGTAACATTCGGTAAGGGAAACCATTCATAAAATATATATCATTGCATCTTAAAAGCAACTCTCTGTTTGAGGATTAGAGCTGGAAGGTCAAGGACAAGTACAGAACTTCAAGCCCACTATTGTTTATGACCCCGGGATGGATGGTGGGAGAGTCTCTCAATTCACACACCCCCTTAGGCAAAAAATAACATAAAGGAACATTATGGGTACCAGCTCCTCACCACAGGTGCCCTGAAAAGGAAATAGTACCACAATAGCTCTTTTGAACAGAATTGGCTTCTTTAAGGAAATAATTCACTTTAATAACCTTCTTTTTGCCCTTCTTTTCTTTATCACTGTCTTCCTGACTCCCTCCCCTCTGACTGTGTTTTTCTTGGAGTCTGAATCTCCAGGCATCTAAACTTCCTCTCACATTGATCAATTCCTGGTTCACCAGCCAAGGTCTCTGTCCAAAATGTCTTTTGAATGGTCAGATTTGGTCTCAGCTGAATACTATGCCCTTTCCCTTGATGAAGTTCTCCACAGTGTGTTTTGCCAGAACCCCCACTCATTCCCTCTATTCTTCAAATCTCTGACCTAGCACTTTGCAGAGCTGGTTGCAACCCCAAGCAGGCTTTAGTTCCTGAAGGACTGTGCCCAAGTTGGCTATTGAGGTCTAACTAACTCATTATCTTTCCCCTCCAAATCCTCCACTCTTCCTAATTTCCCCATTATTATTAATAAAATCATCATCCTCTAAGTCATCCATGCTTGGAGTGGAGGGGGCTGGAGAGGGCATGATACAAGTGATAACTAGGTGATACCATAGTGTACAGAGCACTGTCAGGAAGACCTGAGTTTAAATTCCACCTCAGACACTTACTAGGTAGGTGACCTTAGGCAAGTCACTTAACCCTGAATTTCTCACATCAGGGCTATCTCCAGTCATCTTGATTCATTTCTGATCTCTGAACCAAGATGACTCTGCAGGAGAAAGTGGGGCTGGTGACTCAGCACAAGCACCCCCTCACTCAAATTCAAATCATGTGCATGTCAAGGCATCACCTCCCTGATGTCATGTAACCCTGGGCAAGTCATTTAATCTCCATTTGTCTCATTTTCCTCAATTGTAAAATGGGAATAATAAATAGTGACTACCTCCCAAGGTGGTTGTGAGGTTCAAATGAGATAAAAATTGTAAAATTCTAAGCACCTAGAAGGTGTTTTATAGTTAGCTACTATTATTGATATCTTTAGCTTTTGATGCAGTTGTCTGCAACTCAGCTCCTCATCCTAGACACCGTCTCCTTTCTTGACTTTTGTGACATACAATTCTCCTGGTTCTCTCCACACCTATCAGCACCCTCCTTCTAAAGCAAATACTCCTTTTTTTCTGGATCATCATCCATGTCCTCCAAAGACTGCCCTGAGCCCCCAAGTATTGTCTTTCAATATCATTTCTTAGTAATCTCATCAATTCCCACAGATTCAGGTATCACCTCTCTCTATATTATTTCCTGTTCTCTTTGTCTGACTTCATTATCTCTACCACTCACCAACTATCTCCTGAGCATCCTGTCAATTCTACTTCCGTCACACCTCTCCAATGTGTCACATTCTCTCTCTTCACCAGACACCACCAGGGTAAGGGTTTCATCACATGCCCTGTTGCAATTGCCTCTCTCCTCAAGTTTCTCCCCTCTCAAAATAATTTTCCACATGACGGTCAAAGTGATTTTTCTAAGGTATAGGTATCACTGGCTATTCCTCTGCTCAGTAAAATCCAGTAGCTCCCTTTTAGCTTCAGGATTAAAGGGCATTTACAGCAGGTTGCCTTCACAACCTCCCATCAACCTCTCAATCAACTTGTAAAGTTTGCCATTTCACTGGTGGTCTCTTAACTCTCCAATCTAATGCCTACATTGAGAATTCCCTGGCTACCTTTAAGATTCTGATTAAAATCCACATTCTTCAGGAGACCTTTCCTTGTACCTCACCATACTCCCAACTCCCATAATGCTAATTGTGAAATCCCAGACAAGTCATTTAAACCTGTTTATTATTTGAGATTTTTTCCACTTTCCCTGAATCTATCTTGCATGTGCAATATTTTGCACATTTTCACCTCCATTAGCATGTGTACTTCTTAAGGAAAGGGATCAGGTTTTTGCCTTTATTTGGGCCCCTTGCACTAGCACAGGGCCTAGAACATGGTAATAACTTAGTAAATGTTGCATTACTGACTAAACTTACTCTTTCTCCAAACTTCTCTGTTTCTGTTGAGAAAACAACCATTCTACCAGTCACTTGGGTTTCTGATTTCAACCAATGAACATTCTAGAAACCTAAGGGAGAGTCTAATTTTAGAATTTCTTAATGAGTTGTTGGATTTAATGAGGAAAAGTTTCTATTTGAAGTTTCACACAATATTTCTTGTTTCAAGTTTCTATGAACATGACAAATAAGAGCAGTGAATAAAAATACCCTTGAATGGGAGGTCATGTGCTACCCTTTTTGGGGCAGGATAGGAAAAGAGTCATCATTCACAAAATGTGATTAAGATCTGAAACATTCCAAGATTAAAAGATTGTAAATATAATATGTTATTAAAGCTTTTTAAAATGTTTTTTAAAAGTCAAACTTTATATTCAATACAATGACATATAATTAAGTTTAAATACTTGAACACATGATCCTCAACATAATATACTTGGATGATAATAATACTTCAAGGGCCCATTGTTTTCATTTATGTGGGTGATCATTCTGCCAACAGATGCTTCATTGGCATGACCTCTGAAGATCCAGGGTCACTTTCATGGATGACCTGTAGGAGAATTTAAGATGAGACAGACTTCAGTCAAGGTTCATCTTTGGTCAAAAATAGTATTCAGTTAGGAAATAGATATGTGTTATAAATATGTGACACCTTCCTCTGTCAAGATTTAAGGAACAGCAACTATTGACAGTTTAAGAGGGGTTATGTCTGTGTATCTATTTTTTCTTTATTGCTTGTTAATTCATTTTTAAAATGGTTATTTTCATATTTTTATTTTATACCTTCATTTATAATTGCATCCCTCCCCTACCTAGCAAGTCATTTCTGGTAAGAAAGAATAAAAGAGAAAGAGAAAAAGATAGTTTAGTAAAACCAACCCACATATCAGCTCTTATCTGATAGTATATGAAATTTATAATCACATAGGCCTCAAACCTCCACTCTCTGCATACAGGTTTCATATGCATTTAGCAATGAAATCAGCACAATGGCTCTATAGACCTTTAAATTGTTCATCAGTCTAATACCTCTTCTCTCCTATACTTTCTTAAGAAGCCTTCCAATTTCTGAACTAGCTCTGGCAATGCAAGTGTCAACTTCATTGTCGATGTGTTCCTCATGGGAAAGGACACAGTCAAGACACATATGGTAAGACACAAATACAGAGCAACCAACTTAGAGACATAAAAACAAAATCTACCATTCAGGTTGTAACTATAAGAAATTGATGTTATTCAGGCTTCTGGGAAGAAATCTGCTCACCAATTAGAATTATTTTTAGGGAATTTTTATAAGTTCAATTTTTAAAATAATCTATAAAATAAATCTATATATCCATTATACTTGTATAAATATGTGCTTGCAAGGGAAGTTAATAACTATATCCTAGGTATCAGAGAAGATAGTCAAATTTCAAATTATTTGAGAAAGAGATGATGAGTCAGGGTAATTTCAATCCCTGAGACTCTGTGTCAAAAGAAAACCTTGAACACTACAATTACAGTTCTGGAAAGTATTATAACAGGGCTTTATCAGTTATTTCTTTTGATTTTTGCAGAATTTTACTGTTTCTTTCTTGTGATTTCCAGTAATATTAGAAATGATAAAGTAATTAGAACACCAGGCCTGGAGTCAAGAAAACCTGAGTTCTAATCTGGTCCCAGATGCTTACTAGCTTTGTAACCCTAGGCAAATTACAACCTCATTTGCCTCGGTTTCCTAATCTGTAAAATGAGCTGGAGAAGGAAATTTTTACTAAGAAAACCTCAAATGGTGTTATGAAGAGTCAGACAAAACTGAAAGGAATGGGCAACAACAACAATCTCAGATCACTCCTAAGGGTGTGGTACCAAAAAATCTTCCCTATAATACAAGACCACACATCTAGAGTTTATGGAATCTAGAAATCCTAAGTTAAAAAGCAATGACTTGTTGAAGAAGCCATAAGGTAACTACAGGATTAACATATGAAGTCAATATTGTGTGTGTATGTGTGCCCTAAAGAGAAGAAATTTTATAATTTTGTTTAAGTTCAGTTACCATGAACAGAAAGAGATTTGGTTAAAGAAATAAAGTCTCTATTACGCTGTCTTAAACATTCAAATAAAATGACATTCAAAACTGGAAATTTAACAAACAGAATTGCCACACTTCCTCTGGAGAATGTCACTAGAGGGGCTGCTGAAAATAAATAAGCTTTGTGGATTCTTTTTAAATGTCACACTGACTCATTAAGCTAAGTACACTGGCAAGTTTTCTGCTAATGAAATGTGCCCTTTTTTGATGTTTTGGAGATAGGCTTTCAGAATTGTGGCAGCATCCTGTCAATCTAAAAGTTGGGTACATTTTTTTGCACATCGAAAAAGTAAAAAAAAAACAGAATGAAAATAGCAAACACAAATCTAGCATGAAAGTCAGAACTCAGGCATCAGGAAACAAGGAGAGGGATAGGTTTCTACATAAAAGTTGAGAAAGAAATCTCAAAGATAACTCTATCACCAAGCCTTCAAGTTAAGTGTGATTACCTTTGATTCTGACCATTCATTTCAAATCACTCATAATGATTTCATTTCCACCCATTGCTCATTGATCAACAGAGACCAGAACTCCATTTGTTGAACATTTCAAGTGACTCCATCTCCAAAGAACAATCTAACAGGATTAAGTTTAGGGGCCTAAACCGGATGGCAATTAAACCAGAGACATCCAGCCTTGATGAGTTGTTCTTGATTTGGGGGATCTTGGAAACTACTGGAAATAATCAAAAATTTCTTGATAAATAAAAGGATGTGACATGTGAGTGAGATGAAAAAGTCAGAGGCAACACAGGTTCTCAAACATGGAAGACTAAGAATGATGAATGATGTGAAGAATAAGCAGACTTAGTACTAAAGAATATAATCTTAGCTTTGGGCATAATGATGGGACAATGGGACTCTGGAGGCAGGATTAGATATCCCACAAGCTCTTGAAGTCCTCAGTCTGAAGTCAAGTCTAAAGTTCTAGAGTTGTATAGACAGAGATAATAGTTTGTACTATGAAAGAGAAGGGGGTTGGAGAGAGAGGAGGGAAAAAGGAGAGAGAGGAGGAGGTGGAGAAGAAGGAGGAGGGCAAAAAGAAGAGGTGGAGGAAGAGAAACTGGCTGCTAATGGAGAAGGAGAAGAAGAAACTGAAGATGAAAAAGAACCAGCAGAGTGTGGTTTCTCTGAAGACAAAGAAGCGGAGAATGTACAGTGAAGGTCTGGAGATTGGGAGAAGGGATGAAGAGAAGTTAATAATGTCAATACTGCAGAGAAGTCAAGGCAGATAAGAAATCATGGTATGCTGAAAAAATACTGGACAATAATCAAAGATTGGCTGGGTTGGAATCCCATCACTTACTACTTACTAACTGTGTAACCCCAGATGGATCATTTAAATTCTGTAAGACTCATCTTCTTCAAGTGTAAAATAAAAGTGTTGGGTTAGAGGATGTCAAAGGTTCCTTTCTTTAAAATTTTAGGAAGGGCAAGCAATGTGATCAAGGAGGAAAGACAGAATTTGGAATCAGATCATCTGAATTCAAAATCTGGTTCTGCCATTTAGTGTCTGTGTGACCTTGGGTAAGTCTGGACAAGACCTTGGACTCAACCTTTCTAGGACTCACTGAACCTGCCTCTACAAATCAGGGGGTCAGAGAGTTCTGTAAATATGTTTTGGAAGACCTAAATAGGAAAAGGGAAAGACAAAAGGAAGTTCATTTTTTAGGATAGAGAAGACCTGGATATGTTGAAAGACAGATAAGAAGAATCCAGAGGAGAAAGCAAGAGAAATATGAGAAAGATGGGGAGGCAGAGTTCAAGAAAATGAGAGAAAGAGAGAGAGAGAGAGAGAGAGAGAGAGAGAGAGAGAGAGAGAGAGAGAGAGAGAGAGCAGAAAGGAAGAAAATAGCATCAAATTCCAAAATCTGGTTAAAAAAAAAAAAACAAACAAACCAACAAAGAGCTAAGGACTGGGACTTCAAAGATAGACAAACTGAGATGCAGAGGATTGATAGATTGATAGCCTTATTGAATTTAAGATCTTTGAAATCTCTAAAATCTCCTAAATTGGACCATCTAGAGAAAGGTAAAATAATACAAACAAGAGGTTAAGTTCTTTGACCAAAGGCAAAACAGAAGCTTAGAGAGGCTTAAAGTCTCCAGAGGAAAAGGTTATTATATTGTTTAATTTTTCTTTTCATAGCAGCCTGGCGGGAGGGCGATGGAGTCAGCTTGAAAAAACACAAAGCAGTCTTCTGTGCTGGGGAATGGAGAGAAGTGGGCCCAAGTACAACCTCCAGTTACACACTGGGTTCCTTTAGCAGGACTTTTATGCCATTCCTGGACCAAGCATTTTTAATTCTGGTTGCCATGGACAGTGAGGGAAAAACACCTCCCTTTCATCTTAAACTGAATTCTTTTAAAAACATAAGCTTTTTTTTCCATTGGATAGCAGTTCTGTGCCTCACCCATCCCCAAAGCTGCCTTCAGGAAAATTCTTCTAAGGTAGGGCTATGCATTCCTAAATAGAACCTTGCAGAATATTTCCATTTTGAATCCATTTGTGTCTTGCATTTCCTAAAACAGAAGTAATGACCAACTGACCCTTACATCTCAGATGTTTAGTATCTGGGAGGTTTGAAATGACCATGCTAATAGCTACTTATAAGGGCTATTTGCTTTCAATAAATTTCTCTTAAAATAACTTTAGAGGGACTGGGCTTTGGTGGCAGAAATTTTGGGGTTCAAATATAGCTTCTGAAATTAATCACAAGTAAGCCTGAGCAAGTCACAACTACTTATCCACTAAGTTATAACTGGCTATTATCTGCAATGCAGGCTTATTTGTGAAGAAAAGGGTAATTCAGCTGGGCATATTTTGCAGAATTTGTATGATAAGGAAAATTCCTGAAGCTAAAACAGAGCACTCTATGAACCAAAAGTCTTGGGAACAAATGCCAACTTTGCTACTCACTGCCTATATAACTTGGGTAAATAGTAAAATTAATAATGGTGATAATACCTAACATTTATGTAGGACCTTGTGCTTTATAAAACATTTTATACATTTTATTTGGTTCACAGAATAACTGTGTGAGGTAAGCATTATTAAAATCCCTATTTTCTATATGGAGGAAACTGAAAAGGGTTAAGTAAAATACTGAAGTCATGCAAATACTGTCTGAGGATAGATTCAAACTCAGGTCTTCCTGATTCCAAATCCAACACTCTATCCACTTTTCCACCCACTTACAAATGACAAATTTTCCAATTTGTAAAATGAAAAGGATCAGTTTAAATAACATCTATGGTCTCATCATGTTCAAACTCTATGATTCTATAATGTTCCTAATAAAGAATTATATTCAATGAAATACATATTTATTGAAGGGCCTACTGTGTGCAAGATACATTTTTATTTGCATTCTCAATGCCTCTGATAGAGCCTGGAACCTAGTCAATGGTTCATAAATGTTTATGGCTTGGTTGATTGATAAACTAATAAATAAAATAGGATCTTTGTCTTTATGAAACTCAGTTACCTCACTTAGAAAATTAGTTTTTAGAACAGATGATCTCTAAGGTCAATTCCTGTTCTAAATCTGAGTTGATGAATTCAGTGGGATGAGGTGGGGAGGATTGTTCAGAGGAGAGGTGGAAAACAGAAGACATTTTTGTTATCATAGAGGTTGTTTTAAAAGTTGTTTTGCAAGCCATTCCCCAATGGACAAATAGTCAAAGAATATGTAAAGGCAATTTACAGATGAGTCAATCAAAGCTATCCATAGTCATATGAAAAATTGCTCCCAATCATTACTGTTTAGAGAAGTAAAAATTAAAGCATCTCTGAGGTACCACCTCACACCTCTCAGATTGACCAATATGACCAGAAAGGACAATGATAGGATGTGGGAAATCTGGGACACTAATAGATTGTTGGTGGAGCTGTGAACTCATCCAACCTTTCTGGAGAACAATTTGAAATTATGACCAAGGGCAACAAAAATAGCCTTTGATCCAGCAATACCACTGCTGGGTCTATACCCTGGAGAAACCATGAAAAAGTGTAAAAAGCCATTTGTACAAAAATATTCACAGCACCCCTGTTTGTGGTAGCAAAGAATTGGAAATTGAGTGAATGTCCATCAACTGGGGAATGGCTGAACAAACTGTGGAATATGTAAGTTATGGAACACTATTGTTCCATTAGAAACTAAGAGGTATGGGAATTCAGAGAAGCCTGGAAGGATTTGCATTAACTGATATTGAGCAAGATGAGCAAAAACAGAAGAACATTGTACACCCTAACAGCAACATGGGGCTGTTCTTGATGGACTTGCTCATTCTATCCATGCAATAATAAGGGACAGATTTTGGGGGGTGGGGTTAAGCTTTTTTGCAAGGCAAATGGGGTTAAGTGACTTGCCCAAGGCCACACAGCTAGGTAATTATTGTCTGAGGCTGGATTTGAACTCAGGTACTCCTGACTCCAGGGCTGGTGCTCTGTCCACTGAGCCATCTAGCCAGCCCAGGACAGTTTTAGGGTATCTGTGCCAGAGAATACCATCTGTAACCAGAGAAAGAACTGTGGAGTTTAAACAAGACCAAAGTCTATTAACTTCAATTATTTTTTTAAAAGTTATCTTATGTACTCAAATAATTTTGCTATCTCTAATAATTTATTTTTTCCTCAAGGATATGATTTTTCTCAACACATTCAAATCTAATCAATGCATAGCATGGAAATAATGTAAAGCTTATCAGACTGCCTTCTGTGAGGAGGTTGGGGGAGGGAAGAGAGGGAGGGGGAAAATTGTAATTCAAAACCTTGCAAAAAATGATAGTTAGAAATTACTGCTGTATATAATTGGAAAGCAAATAAAATATTTATAAAAATAAAAGTTGCTATGGGGAAGCTAGGTGGTGCAGAGGTTAGAGCACCAGCCATAGAGTTAGGAGTTAGTTGAATTCTTGGAAAACAGATCAAGATTATTAGCCTATTTCACAGACCAGGAAACTTGGATTCCCATGAGTCAGAACTTGTTCATAAAACCCTATCTTAGAATGACAACATTTCTCATTTCTTCATAGAAATGCTCTCCAAAGGAAATGCAGCTCCCTTCATCATTTAACTGCATCTGATGCCTCAGTTAAAGACCCAATGGTCTTCTCTTATGAAACTCCCTCCTCTTGGTAAAAACATTATTCTGACTCTTCACCTAATAAATTTCTCCTCATGAAAAGACAAGTTATCAAATGGAGCTTGAGAATCAGGAAGACCAGGAATGTTCCCACTTCTAACAGGTTCCTTTTGGGGGAATTCCTGGCTCAGGAGAGGAAGCCTGTTAATCTATGTACCAGCAAAAACTGAAAGAGAGAGAGAGAAAAAAAGCTTCCGGTTCAGTTAAAGAATCTGTTTAATTATTTTGTTGGTGTTTCAAGAAATAAGATTTCTCTTCTGCTCTAAAGGTGTTTCCACAAGTCAGCCATCAATGGACGGATGCTGAATTGGTGCTGGTAAACAGAATGAGGAAGTAAATGCCTCATTAGAAGCTAATTGTTTTGTAATTAACCAGCCTGGAAGCAGATGCTTTGGGAGATTTACTCTGCAAACTTTCAATGACTATGGGGCTAAACTCCAGAAGATTGTTTACCTAACCCCCTGGTTTAAAATAATATTAGCAGGAACAAATTCTCTTCTTTTTTTTTCTCCTCTCCTTCTTCTTCTTTTTGTTCTTCTTCTTGTTCTTCTTCTTCTTGTTCTTCTTCTTCTTCTTCTTCTTCTTCTTCTTCTTCTTCTTCTTCTTCTTCTTCTGCTTCTGCTTCTTCTTCTGCTTCTGCTTCTGCTTCTGGTTCTGCTTCTTCTGCTTCTGCTTCTTCTGCTTCTGCTTCTGCTTCTGCTTCTTCTGCTTCTTCTTCTTCTGTTTCTCCTTCTCCTTCTCCCCTTCCCCCTCCCCCTCCTCCTTCTTCCTCTCCCTCTCCCTCTCACACACACACTACACAAACAAACACACAATACACAAACACACACACAAAGCACAAATACACAAACACAAGCACACACACAAAACACAAACACACACACAATACACAAATACACACAAAACACAAACACACAAACACAGAGCAAACACACACACACACACACACAAAACACAAACAGACAAACACTCTCCCTCCTCTGTCTGTCTCTATAGTTCATTGTCTACTATATGCCAATCACTTGCTATCCATGGAGAATACAAAGAGAAAAATGAAACAACTCCTGCCCTCAAGAGGCTTCCATTCTACTGGTAAGGTGGGGTGTATAATATATACTTAAATATTAAACAAAGCAAATACATTTTAATACATGAGGATAAAAATCATTAACAACTGAGAAATCAAGAAAGACTTCACCTTATCTGAACTTGAAAGGAGCTCAAATATCCAAGACATGAATGTGAGGAAAGATTATCCTAGTCAACATTTCTGGAGTTCATAGATTTAGAAGTCGAAAAGATCTTAAAGACCATCCAAGTTCAACATCCTCAATTTATAGATAAGGAAATTGAGACACAAGAAGATTTACACAAGTTGTCAGTGGTCATACACTGTGTGAGATGGATTTTGAAACCAAATCTTCCTAATTCCAAATCCAGTGCCCTGTCTACCCTAGAAGGTTGTTTCTCTACCTCCTTAGAAGTGGAAGAAAGGAAGGAAGGAGGGAGGGAAGGAGAAAGGGAGGAAGGAAGGGAAGAAAAAAGTATTTATTAAGAACTTAGTATGTACTGAACATTTTAAACTAAGTGCTGGAGATATAAATAGAAGCAAAAAAAGAGAGAGATGATCTTTGCTCTCAAGGAGCTTACATTAAAATGGGAGAAGACAACACAATTGAATAGGGATAGGGGAATAAAAGTACCCAGTGGAAGTCATGTTGTTGAAGTCAGGAAGCCAGAAAAATATTTGGAGAGGAATGGAAATTAACTTGAGCTGCTCCACAAAATGGAAACCCAAGTGACTGAACAAACTGTGGTATATGTATGTCATGGAACACTATTGTTCTATTAGAAACCAGGAGGGATGGGATTTCAGAGAAGCCTGGAAGGATCTGCATGAACTGATGCTCAGTGAGATGAGCAGAACCAGAAGAACATTGTACATCAAAATAGCAACATGGGGTTGATGATCAATCTTAATGAACTTGCTCATTTCATCACTGCAACAATCAAGGACAATTTTGGGATATCTGTGGTAGAGAATACCATCTTTATCCAGAGAAAGAATTGTGGAATTTGAACAAAGACCAAAGACTATTACCTTTTAATTTTTAAAAAAGTTATCTTCTTATGCAATTTTCCTATCTCATATATTTTATTTTTTTTCTTTAGGGATATGATTTCTCTCTCAACATATTCAATTTAGATCAATGTATAGCATGGAAACAATGTGAAAACTGGCAAATTGCCTTCTGTGGAGAGTGGGAGGAGGGAAGCAAGATTAGGGGAAAAAATTGTAAAATTCAAAAATAAATAAATAAATAAATAAAAACAAAATTGGGGCTAGGTGGCACAGGCTCTGGAGTCAAGAGTACCTGGGTTCAAATCCAGTCTCAGACACTTAATAATTACCTAGCTGTGCGGCCTTGGGCAAGCCACTTAACCCCGTTTGCCTTACAAAAACCTAAAAAAAAATAAAAAATAAAAAAGTGGAAACTCCAGAAAGATATCCACAGAAGGATATCTAAGCCAACAGAAGGATATCTAAGAAGGGTCACAGTGGATGTTCAATTTTCCAGATACTGTCCCTGAGGGAAATTCAGTGATGAGACAGTGGTATCAGGAGCATGGGTTTGAAATCTAGAAACCAAGAACAGAACCAGAAGTGGAATAAAGAGCAACTTAAGCCCCTCCACAAAATGGAAGTGCCAGGAGGAACCACCATGAGAGAAGTTTAAGAAAGGTGGCAGGCACAGGGAGTTCTCTAACAGGATTTGGAATCTAGAAAGCAGGACCCACTGGCACTCTATAGCACTTAGATGTATCCATAAAGATCAAATAGCACCATGAACCCTACCCAGCTACAGTCCTTATCAGCCAAACCAGTTAGGCCAGTACAACAAACAAGTTTGCAAAATAGTCGATAGTTCTCATTTAACCATCATAATAGATAAGAACATAAACCTTGCCATATTTGTTTCCATACAGTGTTCATTCATCTAAGAATTCTTTGTTTCTCACAAAGTGAGAAATTGTGATACAGTGTCATTTATTTTTATATTGTGAATAGGTGATCATAATATGTGAATAGTAAACTATGAAAACTGTGAACACAATTGTTATAAAAATATAACTTAAAACAGAATTAATGTGTCAATTAATGATATGTCTAATCAATATCATGTTGCATAGTATGAGACATAAATATAAGTATTTTATATGAATTACTATAATTACTAGTCATATATTCTAGCTCTATCTTCAGGTTGGAGATTGGGAGGAAAAACTGACCAATATGATACTGCCAAAAAATGCTGCTGTTGCCAGTTCATGCTTTTATAATGCCAAACAGTACTCAAAGTCCTGTAATCTTCCAACCATGTTGTTCTTTCTGTTCTTCACTTATCCCCTTGACTTTAGACACTTTGTTCCTATACTTGGACCACGTTTTCTTACATGGTATCTTGGTTTTGGACCTGGTTCAGACAGTTGCTCCTCAAAACTAAGCTCTAAGATAATAATTTCCCAAATTTCTAAGAGGTTTGATGACTCTCTCTAGTTAATTATCCACTAATACCTGACATATCCTCACCACTTCAACCATTCTAGGGTCATGACACAATAATTGTTATTTTTATACAACCAAATAAGTAATTCTGTGGGTAAGGAAAGTGGGAATTTGTGAAAGACAGAGAACTGTTCTTAGGTTCCTTTGCAGATTCTTGAATTTGTCTTTCAAAGGGAAAGAAGAGATTGGATCTGCTTCTGTCTCCGAGGTTTATGAGATATTAGAAATCTCAGATCTCACAAACATATTTACCAACCCAAGCCTCTTACCACTTTTCTCCCCTCCAATCCCCTGCATTTATTATTAATTCCTGGGAGAAATCCTTCATGAATCCCTGAACAAGATCAAGATGATCTCATGTAAACTCTGCACCACCACCCACTTCCAAACTAGCTTCTTGTTTAGAACCTGAATTGTCCCTCCAAAGATGGTAAAAATAATTTGCAAGTCACATTCCTAACACCAAAGTATGTCTGTAATAATCATTCATTATCCAAGGGACCTCTAAGACCAGGGAAGTCCCTGAAAGGGAATCGAAAAGGTGTGCTATAATGAGTGTTCCCTGATTACAGATCAAATCATTTTTCAAAGAGCCTCAGAAAAACCGTTCTGTTAGAATAGGAACTATAAATTTTCATTTCTCCTCCCATTTTCTTCTTCTAGCATTGCTATATAGAAAATAAGACAAATAGAGCAATTTGAGGGAAGTTCTTAACTCAAAATGTATCCCACATACTGTCTAAAGTTCCACCAATGGAATTCATTTGAGATTGCTTAGCAAATAACCCTATAAAGGTTTAGAGGACTTGGAAGTTGTCATTTTTTCTTGAGTCATTTTTTTTTATGATAGGCTTTCCCCCCTTACTGTAAGGGAGAGAATGGTAACTTTATTTTTTTTTTTTTTGATGATGCAGTTGCATAGGTGGTGACAGGAAGGATGGGGAAGAGTAAGAACAGGTCTAACTGGGGATTTGGACAGAGAACAACATGAGGTCACAGGATACCAGTATTATTCCTCGGCTGAGAAGAGGCACAAAAGTGAATGATGATGAGATCATAGATCTTAATCTAGAATGAACTTCAGGCCTTTGAGATCAACCCCCTTGTTTTGTATGTGGGAAAATGAAGTTCAGTAAGGCAATATAATTTTGGGAACTGATTAACAATACAAAAACTTATATATTTTTTATTTACTCATTTGTGCATAAACTATTTCTCAAGAAGAAGATGGGGGGTGGGAAAGAGTGAAGAATTTTGTTTCCAGATCAACCTATGAAGATTTTATAAATTGATATAAAATGAAGTGAATGGAATTAGGAGAATATTGTACACAGTAACCATAATATTATAGTGATTATCTACTATGAAAGACTTCGCCACTCAGATCAATACAAGGATCCAAGATAATTCCAAAGGCCCGAGGAAGAAAAATGCTATCCACCCCCAGAGAGATCTGATGAACTCTTGTTTTTGAAACATGCCTAATATTGTAGTGTGTTCCAAAATATTCATAGAACCTTTTTGTATTGTAAGGAATTGAAAATTGAGGGTATGCCCATCAATTGGAGAATAGGTGAACAAATTATAGCAAATGAATATTATAGAATACTATTGTTCTATAAGAAACCATAAATGATCAGACTCTAAAGAAGCATGGAATGAATTACAGGATCTGATGCTGATCAAAGGGAGCAAAACCAAGAGAAAATTCTATACATTAACAACATTGTGAGTTGATCAACCTTGATAGATGCAGCTCTTCTCAGTAGGTCTGAGAGTTAGGACAACCCTATTAGACTGGCTATGGATAATGCTATCCCCATCCAGAAGAAGAAAAATAAAACTAAGCAAAATAAAGAAAAAAAAAACCTTTCAGAATCTAATGAACACTACATTCACTTTTTAAAAATATCTCTAAGGTATTTCTTTCCATTAATCCTAATTCCTCATATGGAAAATGACTAATCTGTAAACATGTTTAACACAAATGTGTATGTGTGGGGAGGGTAGAAGGAAATTTTGTAACTTAAAAATATATATGTGCACATGGAAAAAAATGTCAAAAAAATTTCCTTGGTTGCCTTCAAAAACTCTTCATAGTCATGGACTTTCATGCCTTTGACCTTCTATAGGAGGTTTGTACACTTCATTTTCGTCTCCATCTCCCTAGTCTTCTTCTCATTCTGTTTCTTTAACTCTTAGAGCTTGTTCTTGTGGACCTCCACATGCTCCAACACTGTTTGGAGTTCTTTCCGGTCAAGGGACTCAGGTATCCCTATATTTGCTGCCTCTTTCCTTTCTTCTTCTGGGCCTTGTTGACCAGACCTTCTTTTACCTCCAATTTGTTGAATATTAGTTCAGACAGGCCCAGTGGATTCCCTTCAGGGGCTCTGGGCTAGCCTCCTTAGCTTCAACATTGACTTCAGCATTGTTTGCCTTCTTCTTAACCCTGCCCTCCTTACGCTTACATTTCTTCCTCTTCCATTCCTGTGTCTTTGACTACCTCTTCTCCAGGGTGACAGGAGACAGCTCTTGGGTGCTGTCCCGATCATTGGCCTCCTGTATTTTCTCATGCAGCCACTGGTGAAGAATATCCACAGTTAGAAAGAACCTGACTTTCTGACAGGAAGAACTGTGGAGCATCCAATGGAACTGGAACATATCTTTCCTGGTTTCTTGACACTAGGAGTTTGCTTATTCTGAACCCCACTGGCCTTTTCATTCTGTTTCTGAGATTTCTTTTCTACACATGAACAGCATTTTGAGTTCTTCCTCCTTGTTCTTCCTCTTTGTTCTTCTTGTTCTTGTTCTTGTTCATCTTTTTCTTTCTTTCTTCATCATCTTCTTGTTTTGGTTCTTTTTCTTCGTATTCTTCTTCTTATTGTTCTTATTCTTGTTCTTTCTCTTTCATCATCTTGTTCTCTTATTCCTGTTGTTCTTGTTATTATTCCTGTTTTCTTCATCTCATCGATCACGTTCTTCCTTTTCTTGCTCTTTCTTCATATTTCTTCATCTTCTTTTCTTGTACTACTTTCTCGTTTTTGTTGTTCTTGTTCTTCTTTCTCTTTATCACCTTCTTGTTCTTGTCCTCCTCCCCCTCCTCCTCCTCCTCCTCCTCCTCCTCTCTTCTTTCCAGTGATGTTTAGGAGACCATTTTCTATTCTGTAGCTCCACCATCTGCTGGGAACAAATTTTTTTGACTAGATTCTGCAAGAAGGAGAATGGTCACCACTGACACCAGTGGAAAAAAAGAAGGAATCACTGAATTTTGTTGGAAAATCTCAACTACCCCTTGTTCCTGGCTTTCAGCAGGCACGTACTCATTTCTCTCCTTGGAAGAAATTTTGTAATCCAAAAAAAAAGAAATATAGGAAAAATAGACAATTTTGATCATCTGAAATTGAAAATATTTTGCATTATCAACTTCAGTGTGCTAAAATAAGAAAATACATTTTCAGTTGGGAAGAAAATCTTTGCATCAAAATTATCTAATAAAGGTCTAATAGGGAATTAGCAAAAATCTAGAACTTAAAGTTATTCTTCTATAGAGGATTAAGTAGTCTAAGGTTAGGAACAAATAGTTCTCCAAAGAATAATGGTGAACCATTAAAAAGCATGGGAGAAAATAATCCAAGTTAATAATAAGAATAATAAAATAAATCTAAACTCAATTCTGAATTGAAATGTAAATGAAAAGATGTTAAAGGATACATAAATAGTCAATTATGCTGGGGATGTGACAAACCAGGAAGTGAATTTGCTCTCCGTGAAGCTATGAATTGGTCAAACCAATTGGAAATAAAATTGGATTATGATAAGAAAGCAACTATAATGCCTTTGACTCAGAATATTGACTTCTAAGTATCTATCCCAAGGAAGTCAAGGGCAGAAAAAGAGAAGTTCTATAGAAACAAGAATCTTCCTGGTAGTACTATTTATAGTGGCAACAAACTGGAAATACAGTCCATCAATTGTGGAATGGCTAAATATATTGTAGAATATAAATGCAATGGATGCCACAGACATGATTAATATAAGGAATTTAGAGAAACATGAGATGGTTTATTTGAAATGATACAGAATGCAATAAGAGAAACTAGGAAAAAATTACATACAATGACTACAACATTGGAAATGAAAGATAGCAATGAAAACTGTACAGACAAGTAGGCTTTCCTTTACTGAGCTTTGCAGAAAGTACATTTTTTTTTTACAAATTGGAGGTTTGTGGTATTTCTGCATCAAGAAAGTTTATTGCATAATTTTTCCAACAGTGTGTGCTCACATCATGTCTCTGTGTCACATTTTGGTAATTCTCACAATATTTCAAACACTTTTATCATTATTAGATCTGTTGTGATGATCTATGATCAAGGATCTTTGATGTTACCATTGTAATTATTTGGGGGCACCATGAAAGGCTCCCATATAAGATGGAAAATTAAATTAAAAAATTTAATTAAAGGACTGTTCCTCTTTTAAGGCCTCTCAATTCCTTGAAATACAATAATACTCAAATTAGGTCAGTTAATAACACTACAAAGTCCTCTAAGCAAATGAAAGAAAGAGTTGATCTATATAGACAAACTTTGTTATCTTATTTTAAGAAATTATCACAACCATTCCATCCTTCAGCAATGACCTTCCTGAGCAGTCAACCCCCATCAGCATGGAGGTAGGATCCTTCACTTGCAAAATGATTTCAACTTGCTGAAGACTCAAATGATGGTTAACACTTTTGTTAGCAATAAAGTATTTTTAATTAAGATATGTACATTTTTAGACATAATGCTATTGCACTTAATAAATAACAGCAGAGTATAAACATTACTTCTATATGAACTGGGAAACAAAATATACTGTATGACTCATTTTATTGTGATATTTGCTTTATTGAGGTGGCATGGAACCAAATCTTCAATATCTCCAAGATATGCCTGTAAAGTATAATTACAGTGAATAAGGCTGTCTCTCCAGAAGAGAAAAGAAAATTTATTTCTCTCCTTTCTTTAAAGCAGTGGTGAGTATGGACATGGAACACTGCATATACTGTTAAATGTGATTAATATTTCAGTTCATAGGATCATAGAATTTTAAGGTGGAACTTCCACCCTCTTCTTGCAAATAAGAAAAATGAGACCCAGGGAAATTAAGAGACTAGCCCAGGGTAACACAGGTAATATGTGGCAGAGCTAGAATTCAAACTCAAGACCATAGACTTCAAATCTAGAATTCTGGTCCTTGTTTTGGTCTTTCTTCTTTGATACAAAGGAAGGTATCAAAGAGTTGAATGTGTATATTCAAGATTGATCTTTTAAAATGCATCAATGAACTCTTTTAAAGAAAAATGAATTACCCACATATAGATGGTTATTAGCTTTAAAATTTTAAATGTTTTAAATAAATAATTTTTTTCTGATCACAAAATGTTGTCACAGATGGTGCTATCTAGCTGTGATTGGTATTTGAAACCTCCAGTCAACACTATTCATTTTGGGCATTTTTTTGTAGTGGCTTCTTACTGTGAAAATTTCTTATTTTGCAAAGTCCCAACTCCCTCAGCTTACTTCAACAATCTGGACTAATTTAAGAATAATTCAAAATCTGTAGTGTAATATTAAGAAGAAAAAAATCTGTTGTCAAATCTATGCACTGAGAGCAAATTACCAAAATAGCAAACTCTACTGAATATTAGTAAATGTGGATACTGGGCATTTAAAAGAACAGAATTTTATATTAATTTGATTCAATTCAATCAATTATATTTACTAAATACTTCATAAAGCAATGCTAATAATAATAATAAAATTATTCAGAGTATTTATTGAATCTAGTATTGTCTGATCTCCAAAGACTATTTACTCAGATTATTATTAGAGAATAATGTAAGGAAGTCATTTTTTTCATTTAAGGACTCTATTAGCTGCATCCACTCTCTTCAATATTTCATGGCTATGTGATTTCTTTAGTGTAGGTGCTCTCTTTACAAGGACAGATTATCTATACCTTGGTGGATACTGTTGGTGAGTTTCCAAGGTTGGAAAAAAATCTGTCATTACCTTGAAACCAGCTTTTTTGGCAATGATCCTTTTCAAATTTAGCTAAGTTGGTTCTTGGACACTAGACAAACTCTGATGCCAGGTGTGTACTTACAGTATTTCCAGAACTATGGGACCTGCCAGAGCCCATAGTCTTTGGCTGTGCTTTCAAAAACCCAAGCATCACCTCTACAATTAAAGAAAATCATGTTCTTTTGAGATAGAATCCTCTGAGAATTTAGCAGGGATAAGGCATTTTCTTGTCCTTATCTGAGATCAATAATAGACATTGACAAGCACACACACACACAATTAAAAACATCAGTATCCTGATTTCTTTCTTCTGAAAGCCTTAGATTTTGTGATTTTAATTTATTCAATAGAAATCCAATTCAATTTTAAAAGTGGATTGGGAGCTGACTTTTGAGTCAAGAGGGCTCAGATTCAAGTCCTAACTTTGATACCTATTAACCATGTGACCCTGGGAAAAACACACGATTATGTTTTGCAGAGAACATTCTAACCTGAATTTATTAAGGTAGTTTCTTCACCTGGAAATTCCCTATACAAGAGACACTTTGCTACTCCCAGGATAGAAGAAGAGGCAAGGCAGGGAAAATGGTAGAGAAACAAAATAATGCAGAGTTGATAATCCAGAAGAGGTAAAATATAATACAAATGAGTATAAAGAAGTCCAAAGTAGAGAAAGATTTGAAAAGAGAGCTTTCAGTTCTAACCACAAAAACAAAGGATTAGAAAAAGGCTCTTGGATGGGACCTGAGCTAGATTTGAAGGAAGAAAAGAATTTCAAGAGATGAAGTTGATCAGGGTGTGCAGAATTTCAATAAAGGGGGGGTTGATTAGGGTGTGTAATAGGCAGCATGGATCCTTTCTAGTTATAAAGTCAATATAAGTAAAGTCCAGAGTTGCTGAAACCAAGGGTGGTCCACCCAAAACAAGACTCTGACTATGTATAGCTAGAAAATGCTTTTATAGACTATTTTCCAAGTTTGAATTCACCAGTGGCAACGAGGTCAAATAACAATGACATCACAGAATTAGGACAATTGGGTCTATTAGAAAATGGAATTCTTTTAGTCATCATGGAATCTCTCAAACAATACCCATATTTTGCTTCTGCCACCCAAGACAAGGGAACTATTGCTTTAACTTTTAAAACCATATTTTAGAAAGCTATAAAATGCATATAATACCAAGGTAGTACTTGAAGAAACAAATATGAGAGTGGCTACAAAGTAAATATAAGAATAAGAAGCCTGGAAAAAAACTGAAGAAATTTAAATGTCCAAGCTCAGTATATATTTTAGCTGCAAAGCAATAAACTCCTAAATATCCTTGAATTGGTAGATAAGGGACATGATTAGACCTGTGCCTTGGGAAGATTATTTTGACAACTATGTGGAGAATGAATTTGAGATGAAAGAGACCAGTCGGGGAGCAGGAAGTCCAATTAGGAAACTATTGCAATAGTCCAGATGCAATATGATGAGTGTTATCCTGCTTTATACTATTTCTCTTGGTGATCATATTAATCCTTATGGATTCATTATCTTTAAGCAGATGGTCTTCAGATCTATTTGTCTAGCCCTAACATCTCTTCTGACCTCCAGTCTCAAATTTCCAACTGCTTATTTGACATATAAAACTGGATATAAACATAATAAATTAATCAAGCCCAAAATTGAACTCATCTTTCCTCCAAACCTTCCCTTCTTCCTAACTTGCCTTTTTCCATCAAGGTTACTATCATCCTTGCAATCCTGGTGTCATTCTACACTCTTTCTTTCACCCACACTCCCATATCCAATTAATGGTCAAACCTCATTGTATCTTTATCACATTTCTCCCATAATATGCCCCCTTCCTTTCCCTGATACTGCCACTGCCTGGATGCTGGCTTTTCTCACCTCCTGCTTAAACTATTACAATAGCTTTATGACTTATCTCCCTTACTCCCTTACTCAAGATTCCCTTCATTCCAGTCTGTCCTACACACTAAGCTGTCAAATTGATCTTAAGTAATATTCTAATCTTGTCATCCCCCTCTTTCAAGAAACTCCAGTAACTTTCCTAGTAGCCCTTAAGTTGAATAATGTTTTCCATACATTGTTCTTTAACAAAAATTTGAGTAAATGGCCTTTTGATAGCAGATTCAATAAATATTCTGCATAGTTTTATTATTATATCCTTGTCTATATGAAGTTTTAATATATTTTATTGAACTGAATCAAATCAAATTAATATGCAAGTCTTTGAAATGCCCAGTAGTCATATTTATTAGATCAAATATAAAATCTTACTTGATTTTTAAAGCCCTTAATAACCTACTACCTTCCTATCTTTCCAGTCTTCTTTATACTTTACTTATCTTCATGTATTTTATGATCCAGAGACATTGGCCTCCATGCAGTTTCTCACAGACAACATTTCATTTCCCAAATCAAAGCATTTCCATTGTCTGACCCCCATGGCTAGAACTCTCTCTCTCTCTCTCTCTCTCTCTCTCTCTCTCTCTCTCCTGGATTCCCTAGTTTTTTTAAGTCTCAGTTTCTGCAAGAAGCATTTCTCATTCCTCTTTTAACTTAGTGTCTTTCCTCTGAGGCTATCTTGATTTATCATTTTTATTTTATTTGAACATATAGTTTTTTGTATACTGGTTCCTTCATTAGACTGTGAGCTCCTTGATTCTGACTTTTGGTTTGGGGGTAGGAAGAAGGTTGTTCCTTTTTCCTTTCTTTGTATCTCCCATGCTTTTGCTCTGACTACTGTGCTTCTTAGCTTCCTTTAAATATCAGCTAAAATCCCACCTTCTACAGGATGCCTCTGCTAGTCCCATTCTAATACTTTACCTTTTTAAATTATTTGCTCTTTTTCTGTAGTTATTTACATACATGTCTCCCCTAATAGATTTTGAGCTCTTTGATGACTGGGACTGTCCTTTGCCATTTTTTGTTATCCCCAGAGCTTAGCACAGTGCCAGGTAGATAACAGGTGTTTAATAAATGTTTATTGGTTGGTTGACTGATTGATTGAATGGACTTTGAGAACTGAACTTGAATTGAACAGATTCAATTCCACTCCAGAATGAGGTATGCCAATACTCAGAATATATTCTCCATGGGCAAGGCCAGCTATATATCTCTGTCTCTTAGGGTTCTAAAGGTACCCAGGGGGTAGTTAGGTAGTGTAGTGGATAGAGAACTGGCCCTGGAGTCAGGAGGACCTGAGTTCAAATCCATCCTCAGACATTAAATAATTACCTAGCTGTATGACTTTGGGCAAGTCACATTGAAGAATTATCCAGAAGAAAAATAATTACCCCTGAAGGATTGAGAGTATCCTTTTCTAATGCTTTTCCTTCAAGCCCCCATTCTGTTGTGTTCTCCCACAGTAATCCACCAATTATTAGAGATCTAGTTCCAGTTAACTATTAATCTCAATAAGCTTTTGTAACGAAATATTTTTTTACAAAGAGATATCAGGAAAAGAAATTACAAACATTTCCCCCACAGTATATGGGACACACTTTCTCTTACATCTTCATTTCCTGAGGAGACAAGTTTCTGACAATGTATTTTCTACATAGCAGTAGCACAATCAAGCTCATTTCCAAAAGCAGTATAACCAATGGATGAGTGAGGATCTCAGTTAACACTGGACTGGGTCCTAAAGGTCATTCCTTGATGCTAGAGTGATGGGAAGCAAGCTTCAGCATAAGCTTCAGTCCTGGATCTTCAAATGGATCATTTTTCTTCCCTTTTGCAGCTCACAAGGGCATATCAGACTCCAATTCCCTTTACAAGGAAGAAGGAGGAAGAAGAAAGAAGAGGAGGAGGAAGAGGAAGAGGAGGAGGAGGACAAGAACAAGAACCAAGAGGAACTGACAAAAGACAGGAGCAACAGCAGGCTGTATGCTCTTAACTTCATGTCAGCTCTGCCAAATCTTCTCCAATGCTGGCCTGTTTGGAAAATTGGGTCTGGTCGACTACTGTCTTTTTGAATGTATTCCATCTCTGGCTATGCAGCCAATCAACTTTGACTCCTCATCATGTGGTTAACAGACCAGAATCTGTTACTGAACGTCTGTACCTACTGCTCAGTCCATATGGGGATTGCATCAGCCAAGCACTCTCCACATGCTCATAAGGGCTGGCTTCATTGACCATTTCTCCATTCCAGGGCATTGGAGGAGGATGTGGAAGAACCTTTTAAAAACTTGAATTGTTTCCAACATAATTAAATGATCATATTTCAGATATTCCTTTTACAATTTGCTTCAGTAGAACTGAACCTTGTAGGTTCTAAAATCACCTCTCTTGGGCAAAGGACACAATAGATTATTTACTGGATGCTCTTATATTTTGGACATGAGAAAAGATAAAATGTACCCTAGGCAGTGCCCCAAAAAGCAGGTAATAATCCAAAAGCTGATTTTTAAATAGGTATCTAGAACTTGGAAAGTGTTTTCTTCTTGAAACAACATTCTACATAATAGGTGAGTTCTTAGACTGCCCCCCAAAGTGCCAGTTTGACTTACAGACATGAAGTAGAGTATTAGATTAATAATAGACCCTAATTACCAGGGGTAAGATGAAATTTTTTGCAAATTTCTCATCAGCCATTATCAACTTAAGCCACAGAATAACTAGAGGTCACATCCTGGACTGACAATCTCTGAAATAACAGCATTCCGCATTACATTCTGAACTTTGGCACCAGTGAATTCTAGAAATTCTTTTATTATCTAAATTCTGCTGGCTAAATAATTCCCCCACTCCTATCCCACTGCCACTCCAAATCTACCTACTATCATTCTGATTCTTTAATCTCTAATATCCAGGCTTACCACTTTATACACAACGTGTGCACATTACTACCAATGTGACCAGACCAAATTGATCTTCTCTTTCTGCTACAGACATAGTTCTTCTTCCTATCAGTATTCTTCAATAATCGTTCCTTTTTGAAGTCCATAGAACCTACTTATAACAAGCTCTCCCCGAAATTGTTCCTGAAATCCACAGAATCTTCTACCCTCCCGGAAGTAGCAAGGCAACCTGAAGGCGAGGCAGGCAATTAGTATTTGCCAGGCAAGTTACACTGCTGTCACTTCCCTTCAGACTCCAATGAAAATAGCCTAGAGGACTGAACCCAAGAAACCAACTAACTCTCTAGCAAACTTCCTTCTTTTTCTACCTTGTCTTTCAGAGAAGTAGGTAGGTTTACTACCCTTCTATTTTAACCACTAGATGTTTATAAACTAGGGTTTCTCTTCTCAATTGACTCACTGAAGAGTTACAGAATGAAGTCTTTCATGGTCAGTATAGTCTATGGTTTTCTAAAGGTTTTTCAACTAATAAACAAATAAAAGTAAATTAGTTTTTAAACTAATAAAAGGAGACCCACTGCCCACACCAACCCCTCCATTTGCACATTCTCTATATTCATTAAGACCCTATAAGGAAAGAACAAATCACACATGAATTTTTGAACAACGGATACAGGAAGAAGGAAGGAAGGAAGGAAGGAAGGAAGGAAGGAAGGAAGGAAGGAAGGAAGGAAAAGAAAGAGAGGGAGGGAGGGAAGGAGGGAAGGAGACAAACATTTATTTTGCCTACCATGTGCCAGAAAATTGCAAATATTATCACATTCAAGCCTCATAAAAACCCTAAAAGGTAGGTGCTATTATATTCATTTTGCAGTTGAGGAAACTGAGATAACCAGAAGTTATCTAACTTGCCCAGAGTAATGAAGTTAGTTCCTGTGATTGGATTTGAAGTAATTTCCATCCACAATTCAGAAGGGAATAAGACTCAGTTTCTCCTGTTTATTCTGTGTCAGTAGCTGCTCAGAAAGTAGAAAGAATGGCAATGTACTACTTATGAGAATAGCAGAAGCTGAATGCCAGTGTCAGTTTGGAAGATGTGAAAGGAAAAAATTCCAAAGTTTGCCTTCTGTTCTCTTCCACTAGTGACCCCTATTAAGGTCACCCCCCCACTCTTCCCACCTCAGACCACTATCTGGCCAATTTAAAAAGTGGAGGCAAAGGATTAGATGACCTACTGAGGAAGTCTCAGAAAAAAAGAATTTTCAAGGATTCATCCCACAGGTCCTTTTTTAAGTAAGAGACTTCCATGAGTTGGGTATGCAGGCTTGGAACTGTTTTTATTTTAACAGCTCGTGTTGCTAATTCTTTTACTGCACAGATCACATCTCCAAAAGGTCTAATATGAGCCCATTCACTCTTCAATTTTTGTTAGAGGAAAAGAGAAACATACTAAAAATAAGTTTACTGGAGCTTATAGTTCATGAAGAATAATCTGGGAACAACTTTGGTTCAATCTATCAGGAAGACTCAAAGGAACTGGCATTTTCTACATTCTTTGCTTCTGATAACCTCTATTTTCAGTAGCATTTTTTTTGGCAAGGCAATGGAGTTAAGTGACTTGCCCAAGATCTCACAGTTAGGTAATTATTAAGTGTCTGCGGTCGGATTTGAACTCAGGTCCTCCTGACGCCAGGGTTGGCGTTCTATACATTGCCATCTAGTTGCCCCTAGCATGATTTCTTCAATTAGCTAACTTTGTTGCAAAGACTAGAAATCTTTACATTCTTCTCTTCATTTTGTGTTTGGTTTTATTTTACATGAGCTTCTTTTATGACTTTATTATTTAGGAGGAACTCAACAATTAAGCTAAATTGATGAATGGCAGAGTGAAAGGAGTATTGAATTAGGCATCAGGAGACTTGGGTTTGAGTTCCAGCTCTCTCACTACTTTGCTGTGTGACTTTTAGGAAATTACTATCCCTTTTTTTGGGCCTCAACTTCTCTATCTGAGGAGATAAGATTATATGATCTCTAAATTACATTCCTTCTTGAATAAACTATAAATTGGTAAGAAGGCAGAGCATGAATCTACCTATGGGTAGTGATTGAAGGACTTCAGGAAACAGAACTTTAGTATTACTGTATTAACTTTGGCAATCAGAAGACCTGTCTTGAAATCTTCCCTCTTCCATTTGCTACCTGTATGACTTTGGGCAAGTCACTTAATATCTGTGAGCCTATTTGCTCATCAGTAAAAAGAGAAGGTTGGACTAAATGGCCTCAAATGTTCCATCTGGCCCAAAATCTAGGCTCTTATGAATCTTTTTTTGGTGGTTTTTAAATTTCTTCTCTAAAAATGAGAATAATAACACTTATATGGAACCCTAAGACTGACAAAGTATTTTACTGGATAAGTAGGTTTTTTTGACTTGCTAAGCTGCCATCGCTTGAAGGTAATGAAGATATGTGTGCCAGTGCCAATCCTGAACTCTCAGAAACTAAGTTCAAAGATCTTTCCCTGCAGATAATGTCAAATTGTGGGGGGGGGCACCACAAACTCCATCTACTATGTTTCACCAATCCATTAGAGACAAGCAACATTGACATTGCCTTAACTTTGCAAAGTCATCAAATACCCACTACCAGATTAAATAACAAACCTCTTGCCACAAGATCCCTAGGCTGAAATGCCAGGTCCAAACATCAGTCAAATGCATGCTCTATGTTGAGATTATTTTCTCTTCCCATCTTGGAATGAGGAAATCAAATTGACACTGAATGACAACTTCAGGCAGGTCTGTGACATCTTGGTCAACAAAAATTTATTAACTCAAATGCTCAACCTAATTTTCCTGGTTTGTCAAGCTCCTCCTCTTCAAATCCTTGAAAGAAAACTCCCTGACACCACCACCTTATCACAGGTTCCTTTGGTAGCAGAGAAGTTAGGAATCCCAGTCTATTGAAATGTTTTCCAATCTATGGCTAGAAATATTTTTTCCTCAGTCTCTGTTTAGCTACTGATTCCTTCCCTAATATCTACAAGCATGCCAAGGTCCCTTCCATCCTTTTAAAAAAAACTTGATTTGGCCAGCCCCCCAACCTATCATCATGTATGTTTCCTCTTGTACAGAGGCAAATTCCTAGAAGAAAAAATTCTCTATATTCTTTCCTTTCAGTTCTGCCACTCTACTAAAAATAGTCTCTCCAAAGTTATCATGGATCTTGGATTCAAAGGTATTTTCTCAGTTCTCATCTTACTTCACCTCTGATGCTTTTGACAATGTCAGTCACCTTATTCTCTTCTTGCTTAACCTTTATGACACTGCCTTCTGTTCTTTTCATCCTCCCTGTCTCATAGTATATTCTTAGTCTCCTTTGCTGGCTCATCATCTACCTCCCATTCCCCTAAGTATGTCCTCAAGTGTCCAAACTAGGACCCTTTCTCAACTTCAACTTCCCCCCATAACGGCTATAATTCCCTATCTCTTCTACTCTGCCTCTTTGGATCCTTAATTCTCTTCAAGACTCAACTTGGGGGCAGCTAGGTGGTGCAGTAGATAGAGCACTGGCCCTGAAGTCAGGATGACCTGAGTTCAAATGTGACCTCAGACACCTAATAATTGACCTAGCTGTGTGACCTTGGGCATGGTACTCAACCCCTTGCCTTGCAAAAAAAATAAGACTCAACTTGGGAAACATCTCTACAGTAAAGCTTTCCTTAACCTCTTTTGCCTCTCTATAAAATATCTTGTGTTTACTTATCTGTGTACATGTAGAGATAGCATGAGCAGAATAAAAAGGATGGGGTTTAAAATAAGGAAGACTAGGGACTAAAATCTGTCTCAGGTACTTATAATCCCTCTGACCCCAGAAAAGCAACTTTTGAGTCTCAGAAAACTCTATAAGCTCTATTTAGTCATAGGTGACCATAATTTGTGGTGAATGTGGAGGAAAGTGGAAGTTCTCACACAAGGAGTTGCCCTGTTGATACTGACAAAATCCTATATTTATCCTCCCATAGAACATAAATGCCATGAGAGCAAATACTATCTTTGTATATCCCATAACTACTTATTACACATTAGTTAATTAAATTACTATATAAACAACACTATGGCATTGAAAGCTTAAGTATTTTTCTTCCCATTTTTAAAACAACGGTTCTAACCATAATGCTGTCTTGGTATGAATCCTGAAAAATTACAGTCTCCAAAGAATCAAGAGTGTTAGTGACCAAAACAGAGATACATGGAGGACACAAGTAGGTGGAAGCATATCTCCATAATCAATCTTTAGTCAAGAAGTGACATAAGTGATGTCAGTCAGGAATTGTAGGATTAGAAAAGATGGTTGGCCAATTGTGGGCAAGAATCAAGATTATTATCTATTGATAACCTAAATGCTACACTGGCATCCACAATATGTAAAGATAAAAAATAAGCCTACTCTCATATTGGGCAGATCTCTTTGGAGGATCTATGGAAAACTCTGAAAGAAACATTACACAGGATGAAAAAAATGAATAGAGGGTGATCTGTATCTCTAGAAGACATTCTCAGGTCAATGATCACAGATCACTTGGAGTACTAAAATTAAATATCTCTATTTCACAGATGAGAAGTTTAAGACTAAATGGAGATGAGAAAATTAAGACTAAATGGAGTGACTTGTGCTGTATAATATATTATTAATAATTGTAGAAGCTGGGCTCAAGACTCACTCTCCCAAAAGTGAGTTCAAAGTTCTTTTCATTATGCCATGTTGCCTCTGGTTGAAGTCTAGAAAAACTTAAGGGATCAATATGAATCAGCAGTGTGATATAGTAGCCAAAAAAATAAAGAAAGCTAATGCAATCTTGGGCTGCATTCAGAGAGGCATAACTTCTGGGAACTAGAAGTTGATAGTCCCACTACATTCTGTCCTCATCAAACCTCATCTGGAGTATTATGTTCAGTTCTGGGCACAATTTTAAAAGGACACTGATAAGCTGGAGACAGTTCAAAGAAGGGTAGTCAGGAGGGTAAAAGGCTTCAAAACCATGACATAGGAGGAGCAGTTAAAGGAATTAAAACTGGATGTCACCCAATATATGAAGAGGGATTAGATTCATTCCATTTGTGAGACATGTGAAAAGGGATTAGATTTGTCCCATTTGTCCCCAGAGAACAAAAACTGAAGCAATGTAGAACAATTTAAGTCAGAAATAATTTCAAAAAATTAGATCTGTCCAAAAGAAAATATTGCCTAGAGAGATGTTCACTCTCCCCCTTCCTGAAGGTTTTAAAGCAGAGGTTAAACAATCTTTTGTGAGATATGTGATAAAGGGAATTCCTTTTGTATACAGACAACACTGAAGTTTCTTCCAACTCTTAAATTCTATGACACTATGATTTAGTACAATTGTCTCATTTTACATATAAGAAAGTTGAAGCCCAGACAAATGAAATTTACACCCAAATGAAGTATACATTAATACAGAATGTTAGAGGCTGGGAGAGGCCCTCTAGTCTGACCCTCTCCAAATATTTTAAAGATAAGAAAACTTAGGCTTTCTCCAATATTCAAATACCAGCACTTATAGGACAGATAATGTTGTAAGAAGCCATCAGCTAAGGTTTTTTGGGGGTTTTTTAGGTTTTTGCAAGGCAAACTGCGTTAAATGGCTTGCCCAAGGCCATACAGCTAGGTAATTATTAAGTGTCTGAGACCAGTACTCCTGACTCCAGGGCCGGTGCTTTATCCACTACACCACCTAGCCACCCCCTAAAAGGAGATACTTTAAAGCAAAAATTATGTTCAACATATTTTCAGTACCAAAGAAAATTGCTGTACATAATAAGTATTTTTGCTCATACGACCTGTGTTGTGAATGTTGCCATAGAGACAAAAGACTCTAGAAATGGCTGTAATAAGCAGAATAGACTCTCAGTCACCATTTTAGATGATGTGGAAATCATTGTGGGAGAGACTTCAGGGAAGGAGAAAAAGAAAGTACACTAATCTTGAGGCAGAGGAAGGGCAGTCATCTGAATCAGAATGGTGTGCCTGAGCCTATTCCTTAACACCTGTACTCTCTGCTAACTTGTAGTTGCAGATGACAAGGACAGGAAACTGTCCTTCTCACCCTCTAAGAACTCATGGAGTATGTTGGATGCATCTTCTGTGGATCCAAGCTTTCATTGCCTTTCTCCTCCCCTTTTATCGGGCAAAGGAGGGTTTTGCTGAAAACATCCTTGATGAACTGTTGAGAGATATCTTCTTGGTCCCTTTCTTCTTGGTGAGAGATATCTTCTTGGTTTCTTCCATATCACTCACAAGAGTGGCTGCTGATATTTTGGTTATCCTGATTGTAATCTTTTTCAGTTTGGATACTATAACTATTTTTTCCCAAACAAATATGTGTTTGATACACACTTATGTGTATTTATATACATTGTGTATTTTTATATGACTGTGTGTCTAGAGACAAAAATAACAGATGTATCTATATAAGTATTTACATGCATACACACATATATAACACATAGATATACAAATTGAAGACATGCATATACATACATACATACATACACACAAGTTGGTGGCTACCATCCTATTGACCTTAGTGAAAAATGATGGCAGTTTGCGAGTTTGATAAAAGGAACATCTGCCTTTAAAAAGATGGAAGACGGTTTCTTTTTCAGAGAAAGTTGAGAGTAGGGACCACAAATCCCCATACTAGATGAACAGGATATAAGTAATTATTCCTTAAACTACTCTTAAAAACCATTGAGGCAAACGTAAGATCAGTATAACAAAAACTTCATCCCAATGTTTTACATAGAAAGGAATACTTCTCATGATATTGTCACATTTGAGGACTCTAGATCTGCTATATTTGGGAGGTTCTATTATTTATGACTTAGCCAAATAAGAATAGAGTTATGAATTGATTTTGCTGATATAGAGAAGACATGAATGAAGATAGACCATATACCAATGCAAGTAAACAACTCTTTGACAACTTAAGATTCTGAAAAATTGTCTATCACTGAGAAGTTAGGATACTAGTCCAGTTTTCCATATAATATATATATATATATATATATCTCCAAGGCTAGATTTGAACCTAGGTTTTCATGGTATCAAGATCATCCTTCTATCCACTGTAATGTTGCCTCATAATACATGTATGGGCTTTTCCTCATACCACTCTTATGAAGGATGTAGTGTGGCAGAGTGGAAAGAACACTTGCCCTAGAGAAAGGATATGAGTTCAAATTCCACTTTTATCATGGTTGTACTTTATATGGGTGTATTCAATGGAGGAACATTATGACATAGCAGATGGAGATCAGTCTTCATTACCAAGAAGATCTGAGCACAGGTCTCAAATCTAATATTTGTGAGCTATGTGACCCTGAACAATTCGCTTAAGCAATCATTGCTCTAGGAAGCTCTATAAGACTATAAATAATTGGTTTCCTTTTGTAATCCAATGTCTTTTGTTTTATGCATATAAAAACTTTATGCTGAAAAGGAGGACATAGTGGATAGAGTGTGGGATTAGAGTCAGAAAAAAATGTGTCTTCCTGAGTTTATATCTAGTTTCAGATACTAGCTGTGTCATTTGAGCAAGTCACTTAACTCTGTCTCGGTTTCCTTATCTGCAAAATGAACTGGAGAAGGAAACAGCAAACTACTTCAGTAACTTTGTCAAGAAAACTCTAAATGTGGTCATAAGGAGACATTACTGAAAAATGACTCAAAAGAAATTCTACAAAGTAATTTGTAGGCTTTGCCAAATGGCCAAAGGGGTCAAATACATTGAAAATATTAAGAATTTCTTGGTTCTTAATGATTTTGAACTCCCTGCCAGCTGTATGATTGTAATATTGTAAAGATTATTCTGATTTTGCATGTGAAATAATAGGCTCAGAAAGAGGAAGTGACATGCCCAAAGTCTTGTACTTAGTAAGTGACCTTCCCAAGCTTCTCTGTCACTAAGATCAATACCCTTTCTACCATACCATGCTGTGTCAACCTTTTTCATTTTTAATATTTTCAAAGGAAAATATTGATGGTCTCAATATTTTCTCATGAAGCTTTACTTATTCTTCCTATTGTATGAAACAAAAGGATTTCAGAAGCCAAGGTTTAGCAGATGCTTCCATTAAAAAAAAAAGTTTTACTCAAGAAACAGTCAGCCTTTTCAATGCCTTTGGACAGGAGAAAAGAGATTGTAAATTTCCCTGTGCTATCATGGTCACCAAATGATACAGCTAAATTCCAAAGCGATGTTTTCATCAAGGACATTAAATGTCAAATTTGTTTGGAGCTATTTATAATTCAGTTTCAGTTGATGAAGGTAAAGAGTAAATAACCTAACTACATAATCAGATTTCACCATCAAAACTGGCCCTGTCACTATTACTGCTGCTGTATTTAAACACTGACTTCAATGTCCTCTTTGTGTTGGCCCAAATGTTGACATAATCTCTTGAGAGGAAATTACATTCAACAAGAGTCTGTGTGTCCTAAGGTGAACAATCTTGAGCCAAGTTGCATACCTTCTGGAAAGAATTCATTTTACTCAAACCCCTGGTGACGTTACTCTGTTATCCCAGACCTTTGAACTAAGTTCTGAAATAACCCCAGATGTGACACACCAGTACTATTTTTGGTTTTGAAAACCCATTCCTTTTATTAAAAAATGCTGACCCCTCAGAACCAACACACACACACACACACACACACACACACACACACACACACACGAAATATTGAGTTAGAGTGTGATTTTGTATATATTTTATATTTACTTATATATGTTCTTGTTATCTTCCCCTCCTTTCCCCTTCCCAGATTTTCTCTTTTTCCTATTTCTCTCAAAGGCATCAGAAGCTTCTAGTCTCTCATGTTAGTTACCTCAGAGTTATTCTTTACAACCCACTCTCAACCACATATCCAGTTAATTGCCAGATTTCTTTCTCCACATCTCTCACACTAGCTTCAAAATTTGGTCATATCTTACTTAAATTATTGCATCATTTGTTGTTTGTTAATTTTTTCAATAATGTCTAATTCTTTGTGACCCTATTTGGGGGTTTTCCCAGCAAAGATAATGATTTATCATTTCCTTCTCCAGCTCATTTTACAGATGAGGAAACTGAGGGAAATGAGGCTAAGTGACTTGTCCAAGGTCACATAGCTAATAAGCATCTAAACCCAGATTTGAACTCACAAAGAAGAGTCTTCCTGAATTCTGGTTCAGCACACTGTCCACTATGTAATTCTGCTGTTACAGGTTATTTTAACATCAGTCTTCTTGCTTCAGTTCTCACCTAGCAAGTCTATCCTCCACATTATTGCCAAAAGAATTTTCCTTTAACACAGACCTGACAGTGTTGACTCCTCTGCTCAATCAATTCTAGTGACTATTTATTTGTTAATATATATGGTAAATATATGCCTATACATTTATATATATATATATTTATACATATACATGATTTTTAAAGTATATGGTAATATATATCTAGATTAAAATGCAATCTCTTCTCTCCAGCTTTTATAGTCCTTAACAGTCTTTCTCCAACCTATCTTTCCAGCCTCACTCCTTGCCCTGAATGGCAGCCAAATTGGCTTTCTTTCTGTTCTTCACACATACAACATACCCTTTCTCATTTCCATGCCTTTTCACTGGTCCAAGCCTAGATTATACTTTTTCCTCATAGAGGCTTTCTCTTCTTTGAAGATGCCCCTTTAGTACCATTTTCTGCATGAAACCTTTTTGATCTCCCCATCCACAGGCATCTCTTTACATAACTACCTTGCATTTAACAACTTTGGACATATTTATATTTATTTTTAGGGGGGGGTTTGCAAGGCAATGGGGTTAAGTGGCTTGCCCAAGGCCACACAGCTAGGTAATTATTGTCTGAGGTCAGATTTGAACTCAGGTACTCCTAACTCCAGGGCCAGTGCTCTATCCACTGCACCACCCAGCCACCCCCTATATTTATATTTATTAACTTTATATTTATGCTGTATATATTTATAAATACATTTATTTTACATATATTTATCTGCATGAATTTTATGCTATATGATGTATAAACATATATGTTTGTATATATATATGTTTCTATATATATCTATATGCATATAGATATATAAAAGTATTTGAGAAAGAAAAAATAATGACTGGTCATGAGATAAAATTTCAGCCAATCTAACCTAATCATTTTTCAGTCACAGAAAGGTTAGGTGTCTTGGCCATGTTGATGCAGCTAGCTAATGAAAGTTGGACCTGGAATGGTGACTTGCTAATACCAGTATAGTTATATGGGTTTCTGGCTCTACAACATATTACCTTTCTAATCATTTCTTGGGCAAATTTCTATTCAATTTGATAGAGAAGGAGAATTTCAAAGCAAGCTAGATTCAATTCATTCAATTGAATAGATACTTTTCTGAGTGCATTAATGCTTTTTAAAAAAGACTCTTTTCAAAAAGTCTACCATCTACTAGAAATAGAGGTGCAATACAAACACACACACAAATATTATATAAGGGAGTATGTGATAAGGACAAAGCAGATTTTAGAAAAGCATTTAACAAAAGACCTTCTTTGGTCAAAAAGAGATATGGACTTGATAATAGGTAAAGTTAGATGCATTTTGAACTGACTGGCCCAATATTAAAGTAGTCCTTAATGACAAAATGTCAATTTGGAAAGAGATCTTTAGTAGCATTCCCCGGGGATTCAATTGGGTTTGGTCCTAGGATATTGGGCATTTTTCTCAATAGCAGATAAAATATAAATGAAATGTTTGTCAAATTGATAAGAAGACACAAAGTTAAGAGGGAAAAGTGCCCATGATGGATGATAGAATAATTTTCAGAAAGCTCTTAAGCAGCTAGCATTTTGGGCTGAATCTGATAAACTGAAGTTTCATGCTGCCTGGTACATAAAAGGAACTTAATAAATGCATATTGAATTGAATGACTATTGTTGCTAGGTAATGTTTCTTTGTAACAGGAGCCATGCCCTTGTATCAGAACAATAAAAATAATAGTGTTTAAGGTTTGCAAATTACATGACAAATTTATTTTCACTAATCATTTAACAAACCTGGGAAATAGGTGTTATTATCTCCATTTTACAGATAAGAAACCCGAAGCAGACTAAATGACTTGTCCAGGGTCACAAAGCTAATTGTCTGAGAGCAGATTTCAGTTTAAGTTCCCTAACTTTAAGTCCAATACCACTGTGCTATCTAGTTGTCTAAAACATTGTAACTTGTTCATCTGCTAAGAAGTTTCTAGAATCTTTAGTTATAACTCCAAAAGTTTCTCGGTCTTTCACAAAGTCTCTTAAAGCTAAACAGGAGCATTGTGTAAATTCTATAGCTGTTATTGTTGTTGTTTGTCCTCCATTCTCAAAGACAATGATATCAAGGAGGTGATGCCATGACAGGCGTGTAATTTGGATTTGATTGCTGGGGGGGGGGGTGCTGTGCAAAGTCACCAACCTCACTTTCTTATCTAGAGCCATCTGGGTCCACTAGGTCCACTAGTCAGATATGAATCAGGACAACTGGAGATTGCCTTGGATGCAAGGTTATCAGGGCTAAGTGACTTGCTCAAGGGCACACAGCTAGTAAGTATCAAGTGTTGAGATCACATTTGAACTCGTGTCTCAGTTCCAAAAGCCAATGCTCTATCCACTGTGCCAACTAGCTTCCCCTATAGTACTGCTAATTTGCAATATCAAGTTTTTTGATTGTCCTTTTACAATGGATTTCTAAAAAAGAAAAGTAGAAACTAGTTTATCAACTATAATTCTGATGCTATATTCCCTACCATATTATAAGCCATCCAAATATATCAAGTGGAAAATGAGATTAAATGTACTTTGTTTTGGTTTGGATAGAAAACAAAAATCGAAGCCCAAGTTCCTGTTATATGGGTCATTAGGCATAAATTTAACCCAAGTCTCCACAGTAAAACCTAATTGGTAATGCAATTTCTCAGGTCTTCAGTGAAAGGTAGCTTGGGATCTGAATTATTAAGATAATAATATCAGTTCTCTTTAGGAGAAAAAGAGGGAGAAATAGGAAGAGGGGAATTGGGAAAGGAAGATGAAGGGGGGGGGGGGGAAGAAGCATTATATAATGAGTAGAGAGCTGACCTCAAAAGTCAGGAAGACAAACATATGCAAGTCTTCCTTTTGACATACTCCTTGGGTAAGCCGGGGCAAATCAGTTCACTTCTTTGTGCTCTAAGCAATTTTAAGACTGTAAGATGCAGAGAAGGTACCAACTTGCATTGAGAAGTTCCCTTATCTTGAGACACTCATCTCCTATCCCTATTCTTACGTGGCGCACATGTGGCCTAATTCCCTATATTCACTCTCTGCCTGTTTATTCAGTCCAATTTACCTTCATTCTTCCAGGCATAAGGTTCCCAAAAAAGAGACCAATACCATACTACTATGACTAAAAACTCTCTCAGGTTCCTAGGAGTGACAATGACATATTAAAGGGAGATTATAAAGAATTTTCTATGATAGCTTCTGAGCCCCTACCAGTATACTTCCCATTCGTACAAAATCAGTTACAATGATACCATTGACTCTTTTTAAAAAATAAGATTTTTATAATTTTTTTTTATTTTTACTTTGCCTAGATTTCTTCATGTATTCCATCCTTTTTCCCAGGGAGTCATTCCTTATAATAATTACTAAAGAAGGAAAAAAGAGGAAGAAAAAGAAAAAATTCATCAAAACAATATATTGGAGGAAAATCTGATTTTATTTGTAATGTTTCCCATCTGGGGAACTCACATCCTTACAAAGAATTAGGGAGAGATGTTTTGGGGACCAGTATTGTTCTTCATAATTTTGTAATAATAATTTTAAATTGTCTTGCAGTTCTTTTCATTCACCTGCTGTAGCATTGTAATTACATTGTTTATATTGTTTCTCTGGCTTGCCTTACTTTGCTTGTATATCCTTGCAAGCTTCTCTTCATTCATTATGCTCATTACATTAAAGTATTATTCCTTTATATTTATCTACCATGATTTTTAGCCACTTTCCATCTGATGACTATTTACTTTCCTTCCAGTTCTTTTTAATTATAAAAAGTACTGCTATATTTTTAGGTATACAAAGACTTTTTTTTGTCTGTGTCTTCCTTAGGATATATACCTATCAGTAGATTCAGTGTGGAAGGATTTGAAAATTTTAGTCACTTATTTGCATAATTCCAAATTGCTTTGTGGAATGTTTGTACTATTCCATAGTTCCACTAATAAAATATTATTATGCCTCTCTTTCAATAACCTTTCCAATATTGAATATTTCCAATTTTTTTTGTAAGGCAATGGTGTTAAGTGGCTTGCCCAAGGCCACACAGCTAGGTAATTATTAAGTGTCTGAGGTCTGATTTGAACTCAGGTACTCCTGACTCCAGGGCTAGTGCTCTATCCACTCTACCACCTAGCTGCCCCTTTTTGTCATCTTTGCTAATTTACTGATACAATTAATTCAAATACAAAAGTTTACCTACCAATAAGACAAAAACAAGAATAATAGCATAATTACTCAATATAAAACAAAATAAGGAATGATCAAATTCTGCTTTCCTTTCTTACTCTTTTTTCTCTTCTGGTTTCACTGAGACTTGACTTTGATCTGCTGATAAAACCGCCCTGGCCATCCTTTTCAATAATGGGTGTACTTTCATTCATTACTCCTAATTCATTGAAGCAGGAAAACTGGAATATTCTTTGGTTCCCATTTTCATTTCCAAACTTACTCTATATCACCATAGCCTTTTCTTTTCTTAAGTTCCTACAAACCATATTACTTAATCTAAATTCTAATAGCTATTGCCTATAAGCCACCAGTACACTTACTTCTTTTCTCAATAATTTGATGACTAGATCTTCCTTCTTCCCTATCTTTTGCAGTCATATTAGAGAATTATATACTTACCTATACTCCCTAAAACACCTTAACCTCCCAGTTCCTCAACTTATAACACATACTTTTGATCTGACTTCTGACCTCATTGTTCAATCAAAACTATTTCCAAAAAGACAAAGGATCTCAATTTAAAAAAATCTAATCACATTTAATCAATCCTTTTGACCTCTCTACAGTCTTTGAGGCTTCAAATATCCCCTTCCCCTTGATCTTCTCTCTTCTTTATAGGATTTCATAAAATCCTATCCTATCCTATCCGCTGTTCTCTCCTGCTTCTACATATCTATTTCTTTTTAGCCTTCCTTGAGGGATCTTTCATCTGATCTTTATACGTCCTTCTTAGCTAAATCCTGGATTCTCTTTTCCCTTTATGCTACTTCACTTTATGAGTTCCATCACTTTCCATAAATTCAGTTACTACTTCTATACAGATGATTCTCAAATTAATCAGTGCCACTATCTATGCTAACCTCCAGTCTCATTTCCAACTTCCCATTAGAAATATCAAACTGGATGTCCTGTAGATATTTTCAGCTTATTTCCAAAATTAGACTCATTAGTTTTTCCCAATAAATTCTATGCTTCAGGAGAGTTTTGAGCTAGAAAGTGGTGACCAAATTGGTTATTGAAGGATATGGAGGATTCTCAGAGGTAGAGATGGGTGAATACATTTCAGGAATAGGAGACTACCAAGTATTTGTGATCCTGCAATGGTACTCATGGTAAAGAGTCCTAAACTACAAACTTTCAGGAGTGTAACCCATGTTTAGATTCATCTTAATAGAGGTTGATTTAACTTTGGTAGGATGTACTTATATTCTGTATTACTCTCAAGGATTCAGCCATCTTCCTAGTTACTCAGACTTCTTTTTGTGCCCCTTTCAGCAACCAATCTCTTCAATATGGAAGCAGCAAAACCTTATTCTTATAAATGCAGCATGATATAATGGATAAGTTGTTCAAGATGAAGTTAGGAAGAATTGGATTCAAATCCTGTCTTTGACTTACTAGGTATGTGACCCTTGGCCTATCTCTTCACCATTCTGTCTCTCAAAGGAAGATACTGAATACATACAATAGGACAATACCATTTTTAAAGCACTTGTATATTTTCTTTATGCTTCATAAATTAAATTTCTCCTCAGTCCCTATTGTATGAAACAGACTCCTAAACATACACTTGGAGGCAGAGACATTCTGGGTAATTCATAAAAGAGAGAGAATGGAGTAAATCAGAATTTCCATTCTCCACAGAGACATGTATGTCATAAATAGATCAATAACAATAGAATGAACAAATGAGAACCAGACAACCATGGGGGGGGGGGGGGAGAGGGGGGGGGGGGGGGAGAGGAGAGAAGGGGGGGAGAGGGGAGAGGAGGGGAGGGGGGAGGGGAGAGGAGGGGAGGGGAGGAGAGGGAGGGAGAGGGGGGTGAAAATAAGAGAAAGTACAACTAATGTAAAATAAATGATGACATTAGGCAGTCTGGCTAGATGATAAATCATTGCTAAACTAGTTAATTCAATTCAACAAACTTTTATTAAGCATTTACTAGGTGCAAAGCACTGTGGAAATTTCTGTAGTTAACAGATAAAAATTAAACAGGAAAAAAACCAAAATTATTCTGTATGTTAAGTTGGTTGACAATTTAAAAGTATTCTCTCTTCACTTCTCCCCAAACTGAAGTCCTGCATTTTAATAAAACTTCCAAAGAGGATACATTATAAACCAAGAATTTCCCAATAAGAAACAGGAACCAGAGGAATACTGGAAGAAGAGCTTTTAATAATCTAAATGATGGTTAGCCAGGACCTGTTCTCTATCTAAGAGTAATTCTTTATACAACATAGTTCAATTCAAATCATCACATTTTCTATAAAGCCTATTTTTTTTAAGTGCATAGCTCACAGTTGCAATCACAGCCTCAATACAGGACAGTTGTGAGGATTAATGCCTACTGCGGGTGGGTTGCCTGGGCCATCAGGTTTTGTGTCATGAACTCTTTGGTAGTCTGATGAGCATATAGTTTCTCAGAATAATATTTTTAAATGCACAAAATAAAATACAGAGAATTATAAATAAAATCAATTATTTCAAAATAGTTATGAATTTTTTTTTAATTTTCACCTAAGACTACCAGATTAAGAACCCCTCCTTTTTCCCCCAAGTTTTCATTTTCAGCAGTGGCTATTTTTATTTTTTTAATTTATTTATTTTTTAATTTTACAATTTTTCTCCCAATCTCACTTCCCTTCCCCCAACCCCCACTGAAGGCATTCTGTCAATCTTTATATTGTTTCCATGCTATACACTGATCTAAATTGAATGTGCTGAGAGAGAAATCATATCCTTGAGGAATAAAATAAAACATGAGAGATAGCAAAATTACATAATAAAATAACAAATATTTTAAATTAAGGGTAATGGTCTTTGGTCTTTGTTCAAACTCCACAATTCTCTGGATACAGATGGTATTCTTCATTGCAGATACCCCCAAATTGTTGCACTGATGGAATGAGCAAATCCATTAAGATTGATCATCACCCCCATGGTGCTGTTATGGTGTACAATATGCTGGTTCTGCTTATCTCATTCTGCATCAATTCATGCAAATCCTTCCAGGCTTCTCTGAATTCCCAATCCCTCCTGTTTTCTAATAGAAAAATAGTGAAGAACCCCTACTTTAAAACACATACTCACCCATAGAAAATACTGCGCCATATTAACTTTATTTGGGATTAATGTCAATACCCCATTTTTAATTCATACACACAGATATACTGAAACTAAATTATATAAGGTCCAGAAAGCCCAAAGACTGTTCGGTTTTCAATGTGAGCATTCACAACTCAACAACTGGTAAACACTAATATCAGGGCTTGATATATTGTTCCCAGACTGAAATCCAGAGACTTGAGTTCAAATTTTTCTGTATGTTGATGGTTGACAATTTTATCATAAAAAGTTTTCTCTTTCCACCCCTCCCAAATCTTAAGTTCTATATTTTAATAATCTTCTAAAGAGGATACATCATAACCAAAGAATATAGAATATTATAGTAAAATATTAATAATGCAGATTAAATTTAAACTAAATTAACAACTTACCTCAATCATTTCTTTTTGATGGAGAGAGTCATTTTTTAAAACATTTCCCAACACATACATCCCAGCAGGAATGGAACTACAGTCTAACTGGGGAAATTTTTCTTTGATTTCCAAATAAGCTTCAAATCCAAAACTGATTTTTAAGAAAATATGATCTAACCAACTTCTATTTTTATCCTGGAATTAACTCCTGCTCATGGTGGATTCCTGAGCTGATGCATAGTAATGCTTTTCTATTTTTTTAATCCCATTTCATAGAAAAGTCACCTTAGCAACTGGACAAACAATGCAGGATTGTCTGATGATGGGTTTCTATAGGTCACATGGGAAAAATGAAAGCAGGTCTGGAGATCCTCATAAAATCTAATGAGTCTCTCAGTGCATAGCTGGCCACCATTTAGCAAGTTCCTTCCTGTGCGCCCCTCTGGTCTTACACTGTCGCCTGGGGCTGGAGCACCTGTCACCCTGTGGTTCACTCTGAAGGAAGCAGAGACTCAGTGGAATGATCCATGTGTTTGAAGTCATCTGCCCTCCCACACTCGGGCTAAGGCAGGCAGCCCCATCACCCCAAGGCCAGAGATGATTGACAGAGAAATCAAGTCCCCAAGTTTCCAAAGCCGTTTTAAATTTCAGAGAAATAACTGCAAGCTGTTAAGGAAATACGGGGTGGCCAAACACCTGATATGCAGTTGACCAGTCTTTCAAGAGTGTCATTGTGATGTGTCATCTAAGGAACAGTACTGAAATAGTTAGACTCCCTGGAACCAGAGGGTCAGGACCAAGAAAAATGAGTGTGCAGCTTTTCATCAGCCTAATCTTCTGAAATCCCTATAGATCTTTATATTCAAAGATCTTGTGTCTTGAGAGCCATGAATCTCATAGCAGGCCTCTGAAATTAGACATTTCTAATAATGTATGCTGGCAATAGCTAACCTATATATAGATCTCAGAGTCACATCATCATCCCAATCCATAGCATGAATGAGGCAGCCTATGAATCGGGAAGAGGAGAATTCAAATCTCTTCTCTGCCACTAACTGTGTGACTATAGGCAAGACATTAACTTCTCTGAGGATCAGTTTCTTCATCTGTAGCATGGTGATAATGATTCCATAGAAATAAAATTCTAACTTTACTGAGTTGTTTGTAAGTCTCCAAAGAGATCATGCATGGGAAATTTTAAGGTGTTATAAAAATATTTTGTCAGACATCTCTGAGAGGAAAAAAAACATCTTCCCCAAAATCCACCAGCACCAACTTTGTGGATCTGGGATTTCTAGAATTATTTCACAGAGATTTTGGGAGAAAGATGCCAGGATAGGAATAAGCCAGGTTGAAGTTGTTAGATCACATATAGAAACAGCTGAATGGTACAGTGGAAAGACCTTGGGGCTTAAAGTCAGGAAGGCTTGAGTTTGAATTCAGATTCAAACACTTACTAGTTGTGTGACCCTAAGGCAAGTCATTTTTACTTCTTTTAGATTCAATTTCTCCTTCTGTAAAAAGGGCTTGATGTTCTATTAAGAGTATTTCCAACTCTAAATTAAAATCCATGAACCAAGGTTTAAAGGAGGTCCCCAACTTTTATTACATTTTTATTATCCCACGTTTTCAAATTTATTCCTGGGTGTACCATACAACATCCTTTACTGAAGTCATCCTATAATTGCTTATCATGGTGTGAGGGTGACCCTGGAGGCTGTGTCAATAGAATACAAGTTCTAGCAGGTTCTCCTCAGCTTGAAAGGCTATGAGTATAGTTGAGATGACTAACTGTCTGGCTAAGGTCTGGCTGCACTAAAATTCAAGAGGTTAACCATTAGAAGGTTACATACCAAGACAGTGGCACTTCATCAAATCTATCTGTTAAGGCAAAGGAATAAATTACCAATGAAAGAGATAATGCTTTCATCAAAGAAATCTCGCATTCTCAAAGTATCAAACTACCCTTCAACACATTGTTTTATATAGTTTGCCCAAATATTATTATATGCATTGTAAAGATAAAAACACTGAGAGGCTATGACCTCTGTAGGATGCCAAAGTAAAGAACAGTCCAATAATGCTAATTCTAAATGCTGATGATACAGAGAAAACTTGGGTACCCCTAAGCTGCGTGTTACAGGACATGGAACATCAGTAAACAAATGCCCTTTCCTGGGGTCCAAGATATGGCCATCTTACATCGAATTTGCTATACAAAAGAGAGAAATTTAGTTCTAGAATCAGCTAAGAATTTGGCAGAAAAGGAGCTATAAAATAAGAACAATAAATAATTTCACTTTATTCTCAGGTATTTTTGTAAAAGAAATTTGTCACTTTGTCAAAGGAGGAACAGTGATTATAGGGTCAAAAAGAGCTGGAAAGGACCACAGAGGCCATCTACTCTAAACCTCTCATTTTGTGGATGAGGAAACTGAGCCCCAAAGAGATTAAGTATCTTGCTAAAGGTCATAGACAATGATGATGATGATATTTGTCCTTCATTCTCCAGGAAGACACCTAGCTGCCCTAAGGTCATAGAGGCAGCAAGTGATAGAAGCGAAATTTGAACCCAGGTCCTCTGACTTTAAATCTAAAAATTTGTAGAGGAAAGAATCTTTATTTTTAGGAAACTGTGTTCTGTACCTATGTGATGCCCCAGTCGTATAATATTTTATATTAGTGTTATCCCAGTTAATGTCTTGTTCTCTTACTTAGAGTAAACTCCAAGAAAGCAGGTTCTATATCTTGCATATGCTTTTATGACTCCCCTCAGGACCTGTTACACTGCTCAGAGCACAGTAGGTGCTTAATAAATATATGATGATGATGTTTGTCCTTCATTCTCAAAGAATAATGACATTAGGGAGGTGATGTCATAACAGGCATATGAATTAGATTTGAGTGAGGGGACCAACCTCACTTTCTCTCCAGAGCCAAAAGTCACATATGAATCAGGGCAACTGGAGATGGTCCTGGATGCGAGTTAATCAGAGTTAAGTGACTTGCCCAAAGTCACACAGTGTTGAGTGTCTGAGACTGGATTCAAACTCCTATCCTCCTGACTCCAAGTGTTCTCTCCATTGATACCCCTAAAAAATATAAGTTGAATTAAAGAATGTTAAGGGTTTTTTTTCTATTGAGAAACCAGTAAAAGATAGCAAGAGTCAGCACCAAAACACAATTTCTAGCCTCATCCCCTCAAACAGCAAAGATTATGTAAAATACAGTTTATAGAAGCAAAAGACAAGAAAAAAGGAAATCATTTCTTAAAACTCTTAGAGTAGTACCTACACACACACACACACACACACATGCACACATGCACGCACACACACAGGTGTGCACATGCATAAGACCATATTACTAACTCACTCCTAACAGAAGCACACATTCTTCTAGATCTTCCCACTCTTCATCAAAGAGAGGGTCTGGAATTTGAACAATATTAACAATCCAGATATGATTATAGGTATATTTTGATAAGGCAGAGACCCCAAAATGCTAAGTCAATATCATTGATCTCAAGCTTCAAGGTATCTTAGCTGCAAACCTAGAAGGGACTTTAAAGGTCAATGAGTCTAACCTCCTCATCTGAGGAAACTATGACTTAGCAGAGTTTAGTGTCTAGCCCTAAATTGACAAAAATAATAAGAAATAGAGTCAGGATTCAAACTCAGATACGAGGTTTTTTCACTATATTTTGCTGCTTATCATTTAATACCAAAAGGGAAAGGATTCCGGCAGAAAGGCCAAATGATGGATTGAATTTAAGTCCAGTCCTGCTTCCATATCCCAAAAAGTTAAAAGAAAAAAAATACAATGACTAAAAATAGAGCCTTCTTACAAAATAATTGAGAAAAACAAGGTAGCTGAGATCAGACCCTTTCTATCATCTAAAAATAGAAATAAATACAAATAACACACAAGAATATAGGAAGAGTTCATTGTAAGAAAAACTAGCAGAGACCTGATAATGAAATGAGTGAAAAAATCAGAAAGAGTAAATATAATGAATACTATCTGAAGTAAAAGAAATAAACCCCAAAATACATGATAAAGGGGAAAGTATTACATCAGTTACTATGAAATCATTCAAAATAATTACTGAACAACAAAGATATATAGAATGTTTCAGATAAGGAAAAAAATAAAACCAAAAATTGACATGGTAATTATGGTTCTCTTAAGAAAAAATAAATAGACAAACAAGAAAATAGCTTTCAAACCTACATTGAGATTTTGCTTTCCTAATAGGTGATTTTGTAGGCTGAAAAAGGGCAGTAAAAGTTGGAGAGGAAGAAAATAACAATGAAGATAATATTGAAGAATTGGGGATTGAAAAAGCTGGAGGAATTAGAGGAATAGGGTCTGTATCTATGAGAGGAAACCAGCAAACCAAATTTATGAGAATAAATTCTGATTTCTAAAAGAAGCAAAAAAAATTAGAAGTCAATGAAGGAAAATAAACTTTAAAATTATAACTATCTGAAAGTATTTAAACTCCAAGTGAATGAAAGAAAATAGCAAAAATGGGAAAGAAAAGAAAACTCAATAATTTGAGATATATATATATGAAACACAAAGAAACACAGTTTGCAAATGAGGTGCAGCACAAAATGAATCAGATTTTTTAAGCATGAGATCAAGTTAAAATTAATGTTAATGGAGATAAACACAAAAACTGTATGACAAATTGCAAATAGAAATGAAAATAGCGATAGAAAAGTAAGACAATTGTTATAGGAGATTTTAATATTTATCTTCCAGAACTAGAAAAATCTTACAAAGTAATCAAGAAGGAAAATATGGAGCCAATTAGATTGTAGGAGAATTAGGTTTGAAATGTCTTTGATAATTATTAAATTGGAATATTAAAGAATTACCTATTTCTCAATATCATCAATGCCTTTACAATAATTTAACATGTTCTAGAACTTAAAGAATTAAGAAATGCTTTAAAAAAGAAATAATATGTACATTTATAAATGATAATTAGAGAAACATTAGTAAAATATATGAATCTATATTGAGATTAAGAGATTGATCCTGAAATAATAAGTATAACTAAAAGCTATAGTAATTAATTTCTTTAAATAAATTTATGATGATGAGAGAATTTTTCAAAGGTTATGAGAGGCTCTTAAGGCAGAACTGAAGAGAAAATATATAGCTTTTAAAATATATTTAAAAAATTAATAAACTGAGCATACACTTAGAAAAACAATTAGCCACCTCAAAAAAAAGAAATTTGGAATATCATGGGAGATTTAGATAAATCAAGGGAAAATATATTGATATTAAAAACAAAAATCTGTGTCCTTTTAATTGCCTCATAAAACCAATAAATTCAACTTGATTCAAAAAAAAGAAACAAATCAAATTGTCTAAATTTCCAAAAACTGGCTTTTTATGATATTTTCAGACTTTCAAAATATAGAAAACATTATAATTTTGTGAGCAAGTCAGATCTATTATTTTGTGCTCCTATGTGATGAAGGATTTTGTTTATAAAAATACTAAAAAAATTAATAGATATTACATATTTTCTGGCATTTCAACTATTGCAAAATTAATAATTAAGAAAATCATATTTAAAGTTATAGAAATTTAATACCTCACTATAGAAATACTTCAAACCCAGTGTTTTATGATTATTAACACCATTCCAGAGAAATCATGAGCTGCTTTTATAGTCTAGGCAGTGATTTTATGTATACATATATATATATATATATATGTATATATATATATATATATATATATATATATATATAGACACATACATATTCTGGTTATGCATAACTGCTAGCATGCTATCTCCTCCATTAAACTGTAAACTCCTTGGGGGTAGGGGGAACTATTTTGCCTTTCTTTGTATTCCTAGCACTTAACACAGTGCCTGGCTTATTAGTCAGTGCTAATAAATTTATGTTGACTTTTTGACATAAACTAAATAAAGAAAAACAATTTTGAAAATTTTGTCATTCAAGTAAAGTGTGTCCTGGAACACTTTTGAAGAGTAAATGTTAGCACTTTGACAATTTTCCTTCATAGTATTTGGCAAATATTTCCCTCATGGTTTAACAAGAGTGACCTATATTCTACTTTAATACACGCTAATAAATGGAAGCAACCTTTATTCTTCCAAGCCATTCAAGTAGTTATTCACTAATTCTTTTTTTCAGTCATTTCAGCAATGTCCAACTCTTAATGACCCCATTTTGGGGTTTTCTTGGCAAAAATACAGAAATGGTTTATAATTTCCTCCTCCAGCTCATTTTATATATGAGGAATGAGGGCAAACAGGTTAATTGATTTGCCCAGGGTTACACAACTAGTAAGTGACTGGACAGATTTGAACTCAGGAAGAGGAGTCTTCCTGATTCTATGCCCAATACTCTTTCCACTGCAGCCCCAGCTGCCCTTTCACCAACTAGTTTATAGCTTTTTCCACAATGGATCAGATCGTTGTGTTTGTACAATGATTCAGTGAGTGCATGTAATCAATTAACAAGTATTTTAAATTAGAAAAACAGAAACCAAAAGTGAGGGAACTTTATTTTCCTTAAATGTACATGAATCAAAAAAAAATAATGCCAAGATATTTGAGAAGGAAATGATCACTTCTAGAAGTGGGGATAAGAGAAAAAGAAGGCAGATGGGTTATAGAAAGCTTTGTGGAGCAGGTAAAATTGTAGAAGCAAATTGTAGAAGAAACAATTAGAAAAGAAAATGTTGAGTTTGGGTCTCAAGCAATAATAAAGGAGGGATAGATATGTATCTCTGCAACATAGTCCTGTTGAACATTTTAACTATTCTTAAGCCTTTCAAAACTTAGAAATAAATTCATAATAATAATATTAAGGAATTTGTGAAATCTTCTTTGGGTATTATGCATTTAGTGACCCCTGGTACAGTTAATGCAGCTTGCCAGAGTACATGACTTCCTTCATATTGAAACTTATGCATTAAGACAACAAATTCAATATACTGATAAGGAAAGACAGCAGAACTCGCCCAATGACATATAGCTAGTAAATACAATTGAAACTCAAAGTCAGCTCATCTGCTTCCAGATTCAATTGAGGAAATGGTTATAGTATTAGATATTAAAACTCTTGAGATTCTAAGCTTTATCCCTTAAGGCTTTGCTAAAATTCTACCTTATGGTCAGCTTGTCTTTGTTCACATTTCTTCAATGAGAGGAACCTCCCTTTGTTAACCCCATACCTCTTTTAGATAGTTTTAATTGTTAAATAGTATTTCCTTCTCATCTCCAAGTTAATATTGTCAAGTTTCTCCAACCTAGAACAAACTCAAGACCATTTCTTAACCTCGTTGATCCTCCTGGACATCCACCAGCTTAACAAGGGCCTTCCTAAAATGTGCTACCCAGGGGCAGCTAGGTGGCGCAGTGGATAGAGCACCAGCCCTTGAGTCAGAAGGACCTAAGTTCAAATCCCACCTCAGACACTTGATAATTACCTAGCTGTGTGACCTTGGGCAAGTTACTTAACCCCACTGCCTTGCAAAAAAAAAAATGTGGTGCCCAGATCCAAGAAATAGCACAGTATTATGGAAAAATTATTCAGAGCCAGGAGATCTGTTACTTAAGTCATATGACCCTTTTGGGGCCTGTTTCCAGATCTGTAAAAATGAGAAATTAGAATAAATGATATCTGAGGTCTCTTCTACCTCTAGATCTGTTTCCCTGCCTCTTTCACTACTTGACCTTGACAAAATCAATTATTTTCTGACCTTAAGTTTCATTATCTATAAGGAAGGGTTGAACTACATGATCTTTAAGTTTCCTTCGAGTTCTGAATTTGTGATCTAATGAGTCAATGAATTGGATCTCATATTCTAGATGTGGGTTAATCAGGACAGAATATAATTGAACTCTCACCCTCATAGTCTTGGACTCTGTGCAGGTTGAAGCCAGATTGTGAGGAACTATGAAAGTTGGTTGTAAATGGACATTTCAGAGCTGGTCAATTGAATGCTAGCTCAGCACATGGGTACGTTAGGGATTAAAAAACAAGTCCCTGGTCCGTTATAAGTGACCTTATGTGATTCACTGCTGAAGATGGTAAACATGTTCAATATGAATAAAGTAATCCTATTATTGACACTAAACAGGAAGAGTCCTTGAATCTGTGAGCTTGTAAAGGGAGTGAATTGCCCTGACTTGAATTGTGTCAGAACTATTCAAGTTTCTCTTGTGAAAGGTCAGGGGAGGAGTCACCCTTCCTCAGAGCTGGTCACTTGGCAACTGATCCCAAGTGCTAACTAGATTGGAGGATTTAAATAAGAGACTTTGAGCCTGAGTCTCTGGCTACTCCTCTGCATTGGTATTTGGTATATGCTTCTGATCATAGGTAACCAAATAGTGATCCTGAAGTGGATGTGTCCAGTCTGAAAGACAACCACATGAATTTGAGAAGTTGGAGGTCTGTGGTCCATCATTCATAGCTGAATGGCAATAATTCATCAGAAAAGAGGACTGCCAACAATAAGATCACCCTAGCCTGCCTTTCCATATTTTGAGAGGTACAGCAGAGTGTGATGAAATGTTAAGTATTTATTCATCCTCCTTTCAAATTTTTTTAATGTTTTCATAATGAAATTCCAGCTTCCAGGAGAATATCATACTTAGGAGGTAGCTCTATTTAAGTTTTAAGCTTTTTAAGTTTTTTCTGTCAATGTAGTTTTTTAAGAGACTCCTTGTTAAGAGCTTCTTTTGGGTGAAGAGAATTAAACACAGAGGCAGAGCTAAGATGACAAAGTAGCTGGAAGAAGTACCACAAGTTCTCCTCCCCCCCCCCCCAAAATTCTTCCAACAAGCTCTAGATAACACATCTGAACAAATTCTGATTGGGAAATCCAAAGAAAAAGTAGAAAAAGTCATTTTCTAACCCAGGTTGGCATAGAGACAAAAATGCCTGAGGACTTTCTAGATGGGATCCAACAGTTGGACTCAGGAACCATTCCTGGCCCAACATTCTCTCTCCATGCCATCCCGGAAGTAATCACCCATCTTCTTTTTAAAAAACTCCAGTCAGAGGTAACACAATACACCTCCAAGAAAGTTTTTCTTTATCTTGAGCTAAAAGTTACTTACTGGACTTCACCCCCTTCTAATACTTCTTCCAAATAAATAAATGTTTATCTAATTAAAGTGACATGACATAGCCTTAAGACAGCCAGACAGGGAAGTGATTAGGTCTCTGGACTTCAAATCAGGAAGACTTTAGATCAAGTCCTGTTTCAGTTACATGCTAGTTATATGAAGCTGAACAAATCACTTAACCTCTTAGTTTCAGTTTCCTCTTCTGTAAAATGAGATTAAAAATAGTGTCTACTTCATAAGATCGTTGTGAGAAACATTTTAGATAATTTCTTTAAAATGTTTTACACTGATAGAAATGCTAAATAAACATAAGTCATTATTGCTATTTAAATACTTGAATATAACTACCATTTTTACCCTAGGCTCATCTCAAAGTTAAAGAAGTTCCTTCAAATAGGTCTCTGTACTACAAAGCCTCCAAGACCCTTACCCTATTCTGATCACCTTATTCTGGACATAGAACAACATTTATAGTGAGTGATCCTTTCACCAAGGAAAACAAATAAAAATCTTCATCTAAATTAGATCAAGTCATTCACTTGCTCAGAAATATTCAATATCTCCCCATTCCCTTCAGGATAAAATATGAATACTGGACTATTAACATGGTGACTCAGATCACCCTTTCTAAAAACCTTGTTTCATATTGTACCCTGGACCCTATTCCAGCCAACCTGCCTTCTAGATTTTTCCCAAACATGATCCTATAGCTCTTGTCTCTGTGTACCACTCTCACATAACTTGAGCTTGCCCCCCTCCCTTCTCTCTGAAAGATACCTCCCTCCCATTTTTGCCTCTCAGAATTCTTGGTTCAATTTGACCCAATTCTTCTATGAATTCTTCCTTGATTCCCAATCCCAATTGTTAAATTCTTCAATTTAGCTTATATTATCCATATACTTATTGCATCCATGGTTTAACCTCTCCTTTAATTAGAACATGAGCTCCAGAGGAGGTCTATTGTAGGGTTAGAGAATCCCTCCTAATCTTTATCCCTACCAGCCAAAGCATTGAACCAGAGCAACTATGTCAATCATCCTGATTTTCTTCTTTTCTGGATAAATACATAAATGGGAAGTGTTAACATTCCAAAAGAAAACTGTGCCTTATCTAAATTATAATCTTTCTTAAGTAAGTTTTTAAATCGTCATCTTTGCCAATGAAACTTTTTTGTAGATAAATACTAGGAGAAACAAAAAAAAAATTCCAGAACCAAGCTCTAAGAGAAAATTGACTTCCCAAATGCTGAAGTCATTGGATCAATAATTCTAATGAACTTGTTTGTTTGTTAAGTTCCACACAATTTTAGAGAGCTGCTCTTTATGTCTGACTAGGAAAAACTAAAAGGGAAGAGAGGAAAAAAGTACTAATGAGAGAGAAATTTCAAGAATGTTATAAAATGGCTCCAACACAACAAGCAACAACCCATCATCCTGATATCCAGGGAGTGAAGAATAGATAGTAAGAGATCATGGGAAATATAGAATGATTGGAAACATGATATAGTAAAATGTGTGCCCATTTGGGGACCAAAAGGTCATATTAAATATGAGTCAATCACTTTCTAGAATTAGATTAAATGAGTAATTCATTTAATCTCCCTTGGCCTCAGTTTCTTCATCTGTAAAATGATAGGTTTGAAAAGATAAATTTTGTATAGCAGAACTTGAGAATCAGGAAAACTGGGATATGTATTCTTCATAAGACCAACTGGGTGACCCTAGGAAGTCACTTAACTTCTCTGGGGCTGAGTTTCATCATCAACCATGAGAAGGTTTGGACATGATGACTTCAATGCAAAATCTGAAGTCATATAGAAATTGCTGTTATGATAATTTTGTTATTACTATCACTATTATGAAATGTCCCTTATGGTTGAGAATCCTATGAAAATAGGATGAGTTAAGATTTGAAGTTCAATCCTGTAATTCCAAATTCATTATTCCCCTTACAAGTTGGACCAATTAGTCATTCATTTGAATTCACAAGGTCTTTTTAAAATTGATTTATGAAAATCATTTTTGTCAGGTTACTTTTACCCTAACACCGGAGACCAGGAATTCCAGGACTTGAACTTTTGATAGAGTTAAATGGGATAGAGAGTGAGATGCAAAAAGTCTGGAAGACTGGGGGTCCTTTGGTGGTAGTACCAATTTCCATGGATTGTCTAAATTAGAAGTTTAAGGCAGAATTCCTGAAGTGGGAGGCAGAAAGAGCATCAAAAGAAACCCAAAAACAAAATTCATCTGACTTGTTTCATCATTTTTTGTGTCTGTATTCTTTGTCTTTGAGACATAGCAGGAATTTAATAAATGTTTGTTCACTTATTGACAATACAAATTTTAATTAGCATACGGTTCCTGCCCTCAAGGCCTTTGTCATCTAGTCAGAGATACAATCCATATACAAATAAAAGTAATATGTAGTGGCATATGACAAGTACTTTAGAGCTGTTTGAGACCATGAGATTTGCTCTTACTGCCTAAGAATGAGACATTGTTATTTACAAGGTGAAGTGGGGAAGAGTTTGAAGGTAATCTTTGAATTGGGTTTTTAAAAGAGGGGTAGGAAAACAATAGACAAAAAAAGATAATTGGGGAGAACAGTGGGTCCCCAAACAAGTCAGAAGAGTACAAGTGATTTTCAGTAATAATTAATTTAGCAATAATTAAATTTAATAATTGAATAAAATGAAAATGAGAATCATCAAATTATACCAACCTCCCACCATGTACCAATGTACTTCAAACTGTATACAGAAGTAAAACCAACCATATTACATTCTTCACCATGTGTACAATACAATAAAATTAGCTAATTCAAGAGTCAATGTGGGGGGGGGATTGAGTTTTGAATTAACCAAATTAAGATTATCTATTTTTTAAATTAAGGAACAATAGAGGACTTAGACATATGTCATATCAATTGATTTGGACTAAGCAATACTTAATTGAAAGGAACAAGAGCATGGTATCAAGATTTAGGATCAGAATGGACCTTGGATATCTAAAAAATATTTGAGTATAAACTGAATGTCAAAAGTTTCTTAGCAGTGTAAAAATGTAGTTAGGAAATATTTACCAACACCATTTAGTAGATGAGCTCATAGAATGGAAGACCACAAGAACATAAAGGTAAATTGATTTCTATGAACACTGGCAGTAAATGGCAAAGTCTGGATCTCACATTTCAGGGTACACCACCTAAGAAGATTATGGTCCTACTCTTCTAGGGCTGACTTTTATTGACATGATTCTGATATGCTTCAGGTTTTTAACTATACCCTGTTGTAATTAGAAATGTCTACTGAAACTCTCCTGTAAATTGATGTGGCAAAGTTATAATTCCACCTTGCTTGTTCAGAGTTGGTCTGCTTCTATAATTTTTAGAAATTACACCTTTTGATACCAGTCTTTGCTCCCTGACCCCATAGAGCCAATAATGACATGACAGCCGCCACGGCAGATCATTTGACTAAAAATCTATGAAAAGCCAAATTCCCACCTGCTCTGTGCCTTCAATCAAAAACCACAGCCCCACTATTCACCAACAGGATTTTGTCCCATGGACCAGTAAGGGTAAAGGCGGCCAAGTGCAACTTGTTATTATTAATGTATCTTATGCTATGAATGCAGTTATGTGCTGATGAATGTTTAACAACCAGCTCTCCAAGAGCAAAAATGTATTCAACTCATATTTTTAAGTTAATCTGTGTCGTTAACATTTTCTCCATCATTTTCCTAAGTATTAGACAATCAACACAACAATAAATCAAGCCCTAATTTATAGGGTTTGTTGATTTCTCAGGCACAAATACACTGAAAATTTCACAATTAGTCCTGCAAACTTGCTTGAACTAGCTCCAGCTAGCTTCATGCCATTCACCAAAACTGGGTCCTATATTTGCATGATAAGGGTTAATATGTTCATCTCTGCCTTGAACAATCCTTGTCCTCCCTCAGTGTTCAACTTGGAAGCTTCATCCTTAGGTGGCCTATATACCTAATATGTAATATAATAACATGGCAATAAACAAAACTATTTGATAGTGGCTAAAAATAGAATAGCAGACCAGTGGAATAGGTTAGATATCCAAGACACAGTAGTAAATATTTATAATATTCTATTGCTTGATAAACCCGAAGACTACAGCTTCTAGGATGAGAACTCACTACTTGACAAAATCTGTAACATTAACTAAAAAAAATCCTTCAGAATCTGAGGAACACTACAGTCACTTTTTTTAAAAAATATCTTTTGTATATATTTCTTTCCTTTAATCCTAATTCCTCATACGGAAAATGGCTAATCTGTAAACATGCTTAATATAAATGTGTAAGTATAATATTGACCTGACTGTTTGCCACTAAGGGGATGGAAGTGGGAAGGAAGGGTGGAAGGAAATCTTGTAACTTAGAAATATGCGTAGGCATATGGATGAACGTTAAAAAAAACTTTCATAGCATGTATTTGGAAAAGTAAAACAATAAAAATAAACAAATAAATAAATAAACTTTTGATCTATAAGAAATGATAAACGGGCAGATTTCAGAAAAAACTGTGGAGACTTACATGAACTGGTGCTCAGCAAAGGGAGCAGAACCAGGAGAACACTGTATATAGTAACAGCAACATTGTGTGATGATCAGTTATGATAGACTTAGTTCTCAGAAATTCAGTAATGGGAGACAATTCTAAAAGACTTATTATGAAAAATGCCATCCACATCAGAGAAAAAAAGAACTATGGCATATGAATGCAGAACAAAGCATATCATTTTCACTTTATTTTTTTTATTTTTCCTTTCTTTTTTTTCAAAACATGACTAATACATGAATATGTTTTGTGTGATTGTTCATGTATAACCTATATCAGATTGCTTGCTGTCTTAGAGAGAGGGGAGGGAAGAAAGGAAAGGGGACATTTTTAAAATAATGAATATTGAAAAGTATATTTATATGTACTAGAAAAAAATAAAATACAATTAGTTTTGGAGGAAATGAGGTATTCTAAGAGGCAGAATTAAGGACAGAGTATCTCCAAGGAATGAAGGGGAGATTGAAAGGTTAACCTGATTAACTCACTAATCTTAAGGGGTTAAAAAAAAGTTTTACTGGGTTTTTTTGTCCTCTCAAAAGTGGATCAATGTGAATGAAATGTTGAAAAGACCTTAGACATCATCTGCTTCAACCCTCTTATTTTGCAAATTAAGGCAAGAAAAATTTGTACAAATGCTTATCCAAGATCACCCTAGTGACTCTATGAGAAGATAAATATGGAAGCCTCAATTCTATGTTAAGAACAGAACTTTCTCTTCTCTTTAGTAGTATACTTTGGTAGTAGAATATTAGACTGGGCATCAAATTGAAAGTCCAAATATTATAATTACTAAAACCGTGTGACCAGGAGCAAGTCTCCTAACCTCTCTGAAATTCATTTTCATAACTTCCAGAATAGAAATAGCAATAACTGTAGCTCCTACTAAAGAGAGTGGTTTTGAGAAAAGTAGTTGGTAAACCATAAAGAATCATAGAGATAGACTTTAGAAGTTACAATTGATAGTGCCTATTCCCTCATTTACTACCTGTGTGAGCCCAGGTAAGTCACTTAAACCTCTGTAAGTCTCAGACATCTATAAAAAGGGCAAATAATGCTTAGCCCCTAGGGTTGCTGTGAAGATAAAATAAGAAAACATTTCTAAAGCACCATGCAAATCTCAAAGTGTTTAAAAATTCTGTTTATTATTATTCTAGAAAGTAAAAAGTCACTAAATTGTTTTTACTTTTTGATTTTTGTCAAATGACTTTTTGTCATTTCTAGTACTATTAGTTTTATGTACTAGGGGATTAAAGAAAGAGGAAAAGACCAAAATGCAAAAATTGGTACAAACATATTTTTGGATGTTCTTTTTAAAACGGCAAAGAATGAAAAACTAAGATAATACCCATCAACTGGGTATTGACTAGACAAATTATATAGTGTGAAGGTATTATACTATTAAAAATAATAAATGGGACTATTTCAGAGAAAACTGGGAGGAATTGTATGAACTGATAAAGAATGAAATGAGAAGAGACTGGAAATCAATTTATCCAATAACAACATTGTAAAGACAAAACAACTATTAATATGAGAATTCTGATCAATACAATAACAAGCATGATTTCAGAGGAGCAATAATGAAACATGCAACCCAAGTCCTAACAAAGAGCAGAGAAATGATGAATTTCATAGATAGATAGATACAGATAGACAGACGGACAGAGACTTTTGTGAGTGGTATATGTATATTTGTACGTTTCTTTGTTATGTATATGCACATAAATGTGGGTATATATTACATATACACATATGAATCTTCATATATATTTATATATTTGAATGAATGAATGAAATAAGGGAGTCAGACTTGATCCTAGTCCCTTCAAGCTCTGACATTCTAATCTTTTTTGGTTCATTCTGCTACGTAGTTCATTCAATATTATACTTCAATTATAGTATTTTTCCCTAAAATAAGTATCAGAAAATCAATTTTTATTTGACAATATTGAAAGAATTTTACTCATTATAACCATTTATAAGGGTAAAGTGGGAGAACTGAAAGAGGGAAAAGCTTGTATTTATTTGTTTCATTGAACAGTTTCCTGTGCTAAGGTCTTAAGAAAAATCTAAATAAAGCATTGTATGCAAATATATACAAGTATGCATATACATACATATATTAAAATATATATTCATACATATGGCCCAAGCAAGAATTTGTTTTGATTGCATATTTATTACCAAGATTATGTTTTTCTGTTTTTGAGGGAAGCAGGGCTAAAAAAGAGAGAAAACCAATTTGTGTTCATTGAAAAAAATTAACTTAGAAGAGTATTGTGAAAGCTAAGAAGTGCTTTACATGAGATGATTATAGTAATCTGCTGTTCGATAAACCCAAAGAGTCCAGCCATTGGGATAAAAACTCCCTCTTTGATAAAAAACTGCTGGGATAATTGGAAATTAGTATGGAAGAAACTTAGATTAGACCAGCACCTAACACCCTTTGCCAAGATAAGAACCAAATGGTTACAGGACTTAGACATAAAAAACAATACTATAAGCAAATTAGAAGATAAAGGACTAGTTTACCTGTCAGATCTATGGAAAGGGGCGCAGTTTATGACTAAGGAAGAGTTGGAGAACATCACCAAAAACCAATTAGATGTTTTGGATTACATTAAATTAAAAAGCTTTTGCTCAGATAAAACCACTGTAACCAAGATCAAAAGAAATGTAGTAAATTGGGAAACAATCTTTACAACTAATGATTCTGACAAAGAACTCATTTCTAAAATATACAGAGAACTGAGTCATATTTTTAAAACAAAAAGCCATTCCCCAATTGACAAATGGTCAAAGGATATGCAAAGGCAATTTATAGATGAGGAGATCGAAGCAATCCATAGCCATATGAAAAAATGCTCTAAATCATTAATTATTAGAGAAATGCAAATTAAAGCTTCACCGAGGTACCACCTCACACCTCTCAGATTGGCCAATATGACCAGAAAGGATAATGATCATTGTTGGAAGGGATGTGGGAAATCTGGGACACTATTACACTGTTGGTGGAGCTGTGAACTCATGTAACCTTTCTAGAGAGCTATTTGGAACTAGGCCCAAAGGGCAACAAAAACGTGCATGCCCTTTGACCCAGCAATACCACTACTGGGTCTATATCCTGAAGAGATGAAGAAAAAGGGTAAAAATATTACTTGTACAAAAATATTTATAGCAGCTCTGTTTGTGGTGGCAAAGAACTGGAAATCAAGTAAGTGTCCTTCAAACCAGAAAAACACTGTATATCCTAACAGCAACATGGGAGTGATGATCAACCTTTAAGGACTTGCTCATTCTATCAGTGCAACAATCGGGAGCAGTTTTGGACTGTCTGCAAAGGAGAGTGCCATCTGTATCCAGTTAAGGAGTTGTGGAGTTTGAATAAAGTTCAAGGACTATTCCCTTTAATTTAGAAAAAAATAGATATCTTATTGTCTGATCTTGTTACCTCTTAGAATTCTTGTCTCTTCTCTAAGGATATGATTTCTCTCTCCTCACACCCTATTTGGATCAAGGTACAACATGGAAACAAAGTAAAGACTGACAGATTGCTTTCTGTGGGGGCTGGGGGAGGGAAGTAAGATGGGGGGGCAATTGTAAAACTCAAATAATATCTTTAATAAAAATTAATTTAAAAAATAAAATGTCCCCAAAGTAAAAAAAAAAAGTGCTTTAAAAATATGAAGTAAAGCAGTATTATTACCCTATCTGCTACAGACTAGCTCTATTCCTCCCTTGCTGATATTCCTGTTCCAAAAACAGCTTTAAAAGCTCCCTTTCTCTTTTTTTGCCTAACTTCATTCTGGCCTTCAGCCTTGCAGACACCATTTTTATAAGCTCTTACCACCATTTTCAGTTTATTCTTAGTTACACACTCCTCCTTCCATCTTTTGTGTATGTCTTAACAAAATCCAAATTCATCAAAGGGCTCTTTGTGTGAACACATTGAATCTTTAGATATCACCCCAATTTCTTGCTCACTGGGGATATAATTATATATTCAGAACATCCTTTATTAAGAATTTCCTGTCCCTCTTTAGTCCCTTTTCAAGGTCATTCATTTTTTTTTCCTCTGCCCTTATTGAAATCTGCTTTCCTAAAGTACTTTTCTAGTGTCAAGGTTTAGGTTTTACTCTGACTATCCTTGCCTTTCTTTCCTACCATGAACCCAAGATAACATGATCCTTTTTTCCCAAGGTTTCTCTAACTTCCATATTATCAAGCAATTCATCCTTGACAGCCCGAAATAAATCCAAAATAGCAATGTTCTTCAGGGTTTTTCCAGTGTTACAGAAATTTGTTGTTACAAGTCAAGGATGCTTTGATCCACATGAGATTTCCAAAAGATACCCAAATGGTTGCATTTTCCTATAACTATATCTTGCTTCTGGGACAGCTCCCCTCTAATACAAATTAGCAATGATGAATATAAGTATAACCCCTAGCCTAGAACACCAGGGTTTGGTTTTACATCGCTAACTTGTGGTGGGCAATGCTCCTAAAATCATTATCTTTTTGATTCATCTTGCCCCCAACCAGATTTTTTTCTAGGAAATATAGCTTAAATCTAGTGCTTGATATTTATGTCTTCAAAGATACAGCTAAAAGAGTTCCCATACAAGCACTCAATGTAACAAGATATTTCAAGCATAGGATCACCTTTATTTTATCCCAGTAGAAAATGTCAGAAACATAGCCCATAAATAGTCAATATGATTCTCTTTGTTCTCCAATGAGTCTCACATTCTCTCCAGGATCCTAGACTCACAATGCCATCTAAGCATTTCTTTCCTTCACAAGGGAAATTGTCTTATAGTTGCTAAATATGCAATCTCCCAATGTTCTGTTGAGACCCACTTTCACCCCAGAGATGTATATAAATCTCCACCTCGCAGTATTTATTGAATGCTTAAATTACATATTGAAGGAAAGCAAACAAGGTTGCTAGAAAGACGATCCCCTTTCCATTAAATCTATACTATCTAAAAGGATTACAATAGAAAAAAGGGTAAGGTCTACACCTTTTGACACTGTATTTTGACCAAGTCCCTTAGTACTCTTCCACTTTTAGAAAGTGAAATTATTATCATCATCTTCCTCAAGATGTTGAGACTGCCAGGAACTTTAATTTTACTTTTCTCTCCAAGACTTTACCACCAAGAGACAGTATCTTCTTTCTTAAGAATAGGTGTTCTTAATCTGGAATCCATGAACTCTGAAGTAACTAGATTTCCAAGGAGTTTATAAACGTGGATTGAAAAAATACAACTTTTTTTTACTATAATTGATTTATTTTGTAATCATGTTTTTTTCTTTAATGCCATTAAAAAAGTTTCACAGATTTCACCAGTCAAATAAGTTCATCATGTACACACACACACACACACACACACACACACACACACACAGAGACAAGAACAATAGCCCTGTTCTAGATGAGTCCTCCAGGAACTCACTAATTAACAAGAAATTCCATCTTTATCACAAAGGAAATAATTTGTCTTCTCAAAATAATGAAGCCTTCTTGTGGCTATCTGATGTTTCTTTGGTTATATTTGTATTACTTTTAAAATAATAGAGATACCTTGACCAAAACCCTATCCTAGATGATATTAATATTCTGGACTTTGCACAGACCCCCTTCACTTAAATCCAATTCACTTTCATGTCACATATCAACTTCCTGATATTACATCTTTGAGAACAAACAAGAAATTTTGTGAGTAGTAAGACTTTCCTTCCTCCCTCTCTTCCTTCTTTCTTTCCTTCCTTCCTTCCTTGATTCCTTCCTTCCTTCTTCATTCCCTCTGTCCTTCTCCTTGGGTGCTCTGCCTAAAGGAATGTCAGTTTTAATCACTGAAATTCAGCAACATATCTTGGGATGTATAGTCCCCAGATTGCCCTGGCTCTTATCTATTGGTACCTATGTGGGCCAAGCCCCATCTGAGCTCTGGAGGAGAAAATTAAGCCAATGACTTTGCAAAGCCATTCACAGGCATGTCATAGCATCATCTTTCTGATGTCATGGTCTTCTTGGAGAACAAAGGACAAACAACAAGCAATATACTGAATGGTAGGAATCTTGTAAATGTTACTAGTCAGATTCTTTTTGACCCCATTCAGGGTTTTCGTGGCAAAGATACCATTTCTTTCTTCAGTTCATTTTATGGATGAGGAAACTGAGACAAATAGGGTTAAGTGAGTTGCCCAGGGTCAGACAGCTAGTAATTATCAGAGATTAAGCTCAGCATGCTATCCACTGTACTATCTAGCTGCCAAATAGAACAGAACCCAGAAATATTTGCTTATATTTCACCTAAAAGTAATTATCAAGGGCAGGAATGACTGTAAGCAGTAGGGTTTCATAAATACATTACCTGGAGGCAAAAAAAAAAAACTTCAGTTCTCTCCACCTCTGACAATCAATGTCAATTATTACTATATGAGTCAAAAGTGTATTTGGATAAGCTTCACTGACCTCAAGAACAAGAAGCTTTCAGGTGCTCAGTGGAGGAGAGCATTTAGGAAATGGAACTGAATGGATGATGTGATATAAGATTAGGCATGCAGCTTTTCAATCAAATTTCTGAATGGCAAGTTTCGATAATTTGGCGCTATCTAGATTAGAAGAGAGTTCCAAAAGAAAACATCAGAGATAGGAAAAACTTGGGAGCTGTGAAGATCTTGCTATGAGGATCAACAGCCTTCCCCCCCCCCCTACTTTACTGCTCTAGTTCTCTGTCAGGGTTGATAATGGGGGTGGAGGCACAAAGGGAAACCTGGAGCAAAGGATAAGCTAGTTAGTATATCATTAAATCCTAGATCTCTCATCTGGTCAGTGTTTCTAATTCAGCATTAGAATGGACTTTGCATGTTGAAATCTTCTCCTAAAAATACTAAAATTTGGAAATAAATAGAAGTTATTTTGTTCTCTTTGGGCAATAGAGGTGGATGAATGGGCAGAAAATTTAGGGTTAGTTAGCAACAAGAAGCCTTTCTCTATTTCCCAGGAGATAGGAGGGGATGACCAGTTGAAGAAACAAAGTGAAGTAATCCTGCTGGAGTTCAGAAATTACAGAGAAGAGACTTGAATCTGCTAACATTTATGATCTCTCTGCAGGAGTAAAATATTCACCCTGATAGAAAAGTCAGTTGTCTTTCCAGTGACCATGTCTATTCAAAAACTGGAATACTTTGTTCTGTTAAATGTAATGTGACATAAAGGAGCCAATCTATATAGTGTGCTAAAAAGAATACCAGCTTGAGAGACAGCAGATCTGGCTGGGAATTCTGGATCCTCCACTTGCCTCAGGCAAATCTCTTAACCTCTGGAGGTCTAACTTGCTTCATATACAAGTTGAAGAACTCAGATAAAATAATAGTCCATCAGACATCTTCCAACTTCAACATTCTATAATGATTGTAATATTTTGTTTTTAAATAATAATACTAATAATAAAAACTGTAGCTGGCATTTATATAGCATTCATATATGTTTGAGGCATTGTGCTTTATGTTTTACAATTATCTCATTTGATCCTCAAAGATAGTTGTCATTTTTATTTTCATTTTACAGATAAGCAAACTGAAGCCAAGTGAGATTAAATGATTCACCCAAGGTCATACAGATAGTGCCTAAGACTAGATTTGAATTCCTCATCTAGTGCAAGTCCCTATCTCTATGCTGCCTAGTTGTCTCTATATCATCCATGATTTCCCCCTCTATTCCATCCCTTCTCTTCTCCAAGAGAGTCATCTCTCATTCTCAAAGAAAAAGAGAAAGATGAAGAAAGTCTATGATTCTCATAAGTTCACTGAACTGGCTCTACAAAAGCATTATGGTTATAATCTATACATTCATCAATGGAATTCTTGTGGAAGGACTGAGAATAGAACAAGTGAACTTTTTTCAAATATATTCTACATCACCCCACATTTTTACAGTTACTCAGTTGACTTGAGAGCTTCAGACGCTTCAAGATGCCACTGGGTTTATACTTTGATTATAAAAAGTATTTAATTTGGTAGAGCAAAATAATACCTTAAGGGTCTTTCCTTCTTTAAAGCTGATTCTAACAAAATATTTCCTATGCACATTTCATCTAAGATCATACAAATCTTGAAAGAAGGCAGATAGCTTTATTTGTTCATCTTCTATGAATAGGAAGCCGAACTGAAACATTTGTCAATCTCACGGAAGATATCTTAACAATAGTCAATAAGCATTCATTAAGTAACTACTATGTACCAACCACTGTGCTAATCACTATGGATATAAATAAAGGGAAAAAAGACAGTTCCCGCTCTCATGGAGCTTACAGTCTAACAGAGGAGGTAACATGATGATTTCATTGGTATAGGGCATTTCTTTTTTGCTTTTGTGAGACAATAGGGTTAAGGTCACACGGTAAGTTTCAAGTATCTGAGAATGGATTTGAACTTAGGACCTTCTGCCTCCAAAGTCAGTGCTCTATCCACCATGCCATCTAGTTATCCCTTGATATAAGGCATTTCTTTTTTGTTGTCTTTTTGTTTTTGTAGGGCAATGGGGTTATTATTTGCCCAAGGTCACAGAGCTAGTAAGTATCAAGAGCCTAAGTCTGAATTTGAACTCAGATCCTTCTGCCTCCAGGTCCAGTGCTCTACTTACTGTGCCACCTAGCTGACCCAATATTGGGCATTTCTACTGAGGAAACTGCTTTTACTAATTTGGAAACTAAGTTCAACAAAAGAGAACCTGCCAACTACAAACAGTTCAATATCCCCACCCTACCCCCCAAAATATATTCACACTGATTGGTGAAAATTCAGTTGGCTACCTTAAATGACATCACAGAACATCATGCTTAATTTGTTTAAAATAGTATTAACATAACTAGTATTGACCTTGGCTTTCAGAGTAACAGTTCTAGCCTAGCAGTGGGTCTAATTGGATAAACATATAGAATATTTCCATAGTAGCTTAGTATCATACCAAGACACAATTCCTACACAAACAAGAAATTCAGAGAAGAGAGGCAGCATCTGGCCCTCCTTAACCCCCAAAGGGACCCACTTTTATTCTAGTCCTATCCATTAAGCTGTTTCTAAAAGAAATGCCATTAAGGGAAAGAAATAAGAATGCAACTTGATAAAAACCAAATGTCTGATGGACAAAAGATTAGTAAACTAATAGAGACCAGAAAAAAATTAGCAGTTGATTTTAATTTAACTGATCTTCTATTTCCCAACAACTGAATGAAGGGTTAGTGGATTCAATGACTCTCAGAAAAGGGCTTCTTAGCCCTCAAACTCAAAACAGTTAGAAATAACACCTCTCCTCATCTATGTGAGTAAAAGAAGCAAGATTTTGACAGTTTTTTCTTAGGGGCAATTTACATTTGATATGCTAACAAATTTCCCTGGTGAATATACCTTTCTGCTTCAAGAGTATAATTAATATCTATGGAGAGGAGTATTTTTGGAGCTGAGGGGGGTGGGGGAAGAGTGGGTGGAAGGACAGCTGGTAATGGTGTGATGTGGCAGGTATCTTTCTTTGTTGCTATGTGGAGTGTACTCTCCCAGCTCTCGGATCTCACAGGAAATGGGGGCTCTACTAAACACTAGATCTAAATGTGCTTTTTGAGACCTGTTTGTGACTACTGTATTTCTTGGAACACCATGTTCTTCTAAATTCTCACCCCACCCACATCTCTATTAGACTGCATAAAACAATTCTTTCAGTCTTTGCCTTGGGCATGCATTAGGCAATCAAACTCCTACAGCCAGGGAAAAAGCTGTGGCCAAAAAAAAGAGGAATAGAATAAAAGAGGTGAACCCCCAAGAATGTCACTTGTGTCATCGGCCAAATGACAACACAGCAGAGACATTTTTTACTAGACATTAACATACAGCAAATTCTCCTAATTGAAAAATGTTCATTTTTTGAGGGGTATAATTGACCATCTGTGCTTTGCCCATTGAAACAGACTCTTATAGAGACTCCAAAAGTATTTGGTTTTAAATTTACAGAGCCATTAAATATTTCAAAGGGCAACTATTTTGGTTACTATTTTTCAAAAAAAGAAAAAAAAAGGAAGAAGAAACTATTTCCAGAAAACTGTACAATTGTCTGGAGCTCAATCTGTCAGTACGTGAAACCTTGGTTACTTCAGTCTTATTAGGGAAATGGAGTTAGGGGCAGACAGAATGACAGCTGGCTCATTTCATACTTCCCTATGAATATCCAGTTTAAAATAATATTAGCATAAACTGACATTGGCTCTGGCTTTCAGAGTGGTGGTTCTACCTAGGAGTGGGCCTAATTGGATAAACATATAGAATATTTCCATAATAGCATTGTCTTATACCAATAGAAGATTTCCAGAAGTATTATGGTAGAAAGAGTACAGGAAAGGGAATAAGACAAATTTGATTATTTTTCCAGCTCCATTATTTTATGTGTTGGAGACTCTGGGTAAGCTATTCAAACTCTTTTGTCCTGTGTTTCCCCATCTGGAAAATTATGTCTGCCCGTCTACCCCACTCCTAGGCTTTTTTGTTTCACAGGTAAGTCTCCCCTAAATATAAATAAGTAAAGTATGCATTATGGTGAATTTTTCATACTATGAAAATATTCTAATAAAAATAATGTACCAGGAGGCTAGGTGGCACAGTTGATAGAGTGTCAGCCCTGGAGTCAGGAGTACCTGAGTTCAAATCCAGCCTCAGATACTTAATAATTACCTAGCTGTGTGGCCTTGGGCAAGCCACTTAACCCCCATTGCCTTGCAAAAAACCTAAAAAAAATGAATAATGTACCTGAAAGATTTATTATGCTTCCCTTAAGCCTACTCTAATATCTGATATAGAACTGACCCTGGTTCACTAAAGTTACGTCACTGAAACAAAAACTCTTACAACAAGTCTCAACAAGTCAAAAAGACTAGTGAAAGAACAAGCCAGGAGTCCCATATTTGGGAAATCATGCTTATAAAATTTTCTAAGGTTGTAGTACTCACAAAATTTAGGAAGAAAACAAAGGGTACAGGAGGGCATTGGTCCATAGCTGAGTGATGGAAGGTGTAGCCAGCAGATACACTTGAGCAGCTCAAAAACAAGAATGGATTGGAAGATACAAGACTGTTGATTATCCTTCAGTCTGTTCCACCAACTCAAGAAGTGATAAACAAATTGCAAGGAATGATCAGATCCTGTGCAGTACAGGTGATGAGTCAATCTAGAAAACAGAAAGAGAACAAGATCAGAGATATTACCCAATAATGGAGCAATGAGTGAGGAAAAGAAGCCAGAGAAGAATCCATGAATCAGGTTCTAAGTCTTCTCAACTGATTTGACACTGACCATTTGGGAGTCCCTAAATAGAAAAGTATTAGAGATTCTTGCTGATTCAAAGCATGCGTGACCAGATCTGAGTCTAAGAACCTAAATTGTGCTCCTGTACCTTTCTGGATATGGGATATGCTTCATATTGATTCCTAATGTAGACAGGCATCACCACCAGTCACTCTTGCTCCAAGAATCCTGTTAGGATTCCCATGATATCTCTGTCTCTTGGAACTTCAAGGGGGTAGGTGAGAAGACTGTGATGCTTCTACTCTCTTCCCCCACCCCAGATTCCTTCTTAAGGACTTGGTTGAAAATACCCTCACCGCTTCCTACTTCCTTTGCAAAAGAGGCAGATAGAAGAGTATGGAACATTGTATGTATATTCAGATCTTTTTGGATGATCAGATTTGCTTAATTTTTCCTCTTTTTTTCTCATTTTATTTTAAGAATTCTTTTTTTACAGGATGGCTTCTGGGAAAGAAAAATATAAAAGAAAATTTTGATGATATAGTAACATAAGCTATCCATAAATTTTTAAAAAAAGAAAATCTAATGTAGGATCCAAAGGATAAATGGAACAAAAAAAGAATAATACTATGTCCCACTTACCAGTCTTAGCAGGCTATGTCTACCAGTTGTTAGGCAAAAAGAGGAAATACTAGTTCTGTATAAGGATCAAAGGCACAAAGGACTTTAAGGGCATCTCATCCACTCCACTTAATTTTTTGATGAGAAAAGAGACCCAGAGAGAAGTGATTTATCCAAAGTCCCACAGTTAGAAATTGTCAAAGTCAGAATTTGAACCCAGGGCTTCTGCTTCTAAAATTAGTACTCTTTTGAATAAAGTTCTGTTATGAAAGCTATTTTAAATATTACACAATTTTGATCTCTTATTCTTTGATTTTTTTTAAGTTTCAGGGGCTACAGATGGCTAAGGGGAGAGAGGCTGAGCTATAGAAACAGGCAGATAAGCCAGAAGTAGAGAATAATTAATCTATTTTATTCAATTAAATAGATGTTGATAAATATTGAAGTCATCGAAGATGTAGAAGAAAAGGTCTCAGGGCCTTCCTCAAAGTTTACTGTCACATAAGTCAGGTAAATATAATATGTAAAAAAGAGCACTATCTGCAGCCTCCATGACTCCCTATTACTCTGTCCTAGATATTCTAATAATATTCTAGGTTAGTTAAGTTAGCTGTTTGGCATATAAAATTCTTCACATGTCTCTTTCTTATCATTTTAGTTTTCTTACATATTGTTCAAGTCCAGTCCTATTTGCTCTCCTCCACACATGATATATGATGCCCCATCTCCATACTTTTGCTCTAGCTATCCCTCAGGACTGGAATACTCTCCTTTATCACTTCAATCTCTTGAAATTCCTAGCTTCCTTTCAGAATTAACATAAGCTATCATTTTCCTATCTTCACTATCCTCACCTCCAGTCTGCTAATGCCTTATGCTCTAAAATTACTCTGTATGGTATCTAGGTGGCATAGTGGATTAGAACATTGAGACTGGGGTCAAGACTATCTGAATTCAAATCCAGCCTCAAATACTTACTAGCTATGTGACTCTAGGAAAGACACTTAACCCTGTTTGCCTCAGTTTCCTCATCTATAAAATGAACTGGAGAAGGAAATGGTAAAACACTCCAGTATCTCTGCCAAGAAAACCCCGAAGGTGATTGTAAAGAGTCTGACACGACTAACAAATAATGTCTGCTCTATATGTATCTTATATCTATACAGACATTGTTGCATCCATTGGAATATAAGCTCCTAAAGGGCAGGAACTGTTTCAATTTTGTCTTAGTAGACCCAGGGACAAAACCTTAAAAAGTAAACAGTAAATGTTTAGTAACTGATATCAAGAGCCATGCCTGAAGGATACAGTCAAAATAGGGAGAAGGTAGGAGAGACTGGCATGGCAGTGAACTAGAAACCCTAGGAATGGTAACAAGAATGGAAGAGGTTTCAAGGAGGGAAAAGGCTGATGTCTCCAAGAACAGTCCCAGTCAAAACCCCAGGGTGATCTAAAGTCCCTTCCTCTATACTTTTGAAGAATGCCCTAGCCTTTGAGACCCCTACTTTCCCGCCCTAGAAAACCAGCTTTGGCCTTTCAGAAAACACAAATCTAGGCAGTTTTCAAAGACAAGTAATTTTTGAGTGGAAGGGAGTTGTTACCTCCCTGAACGGATTCAGGCATCATTTAGTCCAATTTATACCCTCAAAAGAATTCCCTCTACACCAGGTCCAACAATTGGTCACCAAGTTTCCACCTGAAGTTTCTACTGAAGGCAGCCCAAAACCACAACCATTTAGAGGGTGCTCTTATTGTTAGATGTTTTCCCTTCCCTCAAGCCCAAATCTGCCTTTATGGCCTTTTATCCTTTGATTCTAGTTTGGATTTCTAAACTCCATCAGAACAAGTCTAAATACTCTAAATAACCCTTTAAATGTTTTGGGACAGCTTCCACAGTTTGCAAAAACTCCTAGAAACATTCTAGAGCCAGTCTCCTTCCAAACATAACCTAGAGTAGACATTCCCCTTCCCCAACCCAGTACAGATGAAAATGGCAGCAGTGAAAGTCCCAAGTCTATGGGACTATCATTGGTTATTGTTCATCCTTAGTGACATCTTGGATAATCTTTTGCGTTTGTGTGAAAAGGATTTAAATTGAGGTAGTTTCACAGTCATCAGTCTGACTCTCTTTTCATGACATCATTGAAGACCATGGGCAAGATGAAAATCAAGATGGCTAGAGATGGCCCAAGATACAATAGATGACTTTGATGTCTTCAATGTCTGACCAAGCTCTAAGTATTTCATGCCACAGCACCTGCTTCAGTCAACTTCATGACTCAGTGCAACAAGTTGTTCATCTGTCCATTCTGCTGGAGGAATTCTTCTCGTGCTTGCAGTAGACATGGGTTTGAAACCTGTCAGTTCCCCTCAACCTTGTTTAGCCCATCTGCCAAGATCGTTTACTAGGCTTTGGCCACTGTTGATGCTACAACTTTTTGGAGCCACAAGTAAGAGTTGAATGAAGGTGGACACCAAAGGGGAATAAGCAGCCCTGAAAAGGGTTCTGCTCACAGCAGAGGTACTAGTCCTCCCTACATACCCCATCCATCCAAATCTATGACTCTATTGTCATCTCACCTGCTTGTACTTTCCTCTACCCAAAATCATTTTGTATCTATTTTGATCTCCCATACCCACTCCATATTCCCATTGCAGCCCTAGTCTGTAAGCTCCTATAGAGCTAAGATTGATTCATTTTTGACTTTTCTAGCCTAACAATATTTTCACTAGTAGGAGTTTAATCAATCTTGTTAATTGGATTGATTGATTGATTGGATCACTGCTCAGTAGGGTACCCAAGAATAAATCCACCATTTCCATCTAGGCTGAAGTCATTTTTTCTTCTTGGTCTAGTTCATTGTCCTCCATTTCTATCTTCCCTCCCTCCTCTTTCCTTTAGCCTGGATCCTGAACCCCTTTATCTTAAATAAACTCAAGATTCAGGATTAAAGGTCTCAAGGGTCTATGTAGAAATATGTTAATGTGTCAGTTCTTAAGAGAGCGTAAACAAATGTCCAAGTCTTTGCCTCAGATCTGGACTACTACTCCAGCCTCACAGGTACTGCCCCTTTCCAAAAGTTTTCAGAAAACAAAGAACAGAGTCTTAGCTTTGTTGGATATGTCATCTTCTTCAAGATATCCCTTCTATTCTTATCTCCTAGAGCAAAAGTCCTAGACTGAGGGGGTAGGGAAGTCAGTCAGGCCCAACTGTGTATCAGAAATCTAAGAGTTACCAATCCAACCAACTCCAAGAGGATGAGAACACAAGGGCGGCCTCTGTGAGAAGTAAATACATCTGTGCTTCTAGATTCAGCTCAAACATCCCCTCCTATACAAGAACTTTCCCAGTCTGCTGGGCTCCTGCTTTTCTCTCCTTTCTATAAATTACCTAATGTATTTTGCAAATATTTTTATTTATTTATTTATTTTATTCATCTTTAGATTTATAAGTTTTCTGTCCCATAGAATGTCAGCTCCTTGAAGGCAAGGGATGTCCCACTTTGTTCTTTATATCCCTAGAGAACTGTGCAGTGCCTTGCAGCTTAAAAAAAAGCTAGTTTATTGATTTATTGATTGTATTGATTGGTATTTCTCAGATAGATTTCATAATTGTACCACAACGGAGAAACTCATGAGATAGAGTGGAATATGGATTAGAGAAGAGGCATCTATATTCAGGTCCTACCTCTAACACATCCCTGTCATATTGGACTCTTGACAAATTACTAAGGCAAAATGGATAGGGCACCTGATTGAGTCAGGAAAAACCAGAGTTTGAATCCTGCCTAAGAGACTTACTTGTTGTGTGACTCTGGGCTAAATAGATTGATTGTTTTGGAGCCTTAGCTACCTCATCTGTTAAATGGACTCAAAGAGTTCAATGGTTCCTTTGAGGTAGGAACTCTAGGTTATGAACCCACAAAAGATTGCTGGCAGTCTCAAATTTCCTTCTCTGTCCAGAAGTCACAATGTCTATAATTGTGACCTAGCCATTCATTTCAATGCAGTATTCTTTGCTCCTGGGAATCAACAAATATTTAAAAAAGGAAGAATGAGGTTTTTAGATTAGAGACAAAATCTATTCTTGGGAGCAGTTAGGTAGTTCAGTGGATAGACAAAGCCTGACTCCTGACCTGGCGTCAGAAAGAATTTAATTCAAATCTGACCTTGGACACTTTTTAACTGTATAAAGGTTATATGACCCTGTTTGTCGTGAAACTTTAAGATAACAGAAGGAAAAGAGATGCCCTTGTCCTAAGTGGGAATATTTCAGGGGTTAAGGGAGGTTCTGACAATCCTTCCCAGGTTACTGAGGGTGACATATGAGTATATGTATATAGTATAGCATAGTATATAATATATATAATATATAGTATGTATAAGTATAGTATATTCATATATATATATATATAGTCACTTATAGAAATGCAGACATTTACTTTGGTATGTCCATTTTTTCCTATAAGTTTTCTTTGGTCTTCAGGATACGAATATCTGTGAGATCTTAGCCTTGGCCATAATGAGGATGTCCTTAAACCTCAACTGCTGAATGATCTTTATGACCTCAAGCATATTAGCATACGGATAAGGGAAAGGGGCTACTCAGCTGTTATCATAGGTAACCTGCAGAACCTGCCCTCTCTGAAGACCAACTGAAACTGGGCTCACTAAGACAGTTTAGTGATCATATTGTTCAGACCTTTAATTTTATAGATGAGGAAACTGAAAACCACAGGAGGAAATGACTTAATTTAAAATGACATGAGCAGTCTGATGATAATTACAATTCTCTACACTCTTATATAAATTAGAATTCCTCTACTTCTATCCCCTCTTCTCTCTCTCTCTCTCTCTCTCTCTCTCTCTCTCTCTCTCTCTCTCACACACACACACACACACACACACACACACACACAGGAGAAGAAACAAAGAAACTATGGCAGAAGTTAACTTTTTTGAGTCTTGAACCAATGAGTCAGTTTGGTGAAGCCCATGGACAAAACAATGCTTTTCAAAGAATAAAATAGAATACATAAGATTACAAAGGAAACCAATCATATTGAGATACAGCTACAAAATTTTTTTTAAAAAGTTCATGGACTTCAGGTTAAGAATCTTTGATCTAAATAACAGGTGATATTTCCATAGTGCAAATATTCAAAGCATTTTAGAGCCTCACCACTGCCTTGGCAGATAGGTACTTTAGTTGTTCTCTCTATTTGACACTTGAGAAAACTGAGACTTTAGAAAAGTTAAGTGGTTTGCCTTGTTTCAGAAGAGATTCAAACCCAGCTCTTCCTAATTTGAAATCAGTACTCAAACTACTCAATCTTGGTGCTTTTTCTCAGATTTTCCTAATCCAAAACCTGTGTGTGTGTGTGTGTGTGTGTGTGTGTGTGTCTGTGTCTGTGTGTCTGTGTGTGTGTGTGTCTGTGTGTGTCTGTGTCTGTGTGTGTGTGTCTGTGTCTGTGTGTGTGTGTGTCTGTGTGTCTGTGTGTGTCTGTGTTGAATTCCTATGTCCTATGACTTTTGGTTCGTATGTAGGCAAGAATGATTTACTCACTTTTGTAGAAAGAGAAAGGAGGAGGAGGAGAAAGAGGACAAAGTTATTTGTCGATGGCAAAAATTCATTTAATTGAAAGCTCTTTTAAGCTTTGATAAGTAGAGAGTTCTCCTGCTGTACTTACTGTAAACTTTCTGCTTTGGAGGGGACTTTTTTGTTTGCAGGTTTTGGGACTTGGTCACACTGAAGATCTTCTATCTTTTAGCCTTTGCACCCCAGTGGCCACCCCAGTGGCCACCCCAGGCCACCCAACCTATGACTGAGATGTTAATATTTTGTTCACAAGTAACTCTTATTCATCTCTATCTTAGATAAGGAAATTTGAGGAAGAGTCAGATAGTTTTAACAAGAAAGGTTTGCTCTTCCTGAGTGAGATTTAAAGGTAGATGAGACCTTTAACCATGTTTCTGACCAAGACATGGGTATTGGTGAACCAGTTGAATGGATGTCTATCCAAGTACATATGCAAAAGTAGCTTTCCTCCACCTGTTTTTTCTTGCACTGTTATCCACAAAAGGGATAGAACTAGAAGACAGAAGAAGAGCCAGAGAACTTGGTGGTTCCCTTGTGGGTAAGATAATTGAAGTTAGCATGAGACTGATTATGCCTAGTCCTTATTATTGAAGAAGCAGAAAACATCCAGGAGAGCCACCCTGTATACATATAAAAAGATATAGATAGCCAAATCTGAAAATAAGCATAGGTGAGATGGAGAAAGGGAAGGCTCATCAAGACATTCATCAAGTGTTAAACTTTTTGGCTGCAAAATTTCATAAAGACCATCTACTCAGCCATGTAAAGTTACAATCTGTATCATAACATTAACTATCTATCTTACTGAAATCAAGGTAGTTGAAATTTTAATGTGCTGCTTAAATGCCAAATATACCAGCTAGAAATCATCCCAGAAAATTAGGAATAGCATACTATATAATAGTGTCAATAGAAATTAACTCAATATCCCCAAAATAGTATTTTTTTTAATTTAAGGTAATGGAGTTAAGAGTGACTTGCCCAAGGCCACACAGCTAGGCAATTATTAAGTGTCTGAGGTCACATTTAAACCCAGGTCCTCCTGACTCCAGAGTCAATGCTCTATCCACTGTACCACCTAGCTGCCCTCCCCAAGGTAGTTTTAAAGGTTTATCAGATCCAGTTATTTGGCAGTTTTGAGAGCTCTAACATAATACCTATATACACCGACTAAGAAGTGCCATCCCCCCATAGTCAGGAAGAAGGTCATATGGTTTTCATAAATTGAGGCAGCAATCAGAGAAGATATTTAGGTTAGAATTCAGAAACCCTGAACTTTCATTGGCAATGCTTGTCACTTTCTGACATCACCTTACAGTTAATATTTTCCATTCTAAACTGTCCATTTGTGCTAACCAAACTATTTCTGTCCCCTTTTCTTAACAGTTCAGAGGTCTTGCAGGATCCCTAAGTCCTACTGTCTACTATAGGTGATGGAAACCCTAAGCATACCTCTCATTATCCAGCAAAACTAGTGAGTAAGAAGAATGGCCTCTTAGTGAATTATAACTACTCCAATAGCATTCAAAATCACAATATAGCCTTCTTCACATATACAGACAGAAACTAGGTTTGAAGGCTTCAGAGGAAGAAGAATGAAAGGAAATGGAAAAAATTTCCAGACTGTTCCTCTAAGCAGATTGGGTTCCACCCAATATTTCTTTGTGTAAGTCTCAGTGAAGTGGGAAAGGGGGGTGGAGAAGGGAGGGAGGAAACTGCCAAATGCTCAAACCGTATGTGGAAGTCAGTTGGTCTTAAGAATAACCAGTATTTGGAAAAAAAGGAAAAAAAATCATTTGAAGATATGGTCCAAGTTTTTCAAATTCAAAAAGCAGCTGAGTACACAAAGTACACTATTTTGATAACTTAAACAGCCAGAACAGTCACAGTATTTGCTACACAAAATAAAGTGGATACCTTTAGAAATTCCTTTGATTCCAGGGAAAATTCCCCATCAAAATGCTTGGGCAAAAGTGAAAGTATAAAGTGATTATATTTCAGTGGGGAAGGATTTTTGAAAATTGTACCAGTCCCAGAACAATACTGAAGGAAGGGTGGATTCATTCTACTGCTAACAATGAGGGGGAAGTAAGAAGGACAAAGCTGGTATGTTTCAAAACAAGCACCTTCCCAAGCCAGACCAGCCCAGCCCATCCTCTTCTGATTACCTTAGACCTGACTAGAGAGAAGTTATCCAAATGACAGGTTTGGAAAATGTGAGAAGTTAATTGAGTTAAGAAATCTACTGTGCTGAATAAGTCTCCTGGAAGGCTCAAAAATGTGAAGAAAGTTTGACCTCACACTATTTAACACCATTCTCTGCCCTGGTTTTAGCACAAGAGTAATCCTTTACTAATGGTGGGCATAAAAATGTTCATTCATTTCCTAAATTAACTATGTGGCTCTGAGAAGGAAATGGATGAAAGGGGTCCACACTCAGTAAGCATTCCACCTGCTTGGAGTTTGGGTTTTTTATTTTTAATTTAGACCTGTGATGTCATTGTTTAAGGAACTGTCAATGACAAAAGTCCCCCAACAGATGCAGATGAGCACCTGTTCTATAAGAGGGTCTTAGAAAGTTGACTGAGACATTGAGAAGTTAAGTGATTTGCCCAGAGTCATAGAGCCAGTAGATGGGTCAGAGACTTAAACCCAGCTCTTTCTGATTCCAGTTCTAGTGCCTTTTATGTTGTTGATAAGGTGGTTGTCTAGATGAGGCTATGTCTGTCACTGATTAGCTATGTGGCCCTGGACAAGTGCTTTAACCCCTCAGCACTCTTAAAATCAAGTATACAAACCAACTGACAATCTGCATTAGTAAGAAGAATTTCCACACCAGTTATTCCTCATGCCAAAAAATTAGCCTAGGATTATTGAGGTCACTTTGTACTATAGTACAAGTTGAAAAAAAATGAGAAATTTATATAATTGTGACTTTGCATATGCAATGAAAAATCAATGAATCCACCAATAAACATTTATTAAGCACCTAGTAAGTGCTAAGTGCAGGTGAGAAAACATGCAAACATGTACAAACCATTATGTGAAAAATAAATAGAAACTAATCAGAAGAAAGGAGGCACTAGAATTAAAAGGAGTTGGGAAAGGCTTCCTGTAAAAGATGAGATTTTAGCTGAAATTTACGGGAAAAGACAGGAAAGTCAGTAGGTGGAGTTTTGTGATTGATTTGGTATTTTTCCCTACTAAATTAGCAAGTTATTTGAAATGATCAGTTGCTTAGGCATCCTGCAAACCCAACCTGAGAATGTTTAGATCTTAAAAAAAAAAACACGGGGGCAGCTAGGTGGCATAGTGGATGAAGCACCGGCCCTGGAGTCAAGAGTACCTGGGTTCAAATCGGACCTCAGACACTTAATAATTACCTAGCCGTGTGGCCTTGGGCAAGCCACTTAACCCCATTTGCCTTGCAAAAACCTAAACACACACACACACACACACACACACACACACAACTCCATGAGGTTGTCGACATATACTGGAAAAAGATAGAAAAAAATTTAAAAATTATATTTTACCTACATTATCTCATTTGATCCTCACAGGAGTCTTGGGATTTCAAACATGGGTATTATTGTCCTTATCTTATACATGAGGAAAATGAAATTCAAGAGAAGTGAGGGACTTGCCCGGGTTCACACAGATAATAAATATCAGAGATGGAACTGGAATTCAAGACATGTCTGACTCCAAGTTCAGTGCTCATATTATACCATTACTATTCTATATTATATATAATATACCATTATACCAATACCAAACACTTCTTGGTATTGGTAGACCAATGGCCTTTTCATTTTTGCTCCAAGATCATAAAACATTCTAAAAAGGAATACAACTTTGAAAAAAGATTCCTAAAAAAGTGATTATAGACTGCTTCCAACTTTATATTCAAACTATTTTTTGTTTGTTTTAGGTTTGGTGATTTTGGGGTTTTTTATTTTTGTTTTTTGTTCAAATCTTTGATTTCATCTTCCCTAGACTTTCCATTAAGAAAACTCTTACAGAGGCAGCTAGGTGGTTCAGTGGATAGAGCACTGGCTCTGGAGTCAAGAGGACCTGAGTTCAAATTCGACCACAGAAACTTAATGATTGCCTAGCTGCGTGACCTTGGGCAAGTCACTTAACCCTTGCCTTAAAATAAGATTAAAGAATACTCTTACAACAGCACTGAGAATTATGACTGCTGTCCTTCATTCTCACAAAGGACCAAAATGACATCACTATGTTAGAATCAAATTAGGCACGTCCACCTGTGGCTGATCAGACCAACGTAAGCTCAGAATGCTCTACCACAGGTCAGCCACAAAGAGGCCATGAGAACATTTAGTGTGGATTCTCTAAACTTGTGTACATCTTGTGTTTCTTTTGATTCAAATCAGTAATTTCATCTGTGCCAGACTTCCCATTAAGAAAACCCCTTCGGGGCGGCTAGGTGGCATAGTGGATAAAGCACCGGCCCTGGAGTCAGGAGTACCTGGGTTCAAATCCAGTCTCAGACACTTAATAATTACCTAGCTGTGTGGCCTTGGGCAAGCCACTTAACCCCGTTTGCCTTACAAAAAAAACTAAAAAGAAAAACCCTTCGAGGCAGCAAGTGGCCCAGAGGATAGAGCACTGACCATGGATTCAGGAGGATCTGAGTCAAATGTGACTTCAGACACTTGATACTTACTAACTATGTGGCTTTGGGCAAGTCACTTAATCCCATGCCCCCTCCCCAGAAAAAAAGGAAGGAAAAAAAAAGAAAACTCCTTCAACCAACACTGAGAATTATCTAGTCCAGAATCAGACCCAGTAGGTGTCAAATAGGTCTTAACCTCAGGCTGTTCTTACTCTGAGGTCAGCCCTCTATAACATATCACACCTGCTACTGCTCTAAAACTAACCTAATCATAAAATTTTACTTTCTAATCATGGACAATTATTTAACTACGTACATTTATACAAATGGATTATTAGAATATAAAATCATAGATGTAGAACTGGTAGGGATCCTGGAATTCATTTGGAATCCACCTTCATTTTAATATTAGGGAGGTCCAGGGAAACTAAGTGAATTAATGAGTGTCAGAGGTGGAATTCACATCCTCTGACCCAGAACCAGTGCTGCATTGCAGGCTACATTCTGATCAATACAGATTAGTATTCAACACATCACTGACCGCAATTTGGTCAGTGTGACAGATTTGTCCACCAACATAGATTGTGATTCCCTCAACGACTTATTCTACTTTGGCCCAACCTGGTTATGAGGAGTCTAAACTTCAGATAGGTTGGTCCTCATATGACAAATCTACAGTTTACAAGAGGCCTAGACTCATAGCCTTCTCAGTTTGGTTGGACCTGCCAGAGCTTGTACTTAATTAGTATGGCCTTCAAGAATCCAGTTACTTCTAACTTATAAAGACACATCAGAGTAAGACCTCAGTCGAGTTTTATTTAGAGCACAGTGATTTTTTTATTTATTTATTGGAGCAGACTTTAGTGGGGTGAGAAACTTTATTAATAATACAGCATATTAAATTTCACTGCAATTAGATGCTTCCATCAAATACAGAAAATGGCACAAGCTCTGAATCTGGTTTTTCTCTCTATCTCTTTCCTCCATAATTCATGAATTTGTGTCTTTGTTTTTTCCCTCCACCTCTATTTTCTAGAATTACCATTTACCAACACTTTGTGGTCTTGGACAAGTAACTTATTTTCCCTGGACCTGTTTGCTTTTTGAGATCAAAAATCTGTAATGACTTGCATCATCCACATTGCATTTTGTTGTGAAGAGAGCACTACATATATCTTAAAGCATGTTGTACACAAAAGATTCAAAATCATGATTTACAACCCTCAATTAAGATGATATACAAAGTAATCTCTACACAACAAAATGTAAAGTAGATAATGCAAGTCTTAGCTAAAGTCAGAATAGTTTCTCAGCATTAGAAACAAAAAATAATGAATTCTTTGACCACAGAAACACTCAGTGTGTCTACTAAATCCATAGGTTTTTCTTTGTGCCTTAATGAAAGATACATCCATACCAAGAGTACATATACTTGAAGTATTTGAAGGGAAACATCAACAGAGTACCTCAGAAGATTTACCAGTCCTGACAAATTTCTAATCTATGGAATGTTAATATTAATTCAAGGATAAACCCCACTGAGTTCTAGATTAGATGTTATTGGATTCTAGTTAATAGAAGAAAAAAAAGAAAGAAAAATATACTCTATTTTATCAAACCACCATTTGTATCATGAAAATTCATGAGATGTGATGACTATAATGATGTAAATGTAGAATCCAAACAAAAATAATTACATAAAATGGAACACTGTGAAGTGGTGACCAAACTTGGTCCTAGAAAAGAATTGAGAAAATATACCCACCAAAGGCATAGATTATACACTGATTTGTTGGTGTGTGGAAATGCCTTTCTTTCAAACCTTTATTATAAGGGGCAGCTAGGTGACATAATGGATAAAGCACCAGCCCTGGAGTAAGGAGTACCTGGGTTCAAATCCCATCTCAGACACTTAATAATTACCTAGCTGTGTGGCCTTGGGCAAGCCACTTAACCCTGTTTGCCTTGCGAAACCAAAAAAAAAAAAAAAAGATAGCAATAAAGTAATGGGGGGGGGCAGGAAGTGTATTGTAGAAATCATTGGAATGGAAATTAAAGAACTGGATTCTACTCCATTATTCACTAATAAGTAGCTCTTTAATTTGAGGAAATCATTATCTATGAGTTTTAGTTTCCTCACCTCACTCATCATAAGGTTAGAATAAATTATTCCCAACATGACTTCCAGCTCTATAATGCTATGAAACTCTTTTGTAGTAATTAGAATCCAATATTGATATGTTCTATTTGATATGCTACCTATAAAGTTTAAGTAAGCTAATATTATAGACCCAGCAAAAAAGCCAAAGAAATAATTCAATACGTTTTGTGTTGTTCTTATGGAAAGGATGCAGAGGTAAAGTCTAAATAATTGCTTAATTAGGTGAAACTTGTCAAGTGATTGGACTCAAAAAAGTAGTCATTAATGGTTTAATGCCAATTTGGAAGGAGATCTTTAATGAAACACTGAAGGGATCTAGGCCAAATCCTGTCTGGTTAAAAAATAATATAGTAGTATCTACCATTTATATAGTACTTTAAGCTTTCAAAGAGTTTTAAATATATTATCTCGTTTGATAACAAAGGTGTGATTCCAAAAGTTCTCAATAGATTTGTATTTTGGGCTAAATAGATTAAAAAAGAATTTAGTGAGGAAAAATGAAAAATCTTACCTTCAATTTTAAAAGAAACCAATTTTCCTAAGTACCAAATTAAGGAGGCATATCTAGAAAGTAGTTTGTATGAAAACAACCTAAGAGTTTAATGTGTTGTAAGTAACAAACAGCTTGGGGGTGGGAAGGGAGATAGAATATATACATGAGACACTTTTAAATTTAATTTGCACAATTAAGATCTTTTCCCCATCACTTTTTAAAGTCTAGATAATTAACTAAGCAATAAACCAAGCCCTAATTTGTAGGGGGGGGAGGGGGGTTCTGATCTGAGGCTCTCACATTGAAAATTTAACAATCAATTCTCACTAGTCAGTTCTGGTTCCAAGCCACCCATGGTTGCAAGTTCAGTTTTTAAAAACTAAAAACTTATTCAATCATATTATCCAGGATCAGGACAGCCTTGAATAGTCTGGGTTTAATGCAGAGCTAATAGTAAGAACTTAATAAATACTTGTTGAATGAATTAATAATACATGTGGTTTGAACAGCGCAATCAAACCATAAGCATTTATTAAGTGCTTACTAATACAAAGACAAAAAGGGAAAATGTATCTTGCCCTGAAGGAGCTTACATTCTCCTGGTGAAGGGCACAACCTCTAAACAAGGAATCCAAGATAATTTTTGTTTCTGTTAGGGGGGAAGAGACATAGAATGGGTTCTATAGAGCTAAAACAAAAAGAACAAGTTAACTAAATATGTAGGTTGAAGGAGAGAAATAGTTAAGAATGAATGAGAGTTTTAACTGGGTAAATGGAAAGGAAAAGGTCCCCTCAACAGAGGAAGTCTGGGTTTGAGGGGCTTTGCCTCCCTCAGAAATTTTTAATTGATGTTCATCCTTTCTACCTCTCATAGTTGTTATGAGAATCAAATGAAGTAATATTTGGAAAGATCTTTACAAATTATTTTCATGAGTTACTTCATGGACATCTTAAGTTGGAAATCTCAATAGGACCATACAAAGAGAGTGGTCTAGCACATGGTTGGTAATTCAAAACTAGACTTTAGGAAAGAGGAGGGGACTGGATATATAGATTTGGGGAATCATTTGCCTAAAGATAATAAATGAGCCCCTGGGACCTAGTAAACAGAATAGAGAGAAGAGGTCCCAAGATGTGAAATGAGCTGCCATATTGCCCTTCACTGGAGGTCAGCATCAAGTGAAAGTTGTATAATCTCCTGTCAAACGTGTTGTAGATATGAATCTTTTTCAGGGTTACATTAGATGACTGCTAACGTCCCTTCCAAATCTGAGAGATTATACAAATTAATGGACTAGGAATAAAGTGGTTCCCCCAAATCCATAAAACCACAAAATCTCAGAGTTGAACTGACCTTACATCTCTGGATCATATGACATCGACAGCAATGTAATCCAGTTCATATCTAAACAAGAATCCCCTCTACCACAAATGATCATCCAGTCCGGATATGAAAACCTAGAGGGAAGGGGAAACTTGGTAGCTAGTTCTTGATAAATAATCAGGAAGACCTGAGTTCAAAAACAACCTCTGACACTTAAAACTTTGTGTGACCCTGGGCAAGTCATTGTGATAATGCTGTATTTGTTGTTATATACTTTTATTTTTAGATGCTTAGAATGAATGCTGATTTTGTAGTTGCTTTGTTGCTTTTGTTTTGTTATTGTTTACTTTTATTTTATTTTTTAGATGCTTGGTATAGACCTTGGTCTAAATCACAGAATAGTCAGGGGTATTAATGGGATTTTATTCTGAAGCTGGTTTCTTATCTTTTTTTATTTATTTTTATTTTTTTAACCATATGCACATGTATTTATTTAAGTTACAAAATTTCCTTCCACCCTCCCTTCCCACCCCACCCCCGTTCAGCGGCAAACAGGTTAATATTGTATAAACATATTTTTGATAAACATGTTTACATATTAGTCATTTTTGGTATGAGAAATTAGGATTAAGGGGAAGAGATACATAAGAGATGATTTTTATAAAGGGTTCATCAAATTCTGAAGGTTTTTTTGTTTTGTTTTTCTTCCTCTGAATGGAGATAAAATTGTCAATAGCCGATCTGCCTCCCTCAGAGTTTCTGCTACCATCAAGGATGATCATCTCACAATGTTGTTGCTAATATGTACGTTGTTCTCTTAGTTTTACTCCCTTTGCTCAGCATCAGATCCTATAACTCATTCCATGCTTCTGTTGTTTCTTATAGAACAATAATATTCTATAGTATTCATGTACCATAACTTGTTTAGCCATTCCCCAATTGATCGGCAGAGCTGGCTTCTTATCAATGATCAGGGTGAATTGAACCTCTTTGACCAACACTTACATTTTGGGGTTTTTACAGAGAATGGGTCTATCCTGACACTACTTCAGAAAGGACACTTTCTGCTTTAGGGTTGGTTTCCATTTTGATCCCTCCAGTCATATATGAGAAAAAGAATATGCCTCCTAAAGAGGGATGACAGGGTTTGCAACTGCTTCCCTCAGAAATTTTTAATTGATGCTCATCCTTTCTACCTCCCGTAGTTATGAGAATCAAATGAAATAATGTTTGTAAAGATCTTTAAAAATTATTTTCATACTCATCACCATCATAATACCTACATCTTGTGGTTGTTGTGAGGGTCAAATGAGAATATTTATAAAATATTTGTCACAATACCTTTCTTCCTTCCTCACTATTATTATTTCCCCCTATTCATGATAGCTCTTTTCTTCCATGATCATTTCCCTTACACATGGCTCTACATCAGCTCCAATTCTCCCATCTATTCTCCACCCTTATATCAACTCTTTCCTCTGCCTAGTTACAGGCCTCAAGGAGTCTAGGTAGCTTCTAAGAGAAGAGATCAGATTTTAAAAGGGAACTTTTTTTTCCTAGGAAGAAGTCCAGCCCAGTCATGGGTATCAGCCCATCTCTTCCTGGCAGTAATTATTTAAACCTGAGTCAGGCATTGTTGGTAGCAAGCCTCTAATATTTTATTTGAGCCAAGATTTGGAAATGAGGAAGTTCGACATTTTTTCAGGGAATTAAAAAAAATAAAGGTGCATCTCCATAGTAATCAAACCAAACCTAACACTCATGATTGGCTTACCCCAGAATTCTCTCCTTTGTGATCTCTGAACAGAAATAACTTAATTCCTATTTGTCATTTCACCTCCATCCAATGCAAAAGGGAAGCAAATAATATAAATGAAACAAATGATCTTAGCAAAGTAACTGACACATAGGAAGCCCTTAATAAACACTTTCTGATCTGGTTTGAATGACACATATTGTCCTTTTCACCCTGTAAACTGAACCAAGGTATCATTGAATGAAACATATAATGATGAGGTAGATAATTAGAGTTTACTTCACCCCAAAATAATTAAGGAGGTGGTAGGAAAATGAAAACATATGTAAGCCTACTTGAAAGTTCTCAGGATCTGCTTTAACCCAAGAGAGCTTCAGCACATCTACTTTTATTTTTTTTTAACCTTAGAGAGAATGGTTGAGCATCAATATAAAATTTCTGAGGGAAGGAGTTGCAAACTTTCTCATTCCTCTTCAGGAGGCACATTCTTTCATCATACATGACTGGAGAGGTCAAAATGGAAACCAACCCTAAAGCAGAAAGCACTCTTTTTTAAGGTAGATTCAGAATAGACCTACACTCTGTAAAATCCAAGAAATAGAAAGTATTGGTCTTGGAGGTTCAATCCACACTGATCATTGAGGAAAAACTAGCTTCAGAATAATGTCCCATTAACACCTCTGAATATTCTGTGACTTAGACCAAGGTCTATACCAAGCATCTAAAAATAAAAGTAAATAACTAAACAAAGCAACAAATTTATCCAAGCATCTAAAAATAAACTGAAACAACAAAATCAACATTTATATCAAGTATCTAAAAATAAAAGTAAACAACAAATCAAAAACAGCAAAACTAACATTTATACCAAGCATCTAAAGTAAAATAAACAAAGCCAATATTTCTAGCAAGCACCTAAAAGTAAACTGAAAGAAAACAACAAAACCAACATTTATACCAAGCACCTAAAATAAAAAAATAAAATAAAAATAAAAGTAAACCAATATCAAATCAAAAATAAATAAATAAAGAGGAGCAACAAAACCAACATTTTTGCTAATCATCTAAAAATAAAAAGTAAGCAACCACAAAACAACAAAACCAATATTTATACTAAGCATTTAAAAATAAAAGATAAACAACTAAACAACAACAAAGCCAACATTCGCATACAAACATCTAAAAATAAAAGTAAACAATAACAAATCAAAAACGACAAAACTACAACAAAACCAGCATTTATATAAAGCGTCTAAAAATAAAATAAAAGCAATAAAACAACAGCAAAACTAACATTTATTACAAGCAGCTAAAAATAAAATAAAAGTAAACAGAACCAACATTTATACCAGGTATCGAAAAATAAAAATAAACATCAAATCAAAAACAAGAAAACCAACATTTATACCAAGCATCTAAACATAAAATAAAAGCAGATATCAAACAAAATAGCCAAAGTGACTGTACTAATCGAATTTTCTGAGCTATTATCATATCAACTTCAACAGCAAAAGAAGCTCTGGACCAGCCATTCAAATCCTATCTCTGATGCTAAACGCCCAAGTCAGTTAAACTTCCTGGATCCCCAGGGTCCTCCTCTGTAAATTAAGGGAGACTGGACTCTAGGACGTTCTGAGATCCCTTCCAGCTCTAAATCTCTGCTTCCTCATTCAGTACGGAGCAGGGATTGGGTTCAAATCCCTCCTCAGACCAGCTTGCTGCCTTGTGTGACCCTGAGCACTTCACGAGCTAGTCTAAGCATCAGCATTGTATAGATAAGGAAACCGAGTCTGAGAGAAGTTAGGCACCTTGCCAAGGTGCCAAGGTCACCCAGCTAAGGTGATCTGAGTGGTGATTAGAACTCAGATCTTGCTTCTAGGACCAGGACTCTATCCATTCAATGACAAACCTAGGGAGAAAGGGCATAAACACAGGGAAACCACCTACTGGGGACCTACTAGGGACCTTGGAAGAGAAACAAATTGAAACCAGCTTGCGTAGGTCTTCCCAGAGTGGGGGAAAAGCAGCAGTTGGGTAAGGAATAGTTAATAAGAAATGTGCCTCTCTGGCTGTGCACATTACAACAAAGGGCTGGCAGCTCCCTGAAGGAAAAGGGCTTGTGTTCTGCCGTTCAAACTTGTCAGTCAGCTTGTGCCAGCTCCCCGAGCGTGAGTCTGCCTCCCCAACAGCACACCCTCATTCCATGTGTCTGTCTGACCTGCTCTCTTCATCTGCTCAGAGCCGCTTCTGACAACTCGGGGGTTTTCCCCTTTTTTCCTCTTTCTGTGGCACTGAGAGATCCATTGCAGCCTCTCCTGTCACTTACCACCCCCCTACTGCCACCACCACCACACCCTACCAAAGGAGGAGGAGGAGGAGGAGGAGGAGGAGGAGGAGGAGGAAGAAGAAGAGGAGGGGGGCTTCTTACTTTATGGTCGCTTCACATTTATTCCCTTTCCAGTTTCCCCAACCTCAGTTTCTAAAATGGAAGAGACCGAACTGGTGAAGGAGAGGCTCCAGGCCATCACAGTAAGTGCTTACAGTTAGAACTCATTACGGGGCGGTTGCTTGGAGAAAAAGAGAACAGTCATGGCTTGCCCTAAGTGCCGGGCTGGGGGGGAGTCAGCGATCAGAACTGTCAGATGGAACTGACAGTTGGGGCTCTGGCGGACTTTGTGAACTCCTGCTCTCTTAGGGCTCCAGGACCCACAGGCACAGGGCAAAGGCTTTTTCCTCATCCTAACCTTGTATCTTTAAGTAAATATTTTTGAGGCAGGTTGCTTAGCTGCCTTTTTTCTCCTGCCAGGGTTAAAAAAAAAAAACCCACACATTCTCCCTTTCTAAAGTATATTTGAAGGACGTTAGATCAAAATAATAAATAAAAAACTGGTCCTTCAGTTAGAAAACTTCTTTAGACAGCTATAGGGGACTGAAGATGAGTGGGGAGGGGGAGAGTATGGGGAAGGGAGTTTATAAAAAATTTTTAAATTTTAAATGAAGGTCCCATAGGAGACCAGTAACTTTTTCTTCCGTGATAAAATAGACTTTGGAGGAAAACCTCATGGATTTCACCCTAATTTTATCGCTCTTATGCCTAGAATTAAACAAGTAAAAAGAAAGTTGTTTTTTTTTTTAATGGAGCAAGTGAATTCAGAGCTATCGGTTTCCAATACTGGCTGCAGGCTGAACAAGAATTTTAATAAAGGAATGCAATACAGGCAATTGAATTTTGGGAAATGTTTTCATTATTATCAAGAAAGAAATTAGTTTGCATTTTAAAGTTTGTTCTTAAAGGAAAGGTCTTCATAAGAAGTATGAACCTTATGTGAAGCCAACTTAGTTTTATTAAACCTTACATTTGGCACTCACCTTGGGAAAATGTGGGGGAATTATTTATCATTAGCTATAGTCTACTATTTAATAAGGTGTTGGGGGGGTGAGAATGAACATCCTAAGTGCTTTAAGCATTTTAGTACACTGAATTTAGCTGTCAAAAATGAGTTTTTTAAAATATTAATGTTAGAGCCTTCCTGAGGTGAAAAATAATTTCTCTTCTCTCTGAATTTCTATATAGATTTTTCAGATTCTTAAACTAGATTTGGATTTTCATTAAGTAGCTATAATAACCCAAACTACACATGAAAGTTTTCCATGAAGTGAAATCAATTGTCTAAACTATGGTATAGCAACAGGAGTTCCCAGACCAAACTAATATATACTAATTAGACTATATATTCTTTATGTGAGTAATGGCTATTGTTGAAATCTATTGGTCATTTGCTTTTCTTCAGAAATGCTCTTTGGAATTCGGGTTGTTTTGTTTTGCTTTGGTGGAGTTTTGTTATTGTTTTGTCTTGTTCAAAAGCAGTGGCAATTTCAGCTGTCCCACTTTAAGGGACTCAGCTTTGCTCCTGTTGTTTTTGGCTCAAGTCTCATGGATTTCAGCTGCTAGCTAAAGGTTATTTTATTCAACCTTGTTTCAGGGGGGGAGGTAGAAGTGAACCTCCTCTTTTCCCAATGATTCTCTCTTATTTTTAAGTGAAATAGTTCATCCACTGAAATAGACAGGTATCTCTTTTATTGAACTTTTTTTTTAACTGAAGTATTCACTTTCTCAAATCTGGATTTGCTCCATTGGTTCCCACTCTCCTTTCACGTGGTATACTGCTGGTTTTAAAACTATAGCTTAGAACACAGTAATTCAAAAAAAAGGGGAAAAGGGATTAGGGATTTGTCATGAAATATAAATATGAAACTGGGGGGGAAAAAATCCTTCCTTAATGACAAAGAAAGTTAAGCAGGTAGCTGAATATACAGAGAGCACATTAGCAACTGGTATGGGGGAAAGGTACTAAATATATTTTTTAAGATATTATTTCATCAGAAAGAACTTAACTCCTGCCTGAAGTAAGATGAAGTACTACTCCATGTCTTGGAATGATTGTATTGATCTTAACAATAAGACAAGCATGGTGCTCTCCCAACCTCCCATTTAGGATAGGGTCCAGTCATTTGGTCACTGTCAACCTTCCAATGAACCTCCTTCAATTCCCTCCCCACCCCCTAAGGAAGGTGGCAGCAGTGATGTCTCCAGAAGGTATCCCATTCATCTTATTCCTCTTCACCACCACCACACTATATACACTTTTTACTCTCTTAAGTACCCACCCCTGTTATTCCCTTTCCCCATGGGGAAAATAAAATTATGACTTTAGAACTGGAGGAGACCTTTGAGCTCACTGAGTAAAATTCCCCTCATTTTCCAGATAAAATTAAATGACTGATCTAGGATCAAATAGCAAAAGTATGTGACATAGGGTTTGATCTGAATCTTCTAGAATTCAAGTTCAGTGTTAAGTCCACTATACCATATACCTCTTTCAGAGAACAAATAGGACATAGTTATCCCCATTTGACAAATGGACCTCCATTTTCTTATCAGGAATTAGAGGATGTCTAATGTTCTAAATTTCATAACACTTTTCTTTGAAGGGGTCCAGTGCCATAAACTACAAGTATCATTTGAAACTCCAATCCTAACTGTAACTCAATAGAAAAATATAGGCTTTGAAGAGTCTATCTTTCCATTTCCTTCCCTAGAATTCTTCTTCCTATCCTCAATAAAACTTACTGAGTTACAGGACAATTAGGCCATATGGAATATAAATATTAAATGACTTAAACATTTTAACTTGGCACACATACACACAATCTCTGTCATAGCATACAATGCAGTATATGTGTATATACACACACACATATCAGGTCATTATATTAAAATCTGTTCTGTTGGAAAGAAATGAACTTAGTTATTGTTCTAATTAATGAAGAAAAATCTAAAATAGCACGATTTTCAACGCAAAAAAAAAAATTTTGGAAGGACATTCACCTATAAACAACTCCAGTTCTAATCACTTGGCTTCCCAAATGAAGCTATCCTTATGTCACTAAATTACATTGATATAGGTTTCTCTTTGTAGAGGATGAGGTTGAAATTAAGAGTAAACCAAAGTTACTCAAGGAATCAATGAGAACAAAGAGCAATGGACAGAATGTTGGTTCTGAAGCCAAAGCACACATACTTTAAGGCAATACTTAGCTTTTTTAAGACCAAATCTAGCTTTAAGTAATGTAATACAGCTTAAGAACAATAGATTTGAATTCAAAACCCGTATTCCAATTCCAGCTTTATCACTTACTTCTGGTGGACCTTGAACAAGTTACTTGATTCTTTAGAGCTTCGTCTTCCACATCTATGACCATCTGTTCCCATTTTCACCCATCACAATATGAAGGTTAAAATAAACCTCTAAGTCCCTGCCAACTCAAAATTCTATAAATGCCTAATAATTCATTTTCTAATTAAGCAAACTCTTGGAAAAGTTGCTTTAAAAAGGGAAATTTCCAGGGCACGAGGTGGGAGAAATCTATTTTGATGAATTTTACATAAAGCTAACAATATTTTAAAAGAAGGAATTTCACAGTATCACTAATTTATATGTCCTTGCTTCAGCTCTCCAAATCATCAATCAGTTCAAAGTCCTTTCTGAATTAACTAGAATACAATGTCCTATTGCAGTGATCATCTTTAAAACCATCATTTGAAACAATCAACATGAAGCAAAGCTCACAAGTATGCTTCATGTTAATACATATATTTATAAGCAAAAGATTGTGTACTATTTTACAAACAGAGGTAGAATATGTCATTTGAATTTCATTGGGTTTTTCTTTTTTCTGAGAGGAATAAAGGCCACTGAATAGAGCATATTCAAGTTGGAGTCAGAAAGACCTGGATTTAAATCCTGCTATATTTAAATATAACCATCTTAGCTATATGATCCTGGGAAAGACATTTGATCTCTGAGATTTGATTTCCTTATCAGCAAAATGTGGATAATAGTTAATAATAATGAGTTAGTTTTTATTATAGTGGTTTAAAGTTTACAAGGCATTTTGCAAATATTAATTCATTCTTACAACACTAGGAGGTAGTCATTATTATTTTTGTACAGATTAGAAAACTGAGGTAGCAGAGGATAAGTGACCCACTGAAGATCACACAGTTAATAAGCAACTGTGACAACATTAATCTCAAGTCTTCCTAGTCTGAAGTCCCAACTCTACTTTATCACCTAGCTGCCTAATAATAATTCTTATTGTACTTACATGAGATAGTGTATGTGAAATGCTTTGCAAACATCAAAGTGGTTTGTGGCTGTATTATTATTATAATTGTTGTTATTATTATTATTATTATTATTATTACTAGGTTTCATGGGCCATGGCTTCTCTTAGTTATCCTACAAAGAGTAAAGCTGAAGGGGCGTGTCTATCAATGACACTTTTGCCAATAGAGTCATGCTTTAAAAGTCAGTGTAGTTCAAGATGACGAACAGTTAAGAGAACCAGTTGGATTCCTCTCTAATCTTCCCTTAGGATGAGTGATAATTCAAAAGCTCCAACTCTGGACAAACCTCTCCGCAGCAAGCACATTGTTTTATGACAGTCACCATGGTGACATTAGGAAATACAGTTATTAACACAAACGGGAAAGTTCAAAGCCTGGAGACGCCCAGGCTTTAAACCTGGCTAGAGATCACAGACACAACACCTTTTTGGAGTATACTCAGAAAAGATTCAGGAGGTTGGAGTCAATCTGGGGAGACAAGCAGACCTAGATGGCTTAAACAAGGAAAATAGACAACTGATGCTTCTGTTCTTTTTCCACATTATCTTTGAATCCCAGGGATATATGTCAAAGCTGAAAATAACAGAAGTGTTGAAATAGAAGGAGGGACGGGAAAGGAGGATATCAGGTCTACGCTTTCCCATCATCTTTTGAGTTGTATTTCTCAAGTTCAAAATTAAAAGAATTCTTAAATAGATTATATTGGTGACTCTAATATATTAAAATAAAAAAGGGAAACAATATACTTAAAATGTATTCTCATACTTCTTCCTTTGAATATATTTTCATATTTTAACTTTTTCTAATTCAACAAATATTTTAGTAGATGTCTAGTGTGAACTTAACATTTTGATGCTGCAAGCAGAATTTCTTACTGAGGTCCATAATTTTTTTAAATATTTTGACAACTATACTTCAGTATAATTGATTTCCTTTCTAATCCTTTCTAATCTAAATCATTTTATTTAATGCATTTGACATTCTACAAAGGGATCCATAAGCTTCACTAGATTTCCAAAAAGGTGGATGACATAGAGAAGTTAGAATTCCTTGCTTTAAAAGTATTCAACCAAACTGGTCTCCTTGCTCTTCCCGGAACTGCTCCCAAAATGGGAATATTCTCTCCCATCCCTCCACCCTTCTAATCCCTAGCTTTTCTCACAGCTCTATCGCCTCCAAAGAGTTTTTTGGACAGTTCCAATTGCTAGGGTTTCCTGCATATTACTTTGTATATAGTCTATGTTTCTTATTTTTGTACATATTGTTCTCCCTCAACTCCCTACTAGAGTCTAACCTTCATGAGGGACTAGAGAACAGGAACTATTAATTTTATTAATATAAAGTACTCCCAGAACAGGAAACTCCCTTTACCAATAAAAGTCAACATTTTCCCTGTAACTTGTAGTCTTCAAATAAATTTTTATTGATGTCTTTTGTATTTGCATCATCATAGTTTTTCCAAGGATCCCTACCCCTCTATCTTCCAGAAACTCATTCCATATGACAAATAGTATGAAAAAAGGAGGAGGGAAGAAAAGAAAAGGAAAAAAATCAGCACAACCAATCAATGAATTGATAGAAGTCCAAAAACATGTATAATATGCAATACCCGTGGCACTTACACCCTCACAAAGGGCTGAGCTAGGAGAGTCTTTGCATCTCTTCCTTTAAGTTACACTTTATAATTTCATTCCATTCACTTTGATTTTGGTGTATGTGGTTATTTTTTTCATTTACAGTGATGGAAAATCTGGCAGAGATCCATCACTGTAAATGAAAAAATGGTTTTGTTTATCACACTATTTATTCAACAGCATCCTTTATTATAGCACTGTAATACTCAATTATATTTGTCCAGCATAATTTGTTTAACCTTCCTCCAATTGATGAGAATGTTCTTTTTTTCCAATTCTTTGCTATTACAAAAAGTGATATCCTATAATTATCATTGCTATAACTATTTTCATGTATATGACCCAGTTATGGAGTCTCTGGTCCAAAGGCTATAGTCATTTTAGTCATTTTATTTTGCAAATTGCTATATTATTCCAAATGGTTATACTAGTTCACTGTTCCACCAACAATGTATTAGTGTGCAAATTATTCTATAATTCCTCCAACATTAATTTGCCATCTTTGCTAATTTATAAGGTATGAGATAATATCTCAGATGCAACTTAAAGTCTTAAAGGTTTGCCTAAACATCAAGGTTTTAAATGATTATATGTAGGTATACACAGTCAATATGTGTCCTAGGCAGGACTTAAACTTTGGTTTTCCTGCCTTTGAGATTGGTTCTCTGTCTACCTTGTCATATTTACTCTTGAGAATTGCAACTATTCTATTTTTGTTTTTGAAACCATAGTATGTCCTAGAGTATCGCTGAATAAATTCTTGTTGATTTAAATCATTTTTTGAACAATCTTTGCTCCCAAAAACTTATATTCTAATTGGGAAACTAAATTGACACTCAAAGAATCACAAAACATCACAAAAAGAGAACCTAAAATCACTCAATCCAATGTTCCCAATTTATGTAAAGCAAACTGAGACCCAGAAAGATAAAGTGACTTGCCCATGATTATGTAATTAATGGGTCTTGAACCAGGGTCTTCTGATGATAATCCCAGTGAGTCTTATACTACATCTTATTTCAGAGCAAAGTATAATATTAGGAACTCTAACAACTCTAGAAAGTGAAAGGAAAGAAATGTCAGTAAGTACTGGATTGATAAGAAAAAGTCTCATGGAGAAGGAAGGAGTTAGTCTATTAAAGATGATTAGAATCTGGATAGACCATAGACAGGAGTGCCAGAGGAAGGAAAATGTAGAGAAAGATGTGTTTTAGGCAGAAGTGAAAACATGTGTTTGAAGAATGTGCCTGATTGATACTAAGAGTATACATTGGATAACAGATGCTGGATGATGGATAGTAAGAGAATATATTGAACAATAAGATTAGGACAGACTTTGAAGGATCTTGGAAGAAGGAAGGAAGGAAGGAAGGAAGGAAGGAAGGAAGGAAGGAAGGAAGGAAGGAAGGAAGGAAGGAAGGAAGGAAGGAAGGAAATTGGAAGGAAGGAATATATACTTATTAAATATTTACTTTTATGCCAACCACTGTACTAAGCAGTGGGGAGAAAAACAGAAAAGTCATTTAATCCCTGCTCTCAAAGTCACATTCTAATTAGGTGAGAAAACACATACAGGAGGATTCAATGCCAGGGCAGATGAAAAGGTCCATTGATCCAATTCAATACCAGGGAAGTGGTCAGACATAGAAGTTCTTTAGATATATCAGCAGACTAGAGGGCAATGCCTGAGGGTCTGGAGGTTGCCCTCTAAGGTTATCTTACATTCATTTTACATTGCATATATATATATATATATATACATATATATATATATATATATATATATATATATATATATATACATATATATAGATTCAGTCATGTTGTCTCCACCATTAAAATGTAAGTTCTTTGAGGGAAGGTACTGGTTTCACTTTTTTTTTTTTTATATTTCCAGCATGGTTCCTAGGACACTTTAAACATTTAATAAATACTTGCTGATTGCTTGCTTGATTGATTTGGCTATGCCAATGAAGCAAATGGTCAAACTGATCAGAAAGCAAGGCTGAGAGAATTAGATTTAATTGGGTGTGTCAAACAATTAAAGCCTTCTTTGAGAAAGACTAGTCTCATGGAAGTATGTAGGATACACTGAGAACAGAATATGGAGCACTGAGACCAGGCAGAAAGAAAGCTTTTATAGTGATCCAGGCAGGAATTAATGAAGGGCAATGGAAATGGAAAGGATAGCCATGAGAGACATTTCAAAGAAAAAAATCAACAGGATATAGCATGTGGATGAAGGAAGCAGATAAAGGAGAAGTTTGAGTCCAAAATGTTTAGTTTCTTCCTTGGCAACTGGGTTTAAGGAAAAAAAGGTGAAGGACAGTGAAAATCTTCACTTTCTCACATAACAAAAGGTTGATGAAACTTAAGATTTTAATAACCTAAAGAGAGAATAGACAAGGGGGACATGACAGCTACCTTTATCTATTTGAAGGGATCTTATATAGTGAAAAGAATAAGTCATACTCTGGCTTAGCCCCAGAAGACCAAGAGGCAGAAGATTTAAAGAAATGAATTTAACTTGCAGTAAAGGGAAAGGCTCCCTGTTCCTGCAGGTCTTACTGCATGGTCAGTAACTTTGTATTGTCTTTGTTGAGGAGGTGGTTTGTTGTCAGATTCAAGTTTGACTAGATGGTCTTTGAAGTCCCTTCCAAGTCTAAGTCTGATTCCATGAAAATGATTCCTATCTAGGGACTACAGCAAAAATAGTGGGTACAATATACAACCGGTATGATTGTTCGCTGCCATGGGAAGAGGAAAGGGTAGGAAGATTGGTAGAAAAAATGTGGAACAGAAAACTGCAAAAGGGTGAATATAAAAAACTACACTTGCTTGTAATTGGAAAAAATAAAGAAAATTATGAAAAAATGAGTTGTGGCACAGGCAACAAGAAAATGAGGAAAGGGATGGGGTGACAAAGGTGGGGAGGGAGGAGAAAAAGGAGGAGGATATGATGTGCCTTCTTTGAAATATAATGAGTTTGAATGCAAATTAAAAAGTGGAAGGAGTGGAAATTTAGATTGGAAATCAACATAAAACTGAAAGTTGAAAATAAAAGTATGATGAGAAGAAATTATAAAGAGAAAAGAGACATAATGGCCTCCTAATTGGTCTCCCTGCTTCTAATCTCTCTCCACTCAAAACCATCTCATATATAACATGGTTCATATCACTCTTCTGTTCAAAATTCTATACTGGCTCCCTATTACCTTGAGGATAAAATACAAACACTATAGCCTAGACTTAAAATCCAGTGCAATCTATTTCTGCTTTCCAATCATTTTATTATTCCTTTTCATGAGTTCTCCTCTCTGCTTACCTTCTCCTAAACTTGACATTCATCTCTTGTCTTCCTGCCTTTGCATGATCTGTCTCCCACCCCTAAGATATCACTTCTACTTCTATACTTCCTTCAAGGTTCAAGATAGGTACCAGCTCCTCTTTTAAGGTTTTTTCCTGATCCTCCTAAATGGTGATTTCTCTGCCTTCAAAATACCTTTGAGATTATTTCTCTAGGCACATCCCTCCAATTTTGTCTTTGTATTCCTGTTGCCTAACACAGTGTTTTCAGCATCCTAAGCAATTAGCAACACTTTGTTCAAATGGATTCAGATAAAGGATTTTAAATTTGGAAAGAACTTTAGAAATAAACTCATCCAATTGCCCTTCCAAAGCAAGAATTCCTTCTACAGTAACTCTGACAGAGTCATTCAACCTCTGATTACTTCCAGTAAAGGTTTTGCCAATTAGAGCTGGATATGCCAGATTGGCAACTGGCAATGAAAATTTATCCTTTCACCCACCTTCCCATACCATTCTTCTTTCAGTCAATGCATTTCACTTGGAATCTTTGGGAAAGATTGTAAGACTTCATGGTAAAATAAAAATGATTACCCCCTTCCTTCCAAAAAGTACAGAATCCCTCCATCATACTTTAAGTATATATTTCCCTGAATCCCCAGTACTTAGTATAATGCTTGCACATAGAAATTGCTTAATAAAAATACTTTTTCATTCATGCATTCTTCCTTCTTTTTCCTACTTAGTGGATCCTTGATCTTACCCATCTTCATATATATATATATATATATATGTGTGTGTGTGTGTGTGTGTGTGTGTGTATACAGATTATATATATATATATATATATATATATATATATATATATATACTTTCTCCATCCAGTGTAACTTTTAATTCCTTTATGCTTTCTCATCCTTTGAAATTCCTGGATTCCAGATTCACAGAATTTCAGAGGGATATCAGTGGCCATCTAATCCCAATCTATTTCAGAAAAATGAATATGTTCTACAAGACACCCAACAAATAGACCCTTAGAGAAAAGGGGGGGGGGGACCCAGAAACTCCAAAAGCAGAGCACCAAGCTAAAATGGTTTCTTTACAGGCATGCAAATACAGTTTCCCTTGTTGTTACTTCTGGAGCCAAGCAGTTGAAATTCTCTTCCATGTGACAGCCCTTCAAATACTTCAAAATAATTTTCATGTTCTTCTTGAGTCTTCTCGTCTCTAGGCTAAATATCCCCAATTTTAGTCTGCTCCATAGGCAATCTACTCAATATACTAGAGTTTTTGCTTTTTTAAAATACTGTATGAATAACATTGTATTGCATGGGCATGTGAGCATGGATGGGCACTGAGTTCAGTTATAGGATCATGAGCCCACAGGGATAGTCGCATAAAGATGGCACATTGAGATATGAGTCATCTAAACAAGGAAAGCATTTTCTAAAATCAAGTCATCATCCTCTGCCAAATTTTCCATCATGCCATACTAAGATTAAGCTTTTCCTTTGGAAAGAGAATGGCTTCTTCAGACAAGCACACTCTGCTATATTTCTTTGCCAAGCACAATAGCCCACCCAGAAATGGGATTGTTACTGAATTACTGTTACTAATTTTAGATGGATCATTAAGGAAATGGATTTTTGGATAATAAAGGAAGTTTTCCCAGCATGATACACAATGATAAAAAGTTGTTTTATTCAAACCAACAACAGGCAAGGATGACTGTGTACTTTCTTAATTCATAGGATCAAGAGTTATCTAGTGTAACATCTGCATTTACAGATGAGGAAATGGAGCCCCAGAGAGATAGCTTAACATAGATTATATATAACAAAACACAGATTCAAAACTAAGTCAGGGCGGCTAGGTGGCATAGTGGATAAAGCACCGGCCCTGGAGTCAGGAGTACCTGGGTTCAAATCTGGTCTCAGACACTTAATAATTACCTAGCTGTGTGGCCTTGGGCAAGCCACTTAACCCCATTTGTCTTACAAAAAAACCTAAAAAAAAAAAACTAGTCAAAGCAATAAAGGTCTGCATTAGGAACTGTGATATAGCCTGAAAATACTGATAAATAATGGAATTCACTGCTGGACTGTGGAGCAGTACATATATTTCCTTATAATTCATCTCTTGATACTCTAATAGATCTGTGATTGCATTAAATCACAATTCTCCTTCTTTCTCTTCCTATTTGATTCCAAAAAATGTCATTCTGTAAGACCTCCATGGAGACTGAACCAAAATGCTAGAGGTCTTCCTTTGGTTCTTTAAACAGAGCCAATAAAATTGTAAAGGTTTTCATCTATTGACTCTCCATCTTCTAGACCAGTTGCCTCCATTTCTGGACAGGCCTGTCCTTGATCAGTTTTTGGATGGCACTTCTCACGCTCATGTTATCATAGATAAAGCTTTATACTTATATCCATCATGTGACTTTTCCTAATCTTTGACTTCCTTATGATTTTAATCCATATAAGGCCATTTTGTTCCAAGATTCACAACCATATAGCTACACTGAGAGGACATTGGCAAGAGACTTTTATGGTAATGAGCACTTTCAGAACATTAAAATAACTGTAAAATTTTTAAATATATATAGAAAACATATACAATATATCATTATTTACTTCAACATTCCACCTTAAAACCATTTTTGTCTCCTTGACATTTTAGCAGACAGTGGTCTAAGTTTAAATTCTTGAAATAATTTCATTAAATCCTTTCCAATCCCTCAGGTTGACTTTTCCCAGAAATATCATGATGGAGTTAGGATGTAGTCTATGAGAGCATCTGCTTCTCCTGAACTCTAGCACCAGATGGAACTGTTTAGGTTGTTGATACACCTATGCTTGCCAGGAAAAGGGCCTAGTGTTAATGGGACTAAGTTGGTCACTCAGGGAATAAAAGTAAGTTGTCCTTTTCAACAATGGATGTAATTCAAGACTGTCTTCTGTCCTGAGCTCCCAGATTTCAAAAGGCAGCTGTAACAGTGATCATTATTCTACAGAGGCTTAGCATAGCTTCATAAAGCACATTAAAATGAGTTATTATAGCCATACAAAATTAGCCTACAAGCAATTCTTGGCTCTATTGCCTAGTAACTATGTGACCTTGGATACTTCACTTCATTTCTCTGAAACTTGAGTTGCTCATAAAATTAGATGACCTATAAAGTTTCTTCTGTCATTTTACGATTCAGTTAAATTCAATAAGAATTAATAAGCATCTACTTTAAACACTATATAAGTTCCCAGAGATACAAAGACAAAAATAAAAAAATCATACAGCCCTTGCCCTAAAAGGGCTTACATTCTACTGGAGGAGGAGGGGTGTGCTTTATAACACAAAGATAAGTATACTACAAAGGAGGGAGGGTATTGTTATAAATGGCTCATGAATACTTGGTCCAGAGTGATTAAAATTTTTTTTAATTAATACATTTTAATAAATGGCACACTTCTCTCTTAAGGGGGGAGGGGCAAGGAATCCAGGAAATGTTAGGTCTTTTATGAACTTTGAAAAGCTTTGCTCTTGCCCTTCATGCCAGTCATTAGCTGGGGTCACAATCTAATTGATATAATTCATCCCCATAAGTTTTCCCCACCCTGCTCATTATACTAATGAGCAAAAACAGCTACCTCCTTGAGCATGAAGGATACAGACCCTAGGTTTACTTAGAACTAGGTGGGGTAGACCTGCCTAATCTCAGATTTTTTTTGATCAGGTGAGGCTAAGTTTTTTTGTTTTAACTCACACACCTGCCCATAGGCAACATTACAGGCAGATCCCAGTTTTTGTAATGTAAACTAACGATTTTCCCTTCACATTCTTGTGGAACCCCAATACCCTCATATTCCTCAAAGGTATGATGCAATCAAAGGAAAGCTCCCGACCATATACTAAAAGGATAAAATCTAGACAGAAAAAGGACACATGCCAGATAAGAAGCATGGACTTAAGAGGAAAACTAGACGAAATTGTGGACAAATCTTGTCAACTTGTTTGAATGTTAAGCAAATGGTCATGAGAAAACTAGAATATACTTTGATTCTCAATAAAACTCAAATTTTGAAATAATTTTTTTCTAAGATAAAAGAAAATTGAGCTTTTCAGAAAATTAAACATGTTCTTAAAAAACACTAAATATTAATCTAAGCAATTTCACTTTGCTTTTTAACTATTTGCATCTAAGCTAATTTCAACACAAAATTTAATGTAGCACTTTTCCATTCCTTTCCTCCTACATCCTACATATTTATGAAACTTGTACTATATGCCAAAGGTCTTTAACTATGTAATATCACAAATAGTCAGACTTTTTCAATGTATTGGTTAGCTTTCCTGCATAAATTTCTTTTTAATTTTTTTATTCTTTGTTATATGACTCTCTGGACAAGGGAAAAAGATATTGTAAAATTTAGCTAACATCCAAATGAAAGAAATCAACAAAAATTTATTTTTTTAAAAGAGATACAAGATGGAGCAGCTAGGTGGTGTAGTGGATAAAGTGCCAGCCCTGGAGTCAGGAGTACCTGGGTTCAAATCAGGTCTCAGACGCTTAATAATTACCTAGCTGTGTGGCCCTGGGCAAGCCACTTAACCTTGTTTGCCTTGCAAAAATCTTTAAAAAAAAAAAAAAGAGAGAGAGAGAGAGATACAAGATAATGGGAGGGGGGAGACACTAATATCCTGGAAGATCATAAAAGCCTTAATACAGAAGATGTGACTTAGTAATATAATAACTTCATTTATATAGCACTTTAAAAGACTTGCAAGTTACTTTAAAATTACCTCATTTTATCCTAACAACAACCTTGGAAAGTTGGTGCTAATGTTGGTTAATTGATTCATTCTTATCCTTTATTAATGGAAGAAGAACAGAATCACTATGGTTGAGACAAATTACAGTATGTCCAGCTGTGACTGATCAGATCAGCTTGGAATGCTCTACCACAGGTTGGGCTCAAATAGTCCATGTGAACACCTAAGATATACACTCTGAACTTAGGTATGTCACATTTCCTTTGAATTGCTTCAATTCTGGCTTCCTGACACTCTCACTGATGATGTCATGCCACACTGGGCAGTCCTGTGCCAGTGTCTCCCAAGTTATACAATCAAATCCAAAATTCTTCAACGAGACCTTCAGTTTCTCAGTATCACTTCTTCTGACCCCCTTGTGAGTGTCTGCTCTTTGTGAGTTCTCCATAAAATAGTCTTTTTGGCAAGCAAACATCTGTCATTCTAATAACATGTCCAGCCCTTCATAGTTGCACTCTCTGTGGTGATGTTGGAATGCTAGCTAGTTTAATTCAAGAAAGGACATTAGTGTCTGGTATCTTCTCCTGCCAGATGATTTTCAGAATCTTCCTAAGGCAATTTAAATGGAAGCACCTACTTGGCACTGGTAGACTGTCCAGGTTTCACAGGCATATAGGTGCTAATGTTATGCCCTTTTACAGTAAGGAAACTGAGCCAAAGGGAAGTTGAATGATTTGCTCAAGGTCACACAGCTGGTAAGCGACTAAAGCTGCCTTGGACCCCAAGTCTCTCTCTGGACTCTATCTTCTGTGCCAACCAGCTAGTTATTTTTTCTCTGTTGTTGTTATCATTGTATAGATTGTTTTTCTGGTTCTGCTTACTCACTTTGTATCAGTTCATAAAGGTCTCCCCAGTTTCCCCTGAAATTCTCTAGTCATAATTTTCATGATACAATAATATTATGTTATATTCATATACCCCAGTTTCTTTAACTGTTAACCCAAAAAGAGGATATCTCTTCTTAGTGCTATTCTATCATTTCAGTTGTATCTAACTTTTCAAGACCCCATTTGAGGTTTTCTTGGCAAAGACACTAAAGTGGTTTGCCATTTCCTCCTCTAGATCATTTTACACATGAGTAAGGGTTAAATGACTTACCCAGGCTCACACAACTAGTAAATTTCTGAAGCTGAATTTGAGCTCAGATATTCCTGACTCCTGGTTCTTTTCTGGGTTCCACCTACCTTTCCTCTTTTTGGGGTTAACAGTTAACGAGCTGCTACAAATAGTGTTATACATGTAGATCCTTTTCTTCTTACTTTGATTTCTATAAGGATACAAACTATCAATGGTATAGCTGGATCCAAAAGTTATGGCAGCTTGCTCACTTTTTGGACACAGCTCCAAAATATTTTCAAGAATGGCAAGATCAATTCATAGTTATATACTAGTATACCTATTTTCCTACAACCCCACCCAATATTAATCAGTCCTACTTAAGAAAAATTATATTGTCAGCTTTGTGGAGGATGAGTTGGAATGGGGACAGTCCTGAGATGAGAAGACCTATTAGGAGGCTGTTGCAGTAGTCCAGGAAAGATTCTTTATCCATTCACCTTTGTTCATGATCATAGGTCACCGTTCACCTTTGTTCATGATCACAGATACTGTGTGCTCCATTCTTCTGGTTCTTTTTTCAGCTTGTATCATTTCACAAAGAACTATCCAGATGCCTCTGTATTCCTCTTGCTTATCCAGTTTAATTACATCCATTACATTAGATAACAATTGTTATAATTTATGTAACCTTTCCCCCATTATTGGATGCTTAAGTAGCTTCCAGTTTTTTATTTCGACTTTGTTTTGGGTTATTTTTTAATAAACACCAAAACCACAATCCACAACACAAGTATTGAACTTCCTTCAGTTTCTGTTACTCATGACTTGAAAAGAAAAAGAAAAAACCAAAAAGGGCTCTCTGGCCAGGTCTCACCACATTTTGCCCAGACCTAACCACAGAGTTAAAAAAAACTTAGATTTGAAAGGAACCTCAGAGGTTGTCTCAAGCAATTTCCCATTCAAAACCAAAATTCCTTTAACAATATCCCTCTTTTACTCTCTAGCCAGAACCCCCCAGGCTGAAACTGTAGGGAGGGGTAGGAAAAGAAAAAAAGTTGAAAGACTAAGACTACTGTAGCAGTGTTCACTATAATTTGTTCCTTCCCTGAATCAAAGGAACAGAATTAAAGTAGTCAGATAGAAAAACAGAATATCACTGGATGGTACAAATGGGTAGAATGTTGGGTCTGGGGTCAGGAAGACAAGTTCAAAACCAGTCTTAGATATTTATTAGTTGTGTGATCCAGGGCAGGCCACTTTTTCCTCTGTCTGCCTCAGTTTCCTCAACTGTCAAATATGGATAATAATGGCACCTATGTTATGTGACAATCAAATGAGATATTTGTAAGATGATTAAGCAGGGTCTGGCACATAGTATCAGTTTAATAAATTCGTTTTTTTCCATCCATTCAATACCAGTTCCCTGCCTTTTATTCACATTGATCGCTGTGCACTCTGCAAGGCAGTGATTATATCTTTTAATCTCCTACAATATTAGCAAGGTGCTCCATAAATATTGGATGGATGGGTGGATGGATGGATGGATGGATGGATGGATGGATGTCAAGGGAAAAATCAGTCAGCATTTTTCAGATGAAGGGTTTCACCCCCACTCCAACCCCATCGACTTCAAGTTTGAGTCAATGTCAGCCTTTGCCTATCAGTCAGGGGCTATATAAATCTTTTTTTTTTCTTTACCCTCCCTTGTCCCTTCACTCAATCAGTTTACACTCATTTATTAAGCACCTAATATATACTAGACATTGTGCTAATTGCTGAGTACACAAAAGTACATGATATTACAATTGTTTCTAGATTTTTCCATGAACTAAGGAACAAATTTTCCAACCTTTTCTCTGTCATTTCATGATATTTTGATCAGTTACCTATTTTCTGGGCCTGAAGAATAAGACTGGAAATTAAAAGAACTAAAATTCAAAATAGTCTGGTTTTCCTAGTGTTAGAGTCTAGTGCTAGTTTGAGAGGAAAGGAGAATGAAATTATCTTCTGAAATATGGTTTGAATAAGTGCAAATTAATTATTTACTTTATCCCTATTTCCTACTCCATGGACAACAGAAAATTGGGATGTTGCAGAAGTCTATGCAAGTATGATCCAAGTGTTAGAAATTACTTCTGTGGTCTTTTTCAACATCAGTTCTCTATTTCCCTGCCTTTTCCATTAGATGTTTTTTTTTGAAAAAGGCATTTTTGTCCCATTGCCATCTTACAGTCATGAGTCACTTCCAATCATATCTATCATAAAAATGACTGGTCAAACCAGAAAGGCATATTACATTGGCTCATCATTTCATCTTGTCATCCCATGTACAACAGACAGCAGAGCTGTGTATGCTACAAAACTGACTTAAAATTATATTCAGCATTTTAAAAAAAAGGACCATAAGTGCCATCACTATAAATACTTACACATAATAAACAGATGAGGTGGTCCATAGGATGGAGTGTTTGTATATGTGATACAGATTATTACTTGACATAATATGATGGCCCTTATGTGATTAGAATCACCTTGATAGTAGCTGCACTTAATTTTCAAAGATAAAGGAAGTATCCTTTTAGATAGTGGACTTTGGGGAACTGACAACTGGGCTGAACAGAGCCAAGAAAATCAGAAAACTATGAAATTGTTCAAAACTTTTTTTCAAGATGATGATTTAACTTGTTCATAGTGTATAATGTTGATAAACATGAAGCATTAGACATATATAGAAGTGACAGTATGGTGTAATGGAAAGAGCCTTGGACTTATGAACTGACTTTACCACTTGTGACCTTGGGTAAATCATTTAACCTCTTTAAGTCTCCATTTCCTCATCTGCAAAATGGGAACAATAATATTAATACTAACTCAAAGAGCTACTGTAAAAAGTAAATTAAATATTATATGTTAAATACTTTATAAACCTTAAGGCTCTTCAATAAATGCCCCAAATCATCTTAACTGTTATTTGTAATACCAAAAAGATGATTAGGTTAGTGACTCAATGGATTCAATAGAAGTACTATAACTTCTGAAGACATCTTGGGGATAGAAATAATTGAATGCAGTGAAGCCTGGTTTCAAATTAACCCCTGTTATTTTATATCTGATTGAGTATTCTGCAAGAGTTGAAGGAATTTTATGAAATTTGGTAGATTACTGATGAGAATTAACACATATTTTATGTATTCTTGGTGCTGATGTTACCATTTGGGAAAAATGAGACTAATATTTTTTAAATAAGCACATCTATAATTTTAATAGGCTTCAATGACTTTTTATTATAATTTTACTAACGGTTTTTTTATATCCCTTCATTTTTTTTTTTTAGATTTTTTTGCCAGGCAATGGGGTTAAGTGGCTTGCCCAAGGCCACACAGCTAGGTAATTATTGTCTGAGGCCAGATTTGAACTCAGGTACTCCTGACTCCAGGGTGCTCCATCCACTAGACCACCTAGCCCCCCCAAATATCCCTTCATTTCTGAATGCCCCTTCCCCCACCCTTAATTCCTATGCAGTCACACAATAAAACTAACCAACACATATGAAACATTCTACACCCATAGTCACCTACCTTTGTAAATAAGAGGAGGTATACTTTCTGACTTCAGTGCAATTTGATCACTTGGTAGAGATTACAGGAAGAAATAGCTTATAGTGGAAATATATCTTAAAACAAAATGTCACCTTTCCCAGACATTTACTTATTCTTTGGGAGGCTAAAGTGAAGAACCTTGCCCATTCTGAATGATGCACATTGTTTACCACTTTAGTCTTTAATTTCTAGTTGCATTAACAATTTCAGGATGAATCCATTGGTCCCAAAATGTCTCTCATCCCTCCTTGCACCTCTATTCACATCCATTACCTTTCAAAAGAGTTTGCTGACCTCAAGCTGCCACTCTCCAAACAATCCCATTTTTTGCAAAGGGCAAGATCATTGCTTATGATGAAGGTGCTTTGCATGTCACAAACACTCAATTCTATGGACCACTTCATCTGTTTTTCACATGTGGACATCTATAGTGGTAGCATTCATGGTCCTAGTGATATAAAAGGAAGTTATGAAGAAAATATCATAGAATCCTAAATCTGGAACTGGAAAGTACTCAAGAAGTCAGTCCAACCCCCTCACCCTAAAGATCCAAAAAAGTGAAATGTTTCTTCCAAGATTTCATAGATAGTATCAGAAGCAGGATTTGAACCCAAGCTCACCAAGTCCAGAGCCAATATTCTTTATAATATTTCAAGCTGCCACCCCACCTTCACAATGATCATCTTCTTTGTCTTGTTTAAATATATAATTTAAGGGTAAGGAGAGATTCTGTATTGTTTGAATGATGTCTCAAAGATCAAGGAAGGAACTGACTTATCATGGTTTTCAGAATAGCCTAGATTCTCTTTGGCCTGGTCTGGAAAGCACAGTTGTAAGGAAGAGACTCTTAATACTTGTGCTTTAAAATCACATTGTCTTCTTCCACACAGTGAGGGCAGTGCTTAAAACTGAAGCACGGTGTTCCTGTTCACAGTCACCCCAGAAGGTTGTATAATTCTGTCAAAATGCTGTCCCTTTTTCAAGATTTTTAGAATGGTCTTCAGTAGAAGTCACAAACATTTCATTGCTGTTATAGCAGAGTTATATCATTGGTAAAAATAAGACTGTTCCCCCCCAACTTGGTGTTCTACTTTTTTGTAACCCTTGAATCAAACTTACTTCTGACTGCAAAAATCAAATTCCGTCAAAAAAACTGAAAATGTGTCAGGAAGGCAGAGGAGTATAGAGAACAGAATCAGGAATATCTGAATTGAATCACACCCCACCTCAGATACTTATTAACTGTATCTTAAGTTTAAGTAAGTCATTCAGTCCATCTAAGCCTTGGTTCCCTCAGACTCTGATATGAAAAATAAGGCTAATAGTAGTTCCAATCATAGTATCAAACAATCAAAGTGTTGTTATGGGGAACAATTGAAGTAATTTCTATAAAGTGTTTTGCAAACTTTAAAGAGCTTTCTACATAAATAACAATTCCCACCCACCACTTTCCAGGCAAGTGCCACTTTCAATCTCTTTTTATATCCCTAGGGTCTACCAATATCCCTTGCATGTAGGACAAATAAAAATTGGATTTTGTCTAACTGAATAGGCTCTGAAGGCAGTTGCCAAAATGGTGCTGTGAATAGTTGGAACAATTGTAGCACTTTTGGAATAATTATAGATTCTATCTTAATACTTTGAAAAAGCGCTGATATTTTTGTTGAAATTTTGACTCCCTACTTTCCAGTCACATCTCATAGTCATTGATACTTTGATAGCAAAGTGATGTCAAACTCTAAAGGACCATTACTTGGATCTATTAAGTCTGCTGCATAGAAACGAATTTTAGCATTACTATACCTCATCTCTACTCTTTTGTTCTGTTAGCATTGCAATCCTGCCAAGAAGGAAATTTAACAAATTTCTAAGCTTCTTCCCTATCTAAACCTCAACAGACTCTCCTTCCTTTTCCCTATGCTCCAAGAGGCCTTTCCCCTAAAAATTTCCTTGTTCTCCATCTATTCATTGTTGCAGGTGACTTCTCATGCTAAAAAGGGCTTTTTTCATTTGATGTACCAGCACTGTTTCAAAATTCTCTCCTTAAAATGCATTTGTCCAATAAGTCATTCAGTTCCATATATTCATTCTAAAGATTCTCCATATTGGACTAAAAGAGAACAAAAGAGGAAGGGAAGAATGACTAGAGATAAATAGCAGGCTTATTTAAATTAATTTTTAAAGTGTGATCTTGTGCTTCTCTCAAGAGTTTTTCTCAATCTCATTTAACCTTCTTTTGTCTTAAAATATGCATTCCCCAGGGCACCATGTGGGGCTTTGGCTTAAACCAAAAACATGCAATTGTCTAGCTCTTCTTAAATTGACATCAACTGCAGGATGAGATATTTAAGTTAATTGTAAAAATGAATTATGGATATTTTTCCATTGTAGGACAAAAGGAAATTACAAGAAGAAATCTCACAAAAGCGCCTGAAAGTAGAAGAAGAAAAGCTAAAACACCAGCATTTGAAGGTAACTTTGGACTCTCGTTTTAATGAGATTGTATTTGTCTTGTCTTTTTTTCTTTCACTTTTTTTTGCAAGGCAATGGGGTTAAGTGGCTGGTCCAAGGCCACACAGCTAGGTAATTATTAAATGTCTGAGGTCAGATTTGAACTCAGGTACTCCTGATTCCAGGGCTGGTGCTCTATCCACTGCATCACCTAGCCGAACCTGTATTTGTCTTTTCTAATGGTACTAACAATTCAACACAAAATCTCCATTGGGGGAAGAAAAAAAAATGTTGCTTAATTAACTCTCCCATAAACATAAGAAATATCCATCTACTAATAATATTTATATGTGAAGTTAATGCCTTCTAGCTACTAGGAGATAAGTTAGAAAATAAGTTCTTGATTATTTCTGAATTTCCCAATATTTATGGGGTAACCTTGAGAATCTGGCCTCAAGGATTTCACTATTCACACTCTTGGCTAAATCCCATAGGGATCTAATCCTGGCAAGAAATTCCCTTTTGAAATCAATAAGAGCCCAGAGGTATGGAACAGACAAGCATTTATCCCATTCAAAGATGGGTGTATTTCAAAACTTAATGTGCTTTTGTCTGAGCATGGTTTGGGTTATTTAAGGGTTGCTCTGTGTTAATCAAACATGAGATCATAGACAGAAATAAACTCCAGTTCAAAAAAATCAGACTTTACATCTTCCACTGGGTGTGTTCCCTTAATAATTGGAGCACACTAGGTTTCAACATTTCATTATGTAGCTTGGTAACAGGATGCAACCAAATGACAAACAATAGATCCTTGTGAACCGCCTCAAGCAGGAGACTGTATCTGGCAAGACCTATCTGTCTTGCTCACAGTTGTCAAATTAAACTTATATGAACAGGACACATCCAGAAAAAGAAACAAAAAAAGATGAAATATCAATAGGTCATGAAATAATTATATAGGCTGTTATTATATAGAAGAGGGATTAAATTTGCCCTACCTGTCCCCAAAAGAAAAAAAACTAGGAGTAATGAGTAAAGATTTGTAAAGATACCGAACAACTAGAATTCTCACAAAAGGGCTAAGTGACCTCAATAGGAAGTGGCTTCCCCATTAATGGAGGTCTTCAGCCTGAGGCTGGAAAACCACTTACTGGTGATGAAATGAAGGAAACTCTTTATTCAGACCTGTGTTAGACTAGATGGATACTAAGATCTTTCCCAACTGAAAGTCTGTACTTCTATGACATGAATAGAATTTAAAGTTGAAACTTTGAACTAGCCAGATCCATTCAACCCTTCCTGTTTCAAAAATCACATTTCAATAACACTCTTGCATTCTCCTAAGGATTAGATCTCTCTCTAGGAAAAATTTGGTACTTTGGAATGCTTACAATGTACTCAGGCATGATCATTAAGTAATTGTGTATCCTAATTAAATAGGTAACTACATAGGCAGCAAACAAATTACTCGGGATCTGTATCCCAAAAGTATCTGTGTCCCAAAAGTTATTTAACATTCAGAATTTTCTCATAAAAGCACTGTCCTTCATGGTATTTCTATTCCTAGCCTATAAAAGTTTGCTTAATTTTATACCTGAAAAAGAATTCTGCATTAATACTAACCACCAATAGTAGAACTTAAATGTAATGAAATTTCTATGGAAAAATATCTTAAGTTTCAACCTGGGATTCCAGAAATGGGTACTGTCCCTCTCTAAAGTAAAAGGAAGTTCATTTTTATCCTATCTGTCAAGAAGTATGAGCAAGGACCCTCCCACACCCACTCCAGAACACATATCCACATGCCATCACTGACTTTGCCATCACTCCAGCAAGGCAGGGGTGAGGTACAGGGTTGGTCAGTCCATCATGTACTGTTGCTGCTAATAGAAAGCCCCCACCCCCACCCCGCAGAAGAAACTCTTAACACTTAACATTTACCAGTACTTTTTTCTTCCTTAGCCTGCTTGTTTCTTTTTTCTCTCTTACCAATTCTGACCAAGGTTTCTCTCCCTCCTACAAGGTCCTTTAAAGGTTTTCTAAAGGAATTTTTGCTGCTAGGAAGCAAAGGAGAAATCCCCAAGGAATAAAAGCAAGATGTCCTAATCCTCTCCTTTTCAGCCCCCATTTCCCCCTTCCCCCAAACACAAACATGCCATCTCTTCCTACTTCTCTCTCTTTTCCCTTCCCTCTTCCTCATTCATTTGCAATCCTTTCCAACAAAAGAGAGTATACATTATATTTTTCAAAGCGACATAATCTAAAAAAGGATATTTCTTTTTCAAAGTCTAATTAAGAGTACACGTTCTTTTCTTAAAATGTAGATAATGTTGTTATAGTCCAGTTGAATAAATGGCGAAAGTCTTGTATGTACTGACTTATGGGTCTTGAATCTGCAAAAAAAAAAAAAAAAAACCCATAAAGATTCATCTTAATTTTTAAAAGAAAGTAACATTTGAACTATCCTGGCCATTCTGTCACAGGAGAAGCACAGGGGTGCAAGGATGTGGGTAGAAAAAAAATGATAGGTTCTCATGAATATCTCTTTACTATCTCTCACATCTATCAGTCTTTCAGCTCAAATTTATTAAGCATTTACCACATCCTGGATACTGTTCTCATGCTTTCAAGGAGTTACAGGTAAATAACTATGTACAAAATGTAAAGAGTAAAAAAACGCATTAGTAGTTTGTAAGACTGGGAAAGACCATCTGCAAAAGATGGGATTTGAGCTAGATTTTAAGGGGTCAGAGCATCCCAAGTATGGGGCCAGCAAAGTCAGAGGGAAAAGAAATGGAATGGCCCATTCCAGGACCTGCAAGTAACCACTGTAGAATATGTTGAGAAGTGGGGAGTTTAAGAATAAATAGGAAGTAAGGATTCATGTTTTGGAGAATTTTAAATGTCAAATCATAGATGTTACATCTGATCCTAAAGATAATTGGTGATGTAGGTCTGGAGCTCAAATGAAAGATTCAGGCTGAATAAACTGATATGCATGGATATGTTAACTAAACCTCTGCTGCTTCCAGTATCACCACTCTAATATTGCTCATTATCACAGTTATAGTTGCCACTGAAATAGTCTTTCTTCCTCTACTCTCTCCCTCTTCCAATTCATCCTTCAGTGCTCATTTTCCTTGTGCCCAGATCTAATCCTATCATGCCACTGCCCCAAAATCTTCAATGGTTCCATATTGCCTACCAAATAAAATTCAAAGTTAGGAGCATTTTGTTTCTTGAATGGAACTGAATCAATTTGAATCAAATCAATAATCCTTAAGATGGAATATATAGATGCTTTCGCAAACTTTAGGAGGTATCTTAGCATATTTTTATCTTTTGTCCCTAAAGATTCTTTAGCCAGCGCATGTTTATGGTGCCTAATCAGGCACTATGAGTTGGAGATAAAATCCTGAGCTTCCTTTAAAAATAGCTCAGATGCCTACACACAAGACCTTTGCTGATTCCCCAGGTGTCAGTGTATTCCTTCTCTTGAAATTGCTCTATATGTTTCATGTTTACTTCTATTTGCTTAGGTATTATCTCCCCAGTATAATCTGTTGATGTTAGAGAGAAACAGTATGGGAAAGTACATAGAGCACTCAATTTGGAGCAGAGGATCTAGGTTCAAATGAATGAATGAATGAACATTAATTAAACAAGCAAAGTACTGTACTATTACTTCACTGATCTGTGAATCATTTACTACTATCTTGTGTACCTCTCTGGGTTTCATTTTCCTCATCTGTAAAAACAGGAGATTGGATCTGAAGATTTCTAAGTCCTTATCCTTAAATTTACAATCCTATGAAGCTAAGAAGTCATCTAGTCCTACCTGAGCTAGAATGGATATTCCTTCCACAAATAATCAATGATAATGCATATTTGAAACCCATTAAACCATATTAAACTGACCTCTCCCCTTTCCTAGTGACTGGTGAGTCTAATACTTGGCATTTTTTGCTGCCCTAGCCCAATTCTCCTGGATTAATGAATTTCCTAATATACAGAGAACATCTGTAGCACAATGACATCAGTGGAAGTTTTTCATGTGGGAGGGAAGGGAAAGACATGTCTCTGGGAACTAATGGAAAAAGTGTCTGACAGGGCATCAAGCATCTTGATTCCAGTCTCTGATCTACTTCTATTGATATGACTTCAGGTAAATCCCCTCACCTGCCTGGACCTCAAATTTTTTTTATCTGTAAATTGGCATAAATGGGATGTGGTGGGGTATAATAGGGTGCCAGGTGGACTGCTTTATCTCTTAGTTCTCCTTCCAAGATTCTATGTTCTGTATAATTACCACTATGAAAGAGGACAGAAGAACCCTCAGAGTTATTACTTACACCTCTTCTTACTAATTTAATACATCACCTCCTTCTAGTCAATATAGAGCACTATTAATTATCCAGAACTCTTTTCTTTGGCCTGACACCTTAATCAGGTATAGAGTCAATCCAAGAATCTTCAGTTCAACAAAAACATTTGCCTCACAAGTCTATACTGGCCTATTCACATTTCTCAATCTTATTGTCATTGGCCTTCTACTCCCTCCTCCTTTTTCCTAGGCCACCAACTCTTGCCTTCATTATCTCCCCGGATTGCTACACATTTCAGTAGGTTGAAATTATCAGTCCCATCTAAAATCAAAACAAAAATCACTTCTAAGAAGAATTTTGAAACAGGGAAGTTGAGCCTATGAAATTGTCCATAGATTTATTGATTGATATTTTTGGACACCCCCCAGACACAAGATAATTCAAGCATATGATAATGGAAAAGAATCCTCCAGACAGGTTAGCAGCCTTGAGCCATGATAAGAGACTTAACACCCAACCTGCATCGTATTGACTCCAAATAGGAATTGATTTGGCAACATGATCACAGACATTCAAACATATGTACTAAATGAAATCTATTAGTACATTCTTAAAGTCCTTTCAGATGCTTTTCAGTCATTTGTTGTTGTGTCTGAATCTTTCTGATTCAGAAAACTCCACTTTGGGTTTTCTTGGCTGAGAAAAAGTTTTCCATTCCTTTCTCCAATCGTTTTCTAGATGAGAAAACTAAAGCACATAGGTTTAAGTGATTTGCCCAAAGACTTACAACTAGTAAGTGTCTGAGGAGAGGTTTGTACTGGGGGGGGGGGGGGGATGAGTCTTTCCTGACTCTGATTGGCACTCTATCCATTGCCACACCCAACAATCGACTTAATTAATGACACTAAAGAATATTTAATCCCTGAAATCTGTTACTACAGCCTTAAATGAATCACTTAAGTGTTTTAGTTACATTTCTTAAAGTCTCTTTGCTTAGGTATTATCTCCCCAGTATAAGATGTTGATGTTAGAGAGAAACAGTATGGGACAATAGATAGAGCACTCAATTTGCAACAGAGGATCTAGGTTTGAATGAATGAAAGAACATTAATTATGAAATATGAAATAATAAATATGAAAAATGTACAAAATTAAAATAAATGTAAGGGAGATAAGAAAAAGTCTTTTATCTAATAAAATATTTTAATTTTGTACAATATTTCAGACTTACCAATGACACAAACTGTGAAAATCTTGAAATAATATTTTGTCATTCTCTGTTATTCCTAATTAATCCATTTTATATGCTGAACTATAAGAATATGAAAGTAAAATGACATTGTTTTGATTCCATGAAAAAATATATACAAATATTTTCAAACTGTCAAACACTCTATAAACATAAGTTATTGTTACTTCTTTCTACCTATCCCAGTCATCTTCAGAATCAAAGGAGAAAATGTCTGTAAATCATATTGCAAATTTTAAATGCCCTATGAAAAGTATCATTGTTATCTAAAATGACAAGCATAATGCAAGGACAGCTCTTATGGTATTTGAATCAGGTCCCCAGATTGTAGGTTCAAAAAGCTCATAGATTTAGAGGCCATCTAATCCAACCTCATTATCTTACAGATGAGAAAACTGAGTCCCACAGAGGTTATCTAATTTGCTCAAGGTCACACAGATAATAAATGGCAGAGTTCAGTTCAAATCTACATCAATCAATAAGCTTCAATTAAATACATCTTATACACTAGGTACTGTTTTAGATGTAGAAGACACAAGAACAATAGTAAAGTAGTCCCCACCCACAATTTACAGTCTACATACACACACACACACACACACACACACACACACACACACATTTATAAAATATATATAAAGTAAATACAAGTTCATTCTTGGGGAGACACTAACAACTGAGGAAAGAAAGGAATCTTCAGATGTTGCCATCATGTAGTAAAGAATATTGAATTTCTGAGTGGAGAGAGCTGGGTTTCAATAGCAGCTCTGTCTTCAGACAGGATGGTGAAATATTATTTTGATTGTACCATACAAGTAGATTTATTTTACATTTATAAAGCTTATGATATTGATCCTTCTTAAGTAAATATTATTTTGTGAAATATGATCCTAAAGTTAAACCAACTATAATTCATTTCAATCTAAAAATCACAATTACCCTTGGCCTTTACCAGATTAAGGCAATATGAATGTGACTCCAAAACTAAACTGGTTATTCCACACAAAAAAAAAAAAGTTTGCTCACTTCTATCTTATGAGTCAACATCCCTGAGCAGAGCCAACTCACCACCTGAATCTTAGTGATAGTTATATAACTGTTATTGACTCAAATTATCCCTATAAGTTGTTTAGGAGATCTATAATTTATTTTGACAGCATCATCTTTGACAGCATCATTTCACTGTATTATATACCTACAAGTCCCATCAAGTGAAAATGAATAGGTCAACAAGAGTCATACAATTATCAGAATATTTATTCACTGAATCTCTCTTAGACCCTGAGAGCTCAATGTTAGCCTTTATGAATACACTTTAACCAAGCCTGTGGAAAACCATTCTTGAAAATAGCAAAGCAATGGCAGTTAAGGACTGAGATAACCCTGGGGAACAATGATCTTCTATTTATCCACAAGTCAACTGTAGAGTGTTAGAACACTGATATGTGGGGCTCTACATTCATTTCCCGTACTGACACAAGCAAGGTACCATTTCCAAATGGGTTAAGCATGGATATAGGACAGATCCCAGAGTAAGAAAGGTCTTTCCATATTGCAGCTTTCCCCATCATTCAATATATCATGGATTGGCATAATAAATTAAATAGAAATTTTGGGGGGACTTTTGGAAGCCTAAGATGATACTCAAAGGCTTACAGATAACACAAAGTCTGTGACCAAATACTTAACCCCAAATTTTACAATAAGGTAATGTAAACACCCCATAAAAGAAAAGGAAAAATTCAATTTTTTTTCCTCTTCTACAAACGGATGGCCAAAAAACTTTTCATGGATTTTCTAGATTGTAGGGGTACATTATTCCTAACCCCATGATGTAGAAAGGATTAACTGTAGTTTAGTATGGGTACTAAAACTCTCAGTCCCCAAGTAACTTTCAGACTTCATGTTACTAAGGATTGTTGATCTACCTCAGTGGAGGGAATTCTGCACACAAAAGTCACAGGTCTAGACCAAAAGGAAAAACAAACAGAGTTTTAGGTAAGGTCCAGAATGTTGTGTCCAGGAAGGAATAATTTATCTAACTCTATCACTTAGTTGCAACAGGCAAAACACTAAACTGTGAACCTTAGCTTCTTGATCTAAATAAGAAACAATAATATTCTTACATCCTATTTCATATGGTTGTTTTCAAAAATAAAAATGAGATATTATGTATAGAGTGCTTTACAAAACTTCAAAGGATATTTTTTTCATGATTACCATCTGGCCCATGGCTATTTCTTTGTTTGCCATGAAACACTAGCAATTATAATTTGTTTTGATGCACCTAAATGCAAGTTTTCATTAATGTTATTCCTGACATCTTTTTCATTTAAAAAAATTGGTATGAAACTATTACTACTTGCTTCTATTCCTAATCTTAGCAAACAAGAGGCATTGTGAGCTGACTTTGAGACCAGGAAAACATGGATTCAAATTCCATTTCTGAACCATGCTGGTTCTGTGACCTTTCTCAGGTCATTTCATCTATTGGTTCTCTAGACAAACCTTTATGGCCAAATTATAATGGTAGAGAGAGCTTCCTCTCTACCTCATACCTAGTCTCTATGCCTTGGGAAGTTATGGAGGGGAGAAGAAAAAACTTCCTGTTTCATGTGATCATAGTTTTAGTCATTAATTAACTAGATAGGTAGAATTGCCAAACAAAATTTCTTTTAAAATAGCCATAAATAAATTTCTGCCAAAAATACAAATTGCTCTCCTTGACATTTGATGCTTTTCATAATTTGGTTCTGACCTCCCTTTCTAGATTTATTTCATGCATCAGGAATTATGTTTTGGTTGGATTTTCCAAACACAACATCTCCCATCTCTGATCATTTGTATGCTGAAATGTTCACCTTCCTCATCAATCACAAAATCAGTGAACATGTATTAAGTGCCTACTATGTGTCACAACCTGTAGTAGGCAGAAAGGATGCAAAACAATGGATGTAAAAATCCCTACTCTCAGGAAACATTCTAATAGGAAGAGAAAAAAATATATCCATAAATATATAGATTTCTCAGCTCTGCCTTTCAAATGCTTTCTTTTTATTCAAGTTCAATTTAAATGTCATATTCTCAAAAAGCATTTCCTGATCAACCTATCTTCCCCCCAAAAAGTATAATCTTTATCCTCAAATATTCCCAGAGCACTGTCTTAGATCTCTCCTTTGCCTCATCATCCTCTACCTTTTATTTCACTATTCCAAGTACATATATATCCTCTTTTAGTCAATAATAATTTCCTTAAGGTCAAAGACTATATTGTATTTTTTTCCATTTCTATATTCTCAGCACATAGTGGGTTAGATATTATTGAATTGAAATGGAACTAAATACTAGCATCAGGATGATTATTATTTTCATGGAATCATAGATCTGATTCATTCATAGATATGTATCTCCTCCCCCTACCTTTTATACAGGAAATTTAAATGACTTGCTTTGGTACAGCCAATACAAAAAGTGAACTTTGAAACTAGGTCCTTTTGACTCTTTGGGAAAAAATTCTTACTACTGTAAAGTAGTAAGTAAAAGTAAAAAAAAACTCTTCATTTTTTCACCTAAAGATTTTATTTATTTTGAGTTTTGCAATTTTCCCCCTAATGTTACTTCCCTACTTCCCTCCCCCCACCCCCCACAGAAGGCAATTTGTCAGTCTTCACATTGTTTCCATGGTATACACTGATCCAAATTGAGTGTGATGAGAGAGAAATCATATCCTTAAGGAAGAAACATAAAGTATAAGAGATAGCAAGATCAGACAAGAAGATATCAGTTTTTTTTTCCTGAATTTAAGGTAGTGGTCCTTGGTCTTTGTTCAAACTCCATAGTTGTTTCTCTGGATACAGATGGTATTCTCCATTGCAGAGACCCCCAAACTGTCCCTCATTGTTGCACTGATGGAATGAGCGAGCCCATCAAGGTTGATCATCACCACTATGTTGCTGTTAGGATGTTTTTCTGGTTCTGCTCATCTCACTCAGCATCAGTTCATGCAAATCCCTCCCAGCTTCCCTGAATTCCTGTCACTCCTAGTTTTTAATAGAACAATAATGTTCCATGACATACATATCCCACAGTTTGCTAAACCATTCCCCAATTGAAGGACATTTACTTGATTTCCAATTTTTTGCCACCACAAACAGGGCTGCTATGAATATTTTTGTACAAATGATGTTTTCACCCTTTTTCATCATCTCTTCAGGGTATAGACCCAGTAGTGTGGTATTGCTGGGTCAAAGGGTATGCACATTTTTGTTGCCCTTTGGGCCTAGTTCCACATTGCTCTCCAGAAAGGTTGGATGAGTTCACAGCTCCACCAACAATGTAATAGTGTCCCAGATTTCCCACAACCCTTCCAACAATGATCATTATCCTTTCTGGTCAAATTGGCCAGTCTGAGATGTGTGAGGTGGTACCTCAGAGAAGCTTTAATTTGCATTTCTCTAATAAGTAATGATTTAGAGCAATTTTTCATATGACTATGGATTTCTTTGATCTCCTCATCTGTAAATTGCCTTTGCATATCCTTTGACCATTTGACCAATTTCCCCAATTGGGGAATGGCTTTAAAAAAAAAAAAAAACTCTTCTAAGCTAACCTCCATGTTCTACTAAAATATGTCCAATGTTGTCCTAGCTCTTCAATCTATACTTTATCTTTACAGAAGAATTTATCTATTTCTTTCATTTACAAATAACCCCAGTCATTATAATACATTTGTGTGTATACACTCTAAACTATCAGTATGTTGTGTTTCCCTCCCCCACCTGCCGTAGACAATGAAAGGACAGAAATTGTTCTATCAGTTGTCATAAAGCCTTTTGGCTTAATAATCCAGTACCCATTGTAATGTCTTATGAAAAATAGCTGCTTGATAAACTTCCAGTTGCATTGTATTTGTTTGGACAAAAGACAAGAAATGTAATAGCATAAGACCCTTCGGTCAGCTTTCACACTAGGTTTCATCTGTCATTCTATTCTACTTAATCTAACAGAGCTCCATGATATGGTAGGAATTTTGGTATATACAAAAAGAGTATAAGCTAAGGTTCCTTCCCCTCAAGAACTTGCAGTCTTTCTGGGAGTCAAGATGTATAGAAACAAAGATATAGCGACAAAGATATGATTAAGTGCTGATATGAATGATAGCAAAGGTTGCTTCCAACTCTCAATGCTATAACACTACCAATGATGCTGCTCTCCTTTAAACTACTATTCCAAAGCCTCACCCCTGTATGGAAGTGATCAAGGGTTCTTAAAGGCTTTGGCAATGAAATATAAGCCAGAAAATGTTCTAATGGAGCATGGTGACAAATTCCACGTCAGTTGTCAGAAGCCCAGACTAGCTAATCAATCAAACTAGTAATTATCAAATGTCTTTCTATATTCTTGGCATTGTGCTGGTCACTGGGGATTCAGAGTGCTTTCAAAGAATTTTCAGTCTAACCAGGGGAGACAAATATGTGTGGGTCTTACTGGACCAGGAGTCAGAAAGTTGTTCAGGCATTCACTTGTGTCCTACCCTTTTTGACCTTATGCATTGTACTGTCCATGGGGTTTTCTTGACCAAAAAAAAAATTGCCATTTCCTCCTTCAGTGGTTTAAGACAAAGGTTAATTGACTTACTCAGGGTCACACAGCTAGTAAGTATCTGAGGTCAAATTTGAACTTCAGACCCAATGTTCTATCATTGAGCCATCTCAGCTTAAATCTGACTTCACTCAGTCCACCCTGGCTGTAGATCCTGAACATTTGGTGCTGTTGATATACAGTAAAGCCAGCTGACATTTGAATTCAGGTGCTTTTAGTAGAAAAACAGGACTCTTTCCACTGTGTCATCATCTTTTATTTTTTTAGAAGTTTTTAAATTTATTTTAAACTTAAATACAAAATAAGGGAAAAAAATTGCCATATACACAGCAAAAGAAAAGAAGATTCAATATAAAACAATAAAATCCCATTTCAAGAAAACCAATATAATAAATACTACACTTAGTTTTTCAAAGCTGTCCAACTTTACTTTGCATCCTTGGTAGGTTTTCTTTTGTTCTCTGTGGTGTACTTTTTACTTTATTTTTCCCCTCCTAGCCCCCACCCAAAGAAGACTACAATTAATCGTGGACAAATATAGGGGTATAATCACCTGCAATAGCTCTGGTGTGGGTCTGGACATGAATTTCTGAGAGTCAGGTCAGGTAGACAAACATACCCAAACACGAAAGGTTGGGAAGTGAAAATCTACCAACTTTATTTTTGGAAACTCAGACTTTTTATAGCAAAAACTTAACTCAGGAATGAGCAGTTAAAGGAGACCCAGTTTTACAATTTCCTGGGTAAATTTACAATATTTATTCTTAAAAATCTGCCTACTTCTCTATCAAAGAAACCTTTTACAACCACCTCCAGAGCCACAGATTATCCTAGGTCAAGGTTCACTGGTGAGCCAACAGATCCATACAATGAGCAATAATCCATACAAATCTTTGATGGAAAAAGTCACCAAGTATATGTGAATATCACTCTCTGGAGCTGGCCCTCTACAGGGGTAGAGATAGAGATATAGATGCATATACATGGATATACACTCATATATGTAAGATGATACTATGCTTATGTACATTTGTTATGTTTCTCTGAAAGTGGATAGTATTTTCATTGTCCAAATCTTTCCATGTTTTTCTAATTCAACCAGTTCATCATTTCCTACACCACAGCAACATTTCAACCCAATGATATCCCATCTGAGAAATTACCTATCAAAGTTTTCCCCCAATTTTCTGCATTCCTTCCATTCTTGGCTACATAGATTTTATTTATACATGAAAATTTTAATTTAAAATAATCAAAATTATTCATTTTACATTTCAACCTTATACTATAGGGTAAAGTCTAATACTTCTGAATCTCCTACCTTTCTATTTTTCCCATTTTCTTTGAAGTTTCTGACCTTTTGTGCAAATGAATTTTGTTATTATTTCTTGTACCTCAGTATGAATTTTTTTTACTAATCTAATTGGGATGGTTTTACATAAATAGATTAGTTAGGTAAAATTGTCTTTTTTATTAAATTGACCTTACCTACCCTTGTACAATAAATATTATTTCACTTATTTAGAACTGACTTTATTTGTATAAAAATGTTTTTATGTTTATGTTCATATAGTTCCTGTGTCTGTTTGGCAGGTGTTCTCTCAGATATTTTATACTAAATGATCTAAATATTGAATAATATGACTTACTCATAGTGTAGTTTTCTTAGTTTTCTTTTTTGATTAAATCTAGTTTTAACTTTGTCCAAAGTCATAATTACTATTTCTATTTTTTAATATAATAAATTCTACTCCTGACCTTCATATTGTTTGTATGTATCTCTCATTTTTATATCATTTCCTGAAAGTAACATATTGTTGAATTAAAGTTTATAATTTGATATCAGTTTCAACTTTATGGATAAAGCTATCCCATTTATCTTCTAAGCTATAATTACTTGCAGCCTATTTTCTTCCTTTCTATTTTTCCTCACAATTCTCACCCTATTCTTATCTCTCCTCAGCTTTACTTCAGTCAGCTACCTTAACCCATTCACCCTCCAGGAGTCCTTTTCTTATCCTCTCTACCACCACCCCAGATCCTATCCTCTTGTCCTCTTATTTCTTTGTGAATTACAAGTTTTTTATACCTTTACATATATATATATAATATTGATCCTCTCTTTAACCCATTCCTGATTAGTTCTGCATTACCTACCCTCTAGCCTACTAACTTCTCTATCAATTTTTCCTTTAAAATTCATTTGTATAAGATAATTGTTCCTTTTTATATCTCCCTAGACAGTTTTATTTTTTTTAGTAACACCCCATCATGCTCAGCTCAGCCCAGCCCAAGTCTTTCTTTCAAACTACCCCAATAAAAATGAGAGTCATAAGAAAACTGACCATTTTTTTCATGTGTAAGAAGTAAACAATTTGACCTTATTGAGTCCCTTATAAAAGGTCCTTAATATTTGCCTTATATTTCTCCTAGATATTATGTCAAATTTTCCTTTAAGTTCTGTTGTTTTTGTCATAAAGCCTGAAAGTCTTTCAATTTGCTAAATGTCCTTTTTTTTCATTCAGGATTACACTTAACTTTGTTGGTACAGAAGTTGCTAGATTTTGTGTAATTCTTATTGTAGCTCCATGATATTTAAATTGAGCGTTTTTTCTTGTTACTTCCAATATTTTCTCCTTAACCTGAGAGCTTTGAAACTTGGCTATGATATTCCTGTAAGTTTTCCTCCTGGAATCTCTTTCAGGTGATGATTGGTGAATCTTTTTTTTTTCTTTAGGGAAACTTTCCTTGATAATTTCTTGTAATATTGTATTAAAATCTTTTTTTAATTGTAATTTTTAGGTAATTTGATTATTCTTATTATTTCTCCTCAATTGGGTCTCCAGATCAGTTGTTTTTCTGATGAGATGCTTCACATTTTCTTTTATTTTTATATTCTTTTGATTTTGTTTTATTCTTTCTTGATGTCTTAGAGAATCATTAGCTTCTCTTTGCCCAATTCTAGTTTTCAAGGAATTATTTTCTTCCTTAAGTTTGTGATTCTCTATTTCAAGTTAATTGACTGTCCATTCATAATTTTCTTGATTTTCTTGGGTTACTCTTTTTTTTCTGTTTTGTCCTTGATCTCTCTTATTTAATTTTTAAAGTCTTTTTTTAAAGTTATTCCAAGAACTTTTTTTGAGTTTGGATCCATTTGACATTTCTCATTGAAAAAGCAGTATCGTGCTCGCTTCAGCAGCACATATACTAAAATTGGAACGATACAGAGAAGATTAGCATGGCCCCTGCGCAAGGATTACAGGCAAATTCGTGAAGTGTTCCATATTTTTCAGAAGGTAGAATAGATATAGAAAGAATTCATAGGTCACCTCCTCTAATAAATCCCCATATAAAGACACCTAGGAATGTCATAGCAAAACTTATGGATCCCCTTGTCAAAGAGAAAATATTACAAGAATCCAAAAGCAAGCAGTTCAAATATCAAGGAGTGACAGTCAGGATCACGCAAGACTTTGCAGTTTCCACTATAAATGAGAGGAAATCTTGGAAAAAGCAGTATCTTTTTTTATCTCCTTTATTTTCCACTCAATAATAATCCAGATCTTCTTAATTCCCATAGTAGCTATCTGTGTTTAGAGTCTTTCTCTTTTGCTTACTCATTTTTATCATTTTGTGGCTTTATTTTGTTTTTAGGAGCTATTCATGTAATCAAATTCTAGTCCTGAGGGATAGGGAATGATGCCCCAGAGACCAGGTTCTTTTTTACTGTTATTTTCTGAGTTCCATTCTGGGGCTCAACCTTGAATTCGCTCTATTACTAAGGTACCACTAGAATCCTTATCACTGTCATACTATCCTGCAAATGGTCTTGTTCTCTGAGGTCCCTCTGGTTGTTGCAAACTATAGCTGTCCTCTCTGCCCTGGAACTGAAACAAGGGATTCTGCTCTCCTGCAAGTGCCCACAGCCAGCAGGGTCCTTGCCCCTCTGCTATTGCCTTCACCAGGTGTGTGTTAGCTCCTTCTCCCTTACAGTGACTGTCCAATCCAGCATGACAATGGTCAATATAGCTGAGCTTGTCTTTCCTTGACAGTCAAAGGTCCTTCAATCTTCTCCTCCTCATCCTTCAGACCCCCCCCCCCATATTTGTCTGTGACAAGAAAACTTCAAAGACTGGAGCTCCTCCCTATCCCAGCTGCCCTTCAGGCTTGTTATTTGTTGAATCCCCAGAGTTGGCCTGGAGGCATTTGCAGGTCTCTCTAGCTGAGGTTCTGTCCCTGGAGGTCAGGTCTTTCCTGGGGTCTTCTCGGGTTGTCTTAGGAGAACAACTGCTATTTTGTTTATTTCTACTGCTACATTCTCTCTGAGGGAATGTTCTGTCTTTTTCTATGGAGGAAATTTGAAGAGCTTAAAATTTTCTAACATACTCCACCCATTTTATCCTCTTATGAAATTTTAATATGATACATGAAGCATCTAACTAGGCTGAAAGCTCATCTTGTCTTTCTTCTCTGGTGTCAGAAAAAAGCCTTGAGGGAGAAATGGCTCCTGGATGGAATAAACAATGGAAAAGAACAGGAAGAAATGCAGAAGCAAAATCAACGAGACCAACATCAAACCAAAGTTCTAGAGCAGAGCATCTTAAGGTACAGTTTCTTTTTCAGTAGATTCCCTCCTTTTAGGAGGAAAAGAACCAAGTTCTTTAAATGCTTAACATGTGTGGGGACCTGTAGTAAGCACTTTAAAATAAGTTTGGTAGTTTGGTAGTTCCTTGAGGACAGGACTGTCTTTTACCTCTTTTGCATCCCTAGCACTTACTTAGGGCATTGTCTGGCACATAGTAGGTGCCCAATAAATGTTTATTGAATTGAATTTGAAATGTTACTTTATTCGAAACTCACAATAACCCTGGAAGGTAAGTGTTACTCTTTTCTTCATTTTACAGTTGAGGAAAAAGAAACTAAAATATATTAAGTGATTTATCCAGAGTCATACAACTAATGCCTGAGATTGGAGCTGAATTCAGGTCTTCCTTGCTCCAGGGCCAGGGCTCTATCCATTGCATCACTTAGCTACTTCTATAACCATAAGATTTAGAGATAGAAGGAAATTTGGTTTCCTTAGTCTATCATTTTACAAGACTTTAGATACCTAAATACCTTTCTCAAAGTCACACACACAAAGAAGCGTAGATGGGACTCAAACTCAATTCTTGGACTCCTAATCTTTTCCTTGTACCACTCAGTCATCTTGACCTCAGTTGAGCGATATGAAAAAATAGACTGAGGTTCAGTGAAAATTCCCAGTTTCCAAATGCTCTTAAGCTAACTAGATTCTGATTTGTTTTACTGCATCAGCCTTGTTATCATATCTGTCTATTCTTTTTAAGGTCTATTCATTCCTATGATTCTAAGTGTAATAACCAGTCATGAGGCACAATCAAAACTTTCATTTTGGTTTCTAAAGAAGACAAGGGAGGCACAAGCAAGACCACAGCCATGGAAAATATGAACCCAAACTTTAGCTGAGCCTCACATGTGAAATGAAAAATGTCATTGTCAAGACAAGAATCTATCTGAAAAGGGGTTTTTTGCCCAGACAATTCTTCCATAACCTTTCTCAATCAACACATTAGTGACTAGAATACCTCCACAGGCTACATCCTCTTATTTCCCATGATTTTCTAGATCACTTAGTCACCAATATTTATCCCCTTCTGGATAGTCTATCCCTTTGTTAGCACTACAACCTACCAGTCACCCTTAGGTATGACGGGCAGGTCAATAAAAACCTGTTTGCAGGTTGAGTTTGGAGGCACATGCCTATAATTCCCACTGCTGAGGAGACTGAAGTTGATGGCTCCCTTGAGAATTCTGAGTTCCAATGAGCTAAAACTGAATAATCTAGTGTTTGTTAACTTAATTTGACTTTAAGCCTTTGGTAACTGGGGGCCACCAGGCTGCTGAAGGAGGGAAATAAGAAAACCCTAGATTGTAAACAGAAAAAGTAAAAGCTTCCATGACTGTCCATAGTGGGACTAGGTGACCATATACTTCCAAACTAGGTGATATAAAGAGGATGGGGAAGAAAAGAGAGAGAGAGAGAGAGAGAGAGAAGAAAGGAACCTGAGGGGAGGAGAGAGAGGGAAAGGGAAAAGAGAAGAGAAAAGAGATGGGATAAAACTGTTGCATGCTTGAACTTCTCTTTTTTTTAGGGTATTTTTTTTGCAAGGCAATGGGGTGAAGTGGCTTGCCCAAGGCCACACAGCTAGGTAATTATTAAGTGTCTGAGGCCAGATTTGAATTCAGGTGCTCCTGACTCCAGGGCCGGTGCTCTATCGGCTGTGCCACCTAGCCATCCCTGCATGCTTGAACTTAAATGAGGCAGGGAAGATAAAAGTATTTTGAAAAGCTAAAATGGAAGGTAGGGTTTTTAATATTATTGTCTAAAAGAGCCATTCTCACAGACTCTTTTAATTAAAATTAAAATGGATGGTAAGAACCATGATTCCTTAGTTTTTCTTATCAGATTGTCCCCATTTAAATAGTTCAAAAATCATGAATTTCATTAGTATAAGTTCTCCTTTTACTGATGCAATTTGAAATCTCGCTATGAAATCTCAGTGGACAGTGTCTGATAGTTGCCATGTCCAAAAAACCAAAGGATGAGGGAAAGGAAGGATATACATTCTCACAAACAGTCAAGGAAAAGAAATAACAGAGTGAAGTACTCCATCCTTTTGTTGCAAAGCAGCCAACAGAGAGGTTGGATCAACTCATGGATCTTCCTCCCAAACCTAAGATCACACTTTATCTCTGTATCATTGCCAGTCCACTTCTTATTGTGTGATCCCACTTCTTATAACTTTATAATCTGGAAACAAAGAGGGAGATTGCAATACTGCACCTCCCCAATAGCATGTATGGTAAGGACTATAGAAAAGATATTTAAAAAAGGATGTACAAAGGAAGACGTCAAAGAAAAAATTAAATTATCATCTGCATTTAAGCATATCTGGCAGAAGCAATTTTTTATGAATTTAGCATTATTCTAAAATCAAATATTTCTAGCTTAAAAAGATAAATGTCCAAACTCTCTCACACACAAGACAATTTAACATTTTTAGGAATCTTGAACAAGGAAAATGTCATAAAATAATAAAACTCAATTTCAACTAATAGAGTAATAATCATTTAATCTTTCTGAAAAGTCCTGAAGGACAATCCTTTTAAAATTACCATTTCTCTTTGACCACTCCCCTCAAGGACTTTCTCCACCCTCAAACTAGTCACAGGTGATCTGAATTTAACAAAGGGACTTCATCTCCCTTATCAATACCCTAAACCTTTCTGAAAGAAGCAGAAGTAACAGTCTTTAAGTTATCTCATAGAGTAATTCATGGAGAAGGCAATGATCTCAACTAGATCAGAGGTACCTTTTGCCCTAAGTTTAATTGTCACCTAGAACCTTAGGGAAATGTCTGAAAAGGATTTTAAACAAGACAAATATCATTTCTTGACATCTTCAGAGGTTTTTAAATTTTCCTCAGAGGCAACCAGGTCTTGAAGTGTCTTATATGAAGGTGAGTTGAAGAAACTAGAAATAATTAACCTTGAAAATACAAGCTTCAAAGGAGATATGATAGCAGTCTTCAGCTATATGAAGAGTTGGTATTTAGAAGAAAGATTAGCTTCATTTGATTTGGGTGCAGAAGACAGAACAAGAAACAGTGAGAGAAAGGATAAGAGATGTCCAAAACAATCTGCCTTTGGAGGTAGCAGATTCTCTTTTATTGAGTCTTTGAGGAATGCTAAATGATCACTTGACTGGGAGGTGGAAGTGATATTCTTTTGGCAGGGCTAGATATTTAGTGAAGTCCCTTTCAATATTAAAATGTCATGATTATAAGACATACAAGCACTAAGTTACCTAAGTAGCTGGGCAGTATATAGTAGATAGAGTCAGAAAGAGCTGAGTTCAAGTCCTGTCCCAGATATATATATGAGCTGTGTGATCCTAAGTAATTCATTCAATCTTTCTACATCTGTAAAATGGAGATAATGCACTCTCTTCCAAAGTTATTGCTTAATATCAAGTGAGATAATGATATATATATATACATATATATAAAGCATTCTGAAAATCTTTAGGCTCTATGAAAATTAGTTACTATTATTATTATTATTATTATTTACACACTTCTACAATATATATGCTTTTCCTCACATACTTTTAAACATCCATGATGACAGCAGTGTTCTACTGAGACAGATCATGAATGTTCCATGCCTTGGGATGCATGTATTTATGAACTATAATCCCCCCAAAAAATCACCATCTGGTAGCCAACCTTCTGGTGAGAGGCCTCTCTAATCTCTGCTAGCTGGCTGGTACTCAGACAGCAAGCAGAGACAATCACTTGGCCAAGAGTCAAAGTTTCTTCCTGGTAAGCAGAACCCAGTAAATCTTTGATCCACTCCCCATAGTCTTTAAGTACTCCAGCCAGGTTCAATTAATCAATAAACACGTTAAGTACCTACTATGTGCCAAGGCCTGGATTGAGCACACGCTCTAAAACTAATTAGGTTCAGTTCTACAAACTTTTAAAAATGCATTTTTAAATGTGATTTCTAGAAAACATACTATTTTATGTTTCCAGTTCAACTATTCCTATACTGTACAAAGAAAAATAAGCAATGTCTACCAATTTTTGTTTTTGAAAAAATATTGAGCACTTAGAAATAACTGCAATGTCTGCTGAATTACTCATTAATAAAAATAAGTGATCATAACTAACATTAATAAAGTGCAATAAGGTCGGTAAAGCATTTTACAATTACCCCCATTTGATTCTGACAATGACCCTGTGAAGTAGGTGTTAGTAATCCGATTTTACAGATGAGGAAGCTGTGACTAAAAGAAGCTAAAAGCTTGCCTGGCAGGATTCAGCTTCAGGTCTCCTGATTCCACATCCAGTGTTCTAGCCATTGGGCTACCTGCCTTCCTAGCTATGCAATAACACAGTCATTCTGTCCTAGGGATTCTTTTCTATCATGCTCTAGCTCAGAGCCCAGTCATTGAGTTGAGCCTAAATTGAATTCTTCAACCCACTCCCAGAAGCTAAGGCAGTCTCTGCTTTCCTCTTGGAATCTTCCTTTGTCTTCTCATGCTGTCTTTCTTTGGATACAGCTAATTTTTTTTTTCAAAGCTGCTACAATTCATTAAACCGCATTAACAGGTTTGGACAAGGCTGGGAATAAACCCAGTGCTTTTTATTCAAACTCAAGATTGCTTTTAGCATCTGCTTAAATGCTCCAGCACTTGTATGTTTCAAATTTCATAGCTAATGGCTCAAGGCACCTATTTACCCAAGGGTGGGGTTCACATCAGAGTAAACAGCTTCTCTGGAGCCAAACAAGGTTTTCCTGTAGAGGAGACCTTTGATGTACTGTTTGCTTCCCTACCCCTTAGAGAGACCAAGTCACTGCCATTACTAGAGGGTTAATCTAATCTTCCCATCCATATTGCTAAGTTTTCAGCAGTTATTTTGCTCATTGCTTCTCTCTTTCTGTTCATTTTAGAAGGTTTAATGTCCTATTACTGAAAACTAAAATTGTCCATCTCCCCACCTTTAACAAGGACCGAATAATTAAAATCCATCCCTAGAATAACCATCTGCCTAAAATATGCCCTGGCCAGTTATATTGTTGTCCCTGGGAGGACTAGTTTTTCTTGTTTTGTTCTGTCTTGGTATCATTACCATACCTTTCTTATAGTAGGCAGTGAATTGCTTGTTGAGTCAAGGATTTATTAAGCATTTACTATTTTTTAAATTTTTTTTATTAAGGCAATGGGGTTAAGTGACTTGCCCAAGGTTACACAGCTTAAGTATCTGAGATCAGATTTGAACTTAGGTCCTCCTGACTCCAAGGCAGTGCTCTATCCACTGCATCACCTAACTGCCCAAAGAGATTAGACCACAGGCTTTTGTTTGGGCATTTTTTTGTTTTTTGTTTTTGCAATAGAATTAAGAGACCTGCCCAAAGTCACACAACTAGGAAATTATTAAGTGTCTGAGGTCAGATTTGAACTCAGGTCTTCCTGACTCCAGGGCCGGTGCTCTATCTACTATACCATCCAACTGCCCCCAAACACTATTTGCCAGATATTATGTTAGATGCTTGGACTAAAAACAAACAAGAAAACAATATCCTCTTCTGAAGGAGTTTAAATTATATCCAAAGAGGGCCACTAGGTGGCATAGTGGATAAAACGCCGGCCTTGGAATCAAGAGTACCTGGATTCAAATCTGGTCTCAGACACTTGATAATTACCTAGCTGTGTGGCCTTGAGCCCATTTCCCTTGCAAAAAATAAATAAATAAATAGATAGATACATAGATAGATAGATAAATAAATAAACAAATGAATAAATAGATAAATTGCAAATTATATCCAAAGAGACAGCATGTATGTATGTGTATGTATGTGTCTATACTGAATATACATACACACATGCATGCATATGTGTATACAGGCATATATACATGTATACATGCATACATAATGACTTGAAGGGAAGAAGATTCTGTAGGGAGGAAAGATCCATATTAAAGATAACACTAGTTGAAATTTTCAGGAAGCTAGAGAGCCTAAGAACTAAAGATGGGAAACTATATTCTGACACGAGGGACAACCTGTACGATGTCAAAGGGAGGAGAGAGAGAATGAGTGTCATAAATGTGGAGCAAGACAGCTGGCCTAAAATGTGCATTAAAGAAGGTAATTTATAATGTGACTGGAAAGGTCAGTTGCTGTTAGGTAGTAAAGAGCTTTAGAAGCCAAATGGAGGAGTTTGTATCCACGGTAGGAAAAATAGTCAACCCCTGGAGTTTATTGAGTAGCAGAGCCATATGGTCAGACACACTGTTTAGAAGAATCCTTTTGGCAGCTGTGTAGAGAAGATGGATTGCAGAGTGAAGAGACTTGAGTCAGGTAGGGCAATTAGGAGCCTATTGCAATACTGAAGGGGATTTGAATTGGTAAAATGACTAGTCATCAAAGGTCTTCTAAGCAGATTTTTCCAGTTAAGAACTACTTTACCAGGAACAGAACATGCATCATAAAGGAGTAAAAAAAAAAAAAAAAACCCAACTTTGCGTGAGACCTCTAAGCAGCTCTTGTGTTACTCAGTAGGGTAGGAGTCACATTGCCAAAGCAGCTTTTCCTGATAATTGAACTTATTTTTCTCAGATAATATTTCAAAAAACTACTAAAGAATGTTATTTGGGGAATTTAATCTTTCTTGAAGGCTTCAACTCTCCCTACTTAAAAGGATTTTATTACAACTTTAATGAAGTATAATTTCTTTTGGACTTTGAATGGCAATAGGCTGATTGAAGTAAAGAGAGAGAGAGATCCCTCCCCATCTTAAACAGAAAACCCTAACCTCAACTTGTCTCCTAACTTAGGTACCTACTTGAGTGTGACATTTGCACTCTGCCAGGTCTCTCAACTAAGAGATAAGCCTCAAAATAGTACCTTTGATATTACCTCAGAGTCTGTAGCATTGTCAAAATTCTACCCACCTGACTTTTTCAATACTTGAACTCATTTATCTTAATAAGTAAAATATGAGCCTAGAATCAGGCAGACCTAAGTTCAGACTCCATATCTGACATAGAAGCTTGATCGTGAGCAAATCAATCAATTGTATATGTATGCGTAAATATAGAAAAATTGGGAGGGTTGTAATAATTTTAAATTTAGTGGGAAACCATTGATATTAAGTAAGAAAGGAAAGGCTTCTTGCAGAAAGTACAGTTTGACTATCAAGAGGTAGAAATGAGGAAGAAGAGCATTCTAGGGATGGGGTATAGGCCAATAAAAATATACAGGGTTAAAAGACACAGTGTCCTATTGGAAGAACAGGAAGAATGTCAGCATTACTGGATTATAGAGGTTGTAGAAGAGAGTAAGGTGTAAGACTCAGAAGGTAGGTAAGTGTCAGGTTATGAAGGACTCCAAACAAGAAAGGATTTTATATTTGTTTCTGAAGATAATAGAGTTATTGCAGTTAATAGACTACTGCATGACATGGTCAGTCTTGAACTTTGGGACGTTCAATTTGAAAGCTGACTGAAGAATGATCTAGAATGGGGAGAGACTTGAAACAGAGAGACCAATTTCCAGACATTATAGCAGTCAAGATGTCAAGTGATGAGGGCCTACACTAGGGTAGAGGCAGTGTCAGAGGAGAGAAGATGGCATATATAAATGTTACAAAGATAGAATTCACAGGACTTGGCAACTGATTAAGTAAGAGGGATTTGAGAGAGTAAGGTTTCCAGTAGGGTAGCTCCAAGGTGAGGAATAAAGGATATTTTTATTTAATGAAAAAATAAATGAATTTGTTTAAGGCAGTAGTTACCAACCTAAGGAGCCTAGACTCCTTAGAGCAGAAAGTGGCAAATTATTTCAAGGTATCTACAAAATTATATACACTTGTTGCAATGAAACAAATAAGCTAGGATGTGGAAAGAGATTTCAAGTTGAAATTTGTTTTTAACCTGCAATCAGATTTTCCATCTCTGAAAGCTACAAAGCCACATCAGGAATCTCATTAAATGATTCAGCATAATAAATATGCCATCAGAGGTCTTGTAGACTAAATTAATCTCTCATACATATGTTGCTATTTTTCAAATGAATGTAGGTGCTCTTGTGATTAATAAATACAAATTCATTTTAAAATGCCACTGAATTCAGAATAGTCTTTGGTCAATTATGTATTTTTTCCAATCAATGGATTATAGCAAGACAACTATTACATTATTGAAATGAGGGAGGGGACTGTGAAATATTCTGAAATTAAGCATGGTTCTCCTACTAAAAAGCTGGAAACCCACTGGTATAGAATGTTTCAAATGTTGGTACTATGTAAGCTGTTAGACATTAGGGAGCATATAAGAAAGAAGACACTTCCAACCCTATAGGCCCATGATTATAGGACATAGGAATGTGAAGACTAATGAGTTTAACCCTGCAAGGTAATTCAAATTTTTTTTAATGAAAGAATCTCAGAGCTTAATAGCTTATGTGAATTAAATAATAGAACTATCACTTATCTATGACACATAAAAGGTCTAAGAATATGTCTGTGCTACAACTCATAAAGAGAACTTTTATGGTAGTAGCTGCCTTAAGCACTGCCCTTTATTGGGGTATCCATTCCAAACCATGACACAGTTCCATTTTTATTTGCGTCACTTCTTGCATGTATCCACATGAAATTTCAGCTTGGTAAATGTATTAGCAGAGACTTCTGACTCATACATAACCTTTTTTCTAAAAAGCCATTCTGTTTACTCATCCTCTCCTCTCTTTCAAGGACAGGTGCTATTTCAGAGAGTAAGTTTTCATGGTTCCTGGAATTCTTGTTGCTTGGATATTATTAAGTATCTTGTTAGGTGCCCTTGATTAACATATTAAATATAAAAATTCCTGCATGGAAAATTTTACTTAAAACACCCTCTGTATCAACATGTTTTTAACAGTGTTGTTGACCTCCCAAATGAAACCTGGAGATTCAGCAAGCATTGGTAATTCTTTCAATAAGCATTTATTAAATAACCACTATACTAGTCTTACAAAGACAATCAACTAATGCAATGTTTTGTATATTTTCACAAATTCCAATTAAATTAACAGATTAAGTAAATAAGCCAATCAGCAAGTGAATGTATATATTGTGCCAGGCTCTGGGCTATGTACCCATATGCAAAAATAAAATATTCCCTGACTTAAAGGAATTTACATTCCAGTAAGGGAAAAAAACATGTTCAATGATTTTTTAAAAAACCATAAAATATGTACAAAGTATAAGTATAAGGTAATTCATGGAGAGCAAAACTTCTCACTTGTGGGGTAGCTTGGTGGTTCAGAGGATAGGAGGACCTGAGTTCAAATTTGAAACAGACACTTAATAATTGCCTAGCTGTGTAACTTTGGGCAAGTCACTTAACCCATTGCCTTGCAAAAAACAAAACAAAAAAAAAATGTTATCATTTGGCAGCTAGGAGATATGGTGGATTAAGTACGGGACTGAAGTCTGAAAGACTCATCTTCCTGAACTCAAATCCAGCCTCATACTAGCTGTATGACCTTAGGCAAGTCTATTTCCTCATCTGTAAAATGAACTAGAGAAGGAAACGGCAAACAACTCCAGTATCTTTGCCAAGAAAACCCCAAATAGGATCACAAAGAAGCATACACAACTGAAATGACCAGTCACATGCACTCATTCATTTCCTGTGAACATAAATACAAACCTGCCTCATGATCCCATTGCCCATTCAATTCAGTTCTAAAGGTTTGCTTTGAAATTAGTCTTAAAGTGATTCCTGCACTCATTCACCAGTCAAATAACAGACAAGCATCTGAATTGCTTCAACCAACGACATGGAAAACTCCAAAATTTCATGATTACAGCTGTTTGCTGCTTCTGCCTATGGTTTCTATGAGTGACCCAGCTGTATTTTTTTTCATCATGACCTTCCCCTAACAAGCTGCCTTGAAATAAACTGTCTCCCCCCACCACCCCCCATCCCCCCCAGTTACTTCTCTTCTTGAAATCTCTCCAAAGACCTCTGGCTCTAATTGGAGCTCAGACAGTTCCTGACAAAAATGTCACGGCCATAAAATGAAAAAAGGTTAGCTGCCAAGGAGAATGATGTAAATACACTGTATTCCGTTTTAGAATGATAATCTACTTATGATTAAGTGTTCTCAAGTAAGAATTTTTTTAACTATGCCAAGGTACCCCTTTCAGCTACTTTGTCTCCCTTTCAGCAAGTTTCCATTTGCTCCAAATTGAAAAGGGCTTTCCACAGAAACCTATATGAAACAAAGATTCATTTAGAAATCTAGATTTAAATGTGGAATTGATACTACAAAGGAATGTAAGGCTCAGAGTAAACTGTGGTAGTGAGTGATGGTGAACCAGTCATATCACAGAATTCAAGGAATAGCCTTCCTTCAAAATGAGGTGAGAAAATGTAGTAGTTTGGAAGAGGAATTCAGCACAAAGAGTGTGGGGAAACATTTCTTCTCCTAAAACTACAAAGATGGCTTGGAGAGTTTTAGTTTCAAAAAGTGTCCAAGGGGCAGCTAGGTGGCACAGTGAATAAAGCACCGGCCCTGGAGTCAGGAGTACCTGGGTTCAAATTCCATCTCAGACACTTAATAATCACCTAGCTGTGTGGCCTTGGGCAAGCCACTTAACTCCATTTGCCTTGCAAAAACCTAAAAAAAAAAAAAGTGTCCAAGAGCAGCAAGATGAAAATCTAAGGAGGTTAAGTAATGTTTGTTGATGTTTTTAAACCTTGAGTCAATTACAATTTTCGATCAAATTATTGTCCCTCCATCATAATAGTAGCCACTATTACAGGTCAAAAAATTATGCCTGAAATGAAACTTGTTACAATAAACTCATGCAAAACATGTTCTATGAAAAATGTCAGGTCCCAACTACAGGCATCCTATTCTTCCTTGCCCCTAGCAAATATCCCTCAAAGACAAGATAGACAGGCAGTTATGTAGAAAGATTGTTGGGCCTTTGGTAAGTTTTTTAAAGGCATAAATAATATTTTTTTCTTCTGAAAAAGCTTTGCTAGTATTTGGGTATAGAAAATATATTTGGGGGACATGAAGCTACACAATTTATATTCTCATGAAAGTGGAAAATTAACTTAATCCCCCTTAGTCTATAAAATGAAGAAATCATACTAGATGGCTTCTGAGTTTCCTTCTAGCTCTCTCTCTATATATGATTCTTTGTAGGTCATATGCATTGTTCAATCATCCATATTTTACTCATTGATTTATCAAATTTTCATCAATTCCTCCTTGGTTAACATTTTTAGGAGTTTGCTGTAATTCCCAAAATTTACCACTAACTTATAAAATGATCAGTGTCAAAGAATGGTGACTGATCTGTCTTCCAAAGCCACTGAGAAGTTTTCCAATCCTAGAAGTGTCTATGAAAACACTACTCCTCAAGGGTTCCTTCCTTACTTTAAAAAATCCTATTTATTTTATTGTTGCTTTTTTTCAAAATCTGGAATTATTTTTATTATTTAACACAATGAACCCAATACATAAAATTTCTGGCTCACATTATAGTATGAAAAGCACAGACAATGATAACAAAAACAATCAATAAATACCTTACTTTTTCTTTTAAGATTTTATGGAGGCAATGGGCTTAAGTGACTTGCCCAAGGTCACAGCATTAGTAGGATTCAAGTGTCTGTTTTTCTCCTAATCTTCTAATCCTCCTAATTCTACTCCTCCTTCCTTCTTTCTTTTTCTTTTTCTTCTTCTTCTTTCTTTCTTCTTCTTCTCCTCCCTTCTTTCTTCTTCCTTCTTCCTCATTCTTCCTTTCTTCTTTTTCCTTTCTTCTTCCTTCTCCCTTCTTCCTCTTCTTTCTTCTTCTCCCTTCTTCTCTTCTTCTTCCCCTTCTTCCCCTTCCTCTCCTTCCTCTCCTCCTCCTTCTCCTTCTTCTTCTTAATTTCTTTCTTTCTTCCTCCTTCTTCTTTCTTCTCCTTTTCCTTCTCCTCCTCCTCCTTCTTCTCCCTCTCATCTTCTTCTGTCTTCTTCCCCTGCTTTTTCCATTCCTTTTTTTTCTTTTTTTCCTTGCCCATACCTGTCAGTGATACTTCAGGCTTATAATCCAATACAAGGCAATCTTATCTTACATGAAAAAATGTATTACTCACCTCTGGTCCATAGAAAGAGAAAGGAAATTCTAGAATCAGTAATACTTTGAAATAAATATATTTTTATCTCATTAATGTTTGTAAAATATTCTTAGTTCTTTTTTTCACCATAATTACCTTTGCCTATATAAAGCCTTTTGAAATTCAAATCTTGAGGAAAAGCAAAGACCCAGGTATGCATAACTGTTGATACTGAATCAAAAGATAGGTAACCAGCTCCTTTGTATTCTAGTAGATAGCAAAACAGTCAAGAAAAGGACTAAGCTTCCCAAGAGTTGTCATTGCAAAAGTTATTCATATTAGTTATGTTTTGGCCTTGTGTCTCTGTGCTGTGGTCATGCATATGGTTCCCCAGGGGATCCCCCAGGAGTTAACTTTACCATTTTCCCAAAATAAATTGTTTTCTTGGCTATTTTCTTCTCCCACCCGATAGTAGCTCCTATTGTAATGTGAGTAGTTGGTTACATCATATGTGTTTCCATCTGGACCCCTGGTCTTGACCAACTGGCTGATAGTCCTATTCTAAACTAGAGATAGACTTGTATTTTTTTTTTGTCATTAAATAATTAAGCTCCGGTATTGGTAATAGAACTGAACAATTAACAAAGTTGAACATGGAAGACAGGTCAGAGTCACTATTCTTTGACACTGACCATTTTAAAAGTTAATGGTAAATGTTGGGAACTACAAGGCATCAAGCCAGTCTTTTCTCAAGCAAGAGTCAGGGCTTTTGCTTCCTTTACTATTTACTATGTTTTTTCCATTTTACTACATAATTATATATAATTTGTTCTCTATAGAATTCTTTACTCTAAAACTTATTTAAAATAAGCAAAATATTTCACTAACCCCTAGTAATCATATTAATTTCCCATATTCTTTTATCTATAATATTTGAAGGTCACTTGAGAATTATACTCCACCTGGGTGGAGGTAAAATCAAATTATTATTACAATTATTTAACATTTAAGTGCTCAGAATGTAGAGAATAAAAAGATATCCATAACTAATCAATTTGCTATGCCTTCTACCAGCTTCTATAGTTAACCTCCCAGAAATTTATTTCAAAATTAAATCTGAAATATATAAATGACAGAAATTGGTTCCATATAGATCAATTTGGTTTCAAATATTTAATTCAAAATGAAGAGCTTTGTTTTTTTTTTAGCCAAACTGTTCTCAATGTCAAAAGAATTAAGAGATTTTAATCTCTTTAAGTAATTCTTTGAGTATTATTTTCAACCTAACATGCTGATATTGTAGTGCTTTACATTTAAGATGGAGATTATTACCTCCTTGGGCACCATGCATTAGGAGATAAACTCATACAAAACAAGGGGTTTTTTTCACACTACAAATAGATATACATATATATTGATTCACCTAATCAATTTTCCCAATTTGCAAAGCAAGCTGATCCCATCTTCTGATGTCTCTGTTGTCTTCTGACTTTGTGCTTGATTGTCACCTACTGTCTAGGGCTAATTTCTGGACAGTCTAGAAATGGTGTGATTCAAATATAGACTTGTTAATTCTCTATCTTTCTACTACCATCAATGAAGAAACAGAAGTGGGCTTACAGGACCTATTTTTACATTTTCTTGGGTTTGATCAAAGAATTCCTTGTCAAGACCAATTTGCTAATGATGAGCTCCATGTCTGTTGCTCGGACTTATTGAAGGCTTTCTAGCCTAGTTGGAAATCTTAGAGCTTAAACGCAATTAACATGACCTTTGACAATAATAATGGTATTAATAATTATAGCTAGCATTTAGCACTTTAAGCATTTTACATATGAATATTATTAAATTTGAGATAACCAAGGATCACCTCGACATCAAATGAGAAATCAAAGAAGAATTTGTAGAGGCATCAAAATGGTAGAAATTAAAACCCCTGCCCTATTTATCTCAGAAGATTGTGGTGAGGATACAAGATAATGTATGTGAAGCATCTTGCAAACCTGACCATTCCAGATCAATGATATATATTATCATTGTCAGGCATTCATTACCAGAGGACCGATTATCTCCTAAAGAATAATTTGGGGCATAACAACCCTTGAAAACACTCCTTGAAGTCAAGGAGAGGAGAGGTTGCTGTCAGCATCAGTCAAGCAAATAGCCACATTGAAGAATTTATACATCCTTTAAGTACTGAAGTAAAATTTTTATTAAATTAATCAAAATGCTAGATGTTTTTAAAGACAATATATATAACATTGCTCCCTACCACTATCACCACCAACCATATGGCTTATACATTATAGAACAAATTCACTCATTATCCTTGGACAACCCTAAACCATTTCTAGCTAAAACTCACAGGGAAGTCTAACTATAAAACTTTCCTGTACAATACGATCATATATGGCAGGCAATTAGTATAATATGGATCCTCCACTAAATTAACATTCTACTGCCTAATTATGACATGGAGTTATACACAGGTTCTCAAGGCTAAACCATCAGTACACAAGTCCTGACAGGTCCCACCAAGCTGGTAAGACCATGAGGACAAGTCTAATGACTTATTTGTACATCTGTCCCCTAAGGAGGGGTCTAACTAAATTAATGTTGTAGGGTATAACTAAGGTTGAGCGCAGCTAATAAATATTTTTTGGTCACAGCAACTCATGCCATCGTTTACTAAGTCATTGAAGAGTTCTGATCTGCATCAGTGAAGGACTTACTCATAGTGACAAAAACAAGGTTCCCTTTTGTTATTGCTGTTGCTATTGTTATTGGTTTTATCTTATTCACTAGGACTGAAAAGGAAACATTACTGGGATAACATGCCTTTATATTTAGTATTCTACCAGTTCTTTTATAGGCAAGTTAAAAAATTGCTTTTTATAGTTGGACAAAAGTATTCGAATATAAGCTCATCTTCTCTAGGCTTACTGAAAGCATCTTTGGTATAATGCCAGTAACAGAAAGCATGGTAGAGATGCTATTTATCTCTTCTTGTTCTCATGAAATTTTTTCCTTGTACAAGTTTCTATACTTTTAAATGTTTTTGTGCCACATATCTTGAAGATTGAGTATTTGGGATAGTTGCATTAATGGAAAAACACTGTTTTTTAGTTTTAATGAATCATTGTTGTATTCAGGTAACTGTGGGCAATAGTTCAATTTGTGCTATTGGGTCAACCAATCAATAAATATTTGTTAAGCACTTACTAGGTGGCACAGTGTATAGAATTCTGGACCTGGAGTCAAGAAGATTCAACTTCCTGAGTTCAAGTCTGACCTCTGACACTAATAGTTGTATGACCCTCGGCAGTCTCTTAATCATATTTGCCTCAGTTTCCTTATCTTCAAAATAAGGTGAAGGAAATAGTAAGCCACTCCAGTATTTTTTTTCAAGAAAACTCAAATAAGGTGACAAATAGTCAGACATGACTAAAAACGTGATTGAACAATAGCAACAATAAGCACCTACTATGTGCCAACATTGTGATAAATGAAGGGTGTTCAAAAAGAGGCAAAATACAGCCCTTGCCCTCAAGAAACTTCTAATCTAATGGCCCAGTTCAAGTATAGTTTATTGATTGAGTTTTCCAGGATATTTTTAGATCTATATTCATAATATAAGAATGTGTTATCAGTTCATGAAGATAGTAACATTCTGGATTGTAATTATAGCTACTAGGTAATGCCTTGCTAAGAGGTGCTAAACTTTTACAGTGATGTGTTATATTCAACCTGAAAACTGGTTTCACATGTAGGTACATATATATATATATATATATATATATATATATATACATATATATACACACATATATGTATATATACATACATATATATGTATATATACATAGAGAGAGAGATTGATATTAATATAGATTGATGATTAATAGATGGATAGATGGACAAATAGGTAGAGAATAAACTTGTCATGCTAATGCATTCAGCAAACATATATTGAGTATTATACTCTCATACTAAACATATATAACAAAGTATGTGTGGGATTGTATATGTATATACACATTTAACTTATGGCCACTCTAATGATAATGCAATGTTAGTATTGACTTCTGAGATCTTGTCTCAATATTCAAGAACTCAAAAATAAGTATGGATTTCTCAGGGCGAAATTCCTACAATAATCCAAAAATCACCAGCGAAGTTAAGGATCATAATTCATATGAGGATCTCTATATAGGCTAAGTAAATTGTTAGCTCCACTACATTTACTTAGTTGGCACCACTATGATGAGTGAGAATTCATGGTATTTGCCCCCAAATGTGTTTCAAGAGCGTCATCTTTACACAGAAAGACTAGCATACAAATTGACTACCTGCTTCTGCCATTCTAAAATCTTATTTAAGAGGAAGGAAAAGATTCCATAGTTATTTTGATGAGCAAAGTGAATGCTATGTTTTAAAGACAGCCATACTGGAACAACTAGGAGCACAGTGAATAGAGTTGTAAAATAGGAAATCAGGAAAATTTTAGTTCAAATCAGACCTCAGACACTTACTAGCTGTGTGACCCTGGGCAAGTCACTTTAACCCCAATTGGTTCCCCCACAAAAAGAAGAAGAAGAAAATAATAAAGGACACCATATTGATTTATCCTTATTTAATTTCCCCATAGTGCTTACTTAGCAAAAGAGATCACAGAATCCCAGAACTGATGAGTTTATAAAGGATCAGATTATAAAGTTTAGAGCTAGACATGATCTTAGAGGTCACCAAATCCAACATCTTCGTTTTAAAGATGAGATGAGGATCCTTAGGCCGAAAAAGTTTAAACAACTCATCCAGGTTCACACAAGGAGTAAATAGGAAACTAAGGACTCAAATCTGATTTCTAATTCCAAATCCACTGCCCTCCCCACTATGCAGCACTTCCTCACAGAAGGACTTCAGCGACTATATAATCTCTGCACAATCCTTCTGCAACATCTCTAACAAGTGCTTTATCCATTCTCTGCTTGAAGATCTCCCGTGTAAAGTAACCCATTATTGAAATAGTCCATTCTATTTTCTAATGGTTCTAATTATTAGGAAATGTTTCCTCATGTAAAATAACATAATTGTCCCCGTAGAAAATAAAATCCATCCCTAGCAAAATACTTGACAACTGCAGCTTTCAAAAGCAGATGTAACTTTTTCTTAACAATTAGGTAACAGTCCAGATAGGAGCTAGCATGTAGAATCATTGAGTGGGGGTGGGGGTTATTAATATCCCATCCTTGGTTCTAATCTGTTTGTCTGAGAATAATAAACTCTACCTGGCCATGATTTCTTCTTAATACTAGCAAAATCTGAAAGAGACAAATAGATTCTCAGCAGCCAAAAAATTGCTTTCCCAAAAGAGTCAGTACTTAAGACACCTGAAGTTTATGTTCAGTCCGTTTTGTAAGAGAGTAAATTGCTATTGGGATTGAATTCAGGGCATTTTCCCTTGGTGATGAAGGGGGTTATTACCAGAACTTTGGAAGAACAGAAAGATACCTGCTTTTACCTAGCAAGCTCCAGAAAATAGCCCCCCACCACCACTTCCCCAGGGAAATGAGTAGGCAGAAGAATGATTCTGATAATGGAGAGCATTTACAACTCCCCTTTAGTGTACTCTGCTTATCTAAATTGGCACTCAGGTACCTGCCTACCAACTACCAGTAACTCTAAGAGGCATTAACATCCATCAGATTCTCTGTCACAGCCAGGGAGGCTCCAAAAAAGGGTATTTGTCTTACTGCAAAGCCTGTTTCTTTCATACTTAATCAGCATTTCCAAGAGTCCATTGCCTTTTCTGAAAAGCAATACCTACCAGAGAAGGAAATGGCAGTACTTATGGAAATGCTGAAGCATCAGGGTAAAAGAGATACAGCATGAAGGTGAGAGGGATGTTCAAAAGAATCTCCAAACAGTTTTCAGCTTGGGGGAGGGGGGGGAGAGAAAGCATCTTTTCCTCCCACCTCAGCTTAAAGCCCTTTCCTAACAAAAGGTATCAAGGAAGTACCAGTTTAAGCCTTAGATCTACATAGCTCTAAATCAAGGATTGTAAATCATTTTTACATACTGAGAGCCAAATGGATGAGGGAAGGATGTACATATAAGATCAAATAAATGAAAAGTAGCTTAATTTGGAACATGTCTTGAAATTAAGATCAAGGAACAAAACGTGTATTCATTAATTACAATCAGTTATACCTGTGTCTGTTTATAGTTCTAAATTATGACCAATTAGGAAAAAAGTGATGGATCGGAAAAAAGATAAAGAAAATAAAGTGGAAGACTCAGAAAAAGAATCCAAAATATTCTGATGCCAAGATGGACATATTGAGGAAGATAGAGCTGCAAGAGACCCACATATAGTGAAAGGAATACTGTCTGAGAGAGAACAAAGCAAGCACAAACACAGAAGCAGCATGACTTTCTTGAAGCAATACCCCCATCTTGTGTTTTAAAATTATGTTGCCTTTTTGTCACTATGGAGATAAATTGAGATATTAGCTACCTGCATTTGTCCTACAGGCTAAATGAAATTAAATCCAGAGCCTGATCATCCCAAAGGTCAGGATTTTCCACTCCTCTTTTAAATGAAATTCTTTTTAAAAAGGGCCAACAGGCTTTTTATAAAGTTGAATCATTTTCTCTGTAACTTGAACATTTATTCAATATTCAGCACTAGCATCTAGCAATATTCATTGCATTATGGTCATAAAGAGAGTCCAAGACTTGAAATCAGGAAGACTTGGATTTGTATCCTGCCTCAGACACTTACTAGAAGTACAAATCACTTAATCTTCCTAAACCTCATCCTCCTCATTTTTAAAATGGGATTAATAATAATAATAAAGTTGTTACAAGAATCAAATGAAATAATGTTTTGAAAATTCTTTGAAAAACTTAAAGTACTGTATAAATGTAAGTGGTTATTAAATTTCCAAAACTCTGGGGTTCAGTTATCTATTAGAAGATATTATGATTCCCCCATTCTTACCCCACTAAAATCCCTTTTCTAGCTAATTATTATCAAAAGTAATAATCTGCTGTCTGCTTAAACACTTTCAAGTATAGATTTCATATTAGCTTCAGTCCCACGTTGGAAGATTATCTTGCATTCTGATTGTATTATCTGGTGTATTAGTTATCTATATCAACTTACTACTTTAGGACAATACTTGAAAATGTTAAAAAGCCAGACCGATCATATAATCATCTCCAAAATCTTCTAACAAAATAGGAGTTATTAAAACTTGTCCTGTCTTGGGAGAGTCCTTGGGAACTACAGACCATCTTCCAACCACAGAGACATCCACAAAAGGAAGTATTTAGTGAATGAATGGTTCCCTATTCCAAGGAAATTGCTTAGTAATTTACTTTACATGAAAATATTCTTAGTGGATATTTGGCATCCAATATTCTTTAGTATCAGTCCTTACCAACTTTGTAAATTTTTATTCTCAGACTTGAGAAAGAAATTGAAGAGCTTGAAAAAGCAGAACTGAAGATCTCAGCTCATGAAGAAGCAATTTTAAAGAAACTAAAATCAGTTGAAAGAACAGCAGAAGACATTATAAAGGTAAGTAAGCAGTGAGAATTTTAAAAATTATTCCTTCACACACCTAGTTTTCCAAATAATCTTCAATGCTCCTAAAAATCTAGTGTATATTTTGAATTAATTTTCAAAAATTGTAATAATGACAAAAATATTTTTCTTTATAGTCTGTGAAGGTGGAAAAGACAGAAAAACCAGAAGGTATGTAACTTTGAGGCAGCATGATTCTTAACAAATGAATGTATTGTCTTATTAAAGCTCACCATTTTATCATTGATTTAAACTATTCAAAACTTGCATTGACTCTCGCAATTTCACAGAGACCATCGAAGACATCTATGCCAATATCCCTGATCTTCCAAAGTCCTATATACCATCTAGATTAAGAAGGGAAAGAGATGAAGGAATTGAAGAGGATGAGCAAAATAGAAAAGGTATTCCATATTTGCAAATTTAGAATTTAGGCTTTGAAATTTTCAAAATTTGGAGCAGCTGGGTGATACAGTGGATAGCACCAATCCAGGGGTCAGGAAGACCTGAGTTCAAATCCAATATCAGGACACTTAATAATTACTTATTTGAGTGACCTTGGGCGAGTCACTTAATGCTATTGCCTTGCAAAAACAAAAACAAAAAAAGAAATTTTCAAAATTTGCTGTACTAATCTGTATACTGGTTACAATCAGAATTTCTAATGTTAAGAGGTTCCCTGAACTTGTCTTTTTGCATATCTCAAGGACTTGAGATATTGTTTTTGGTTAACACCAACCCATATAAATGTTAATAGGGGTGAGGGAGGTATGTTCTATGAATTTGTATAATCATTTTTTTCTTATGGTCCATCTACAGCTTAATATACTATTCCTCTGAGGGAAGTGAACTCCTATTGCATGAAATGGATTAGAGTTTTCAGCTAGACAGGGACAAGTATCGAGTGTCTTTTGACCTTAAGGATTATCTGATATAGCAGCTCTCACAACAATGAAGGATCCAACATAAATCATTGATTTAGTGTAGGCTGAATTAAAATTACATCTACCTAAATGTAGGGAGACCAGGGGCACCAAAATCAGTCTATGCAGTCAGCTCCAATCACCATGTTGCACATAATGGCACTGATGATCTAGCACCCATTGAGGTGGAGGAACTTTTAACACAAGCATCAGAGAGAAACTCTAAATCTCCAACTGAATAGCATGCACCTGTGTATGCCAACCAGTTTTGCAGACCTTTAACCCCACAGAGAGAATCTTCAAGAAAGGATGCATATAGGGGCAGCTAGGTGACACAGTGGATAAAGCACCGACCCTGGAGTCAGGAGTACCTGGGTTCAAATCTGGTCTCAAACACTTAATAATTACCTATCTGTGTGGCCTTGGGCAAGCCACTTTAACCCCATTTGCCTTGCAAAAGCCTAAAAAAATAAATAAAAAAAGGAAAGGATACATATTCCAACTAATGGTCTAGACAGTAATGTAAATATAGTCTTATCATCTCAGTGAAGTCTAGATTCTAATATAGAGAAATGGGTAGAACAGGCAATTTCAGCTAGTTGTCTCAATCATACAAAGACCCAGAGCATCAAAATCTCTATAGGTAGGAAAACTATAAAGTCGGGGCAGATATTCTGAAGCCCAGGGAGGTCAACTTGGGAGGTCAAAAGAAAAGAATTTCAACCCAGAAAATAAAAACACTATTCCCCCCTTGTCAGTCAATTAACAATTATTTTTTAAGCATTTACCATGTGTCATAAAGTATAGTGAGCATTAGGAATTCATTGAAAAAAAATGAATTGTTCCTGCCCTCAAAAAGCTTTCATTCTACCAGAATTCTCTTTTTGTATATTTCTAAATAGTGTACAGTTATAAACTAATAAAAAAAAAAACTAAAAAAAAGAGCAATGCACTATTTACAGAGCAGAGTCAATCATTCAAATAACTTTTATTCAGCATGTATTATGTGTTATACATACTATTCTAAGAATGAAGGGTACAAAGAAATGTAAAAGACAATCCCTGATCTCACATAACCCACCATCTGTCCATCTGTTGAGGTGGACAACCTAAAACAGGTATGTAACAAGATATATACACAGCCAGGGGAAAAAGGTAAGAGTTTGTATTCATTCCTATAGGCTAATCTTGCCTAGTGGGAAACAATCTAGAATGGAAAGATGATAATTAAAAATATGTACTAAAGCTAGAGCAACCCAAAGAGGAAAAAGGGAGTAACTTATGAAGCTATGAGATCATGATGTTACAATACTCTTCATATTCTGTTTTTTATTATGGTTTATTTTTCTTATCCTCTATCCTGGATTTTATACTTCTTGTGTTCCTGTGACCTTGAATATGATTTTACATACAACAGAGATTCAATAAATGTTGGCTGAACATTAAATTAAAATTTTACTCTCTCTCAATAGCTTTGTACACCATGGAAATTAAAGTTGAAAAGGACATGAAGACTGGAGAGAGCACAGTCCTATCTTCAATACCTCTCCCATCTGATAACTTTAAAGGTGCAGGGGTGAAAGTTTATGATGACGGCCGAAAATCAATCTATGCAGTCAGCTCCAATCACCATGTTGCACATAATGGCACTGATGATCTAGCACCCGTTGAGGTGGAGGAACTTTTAAGACAAGCATCAGAGAGAAACTCTAAATCTCCAACTGAATATCACGAGCCTGTGTATGCCAACCAGTTTTGCAGACCTTTAACCCCACAGAGAGAAGGTGCAACACCTAAACCAAATCTTCAAGAAAGGATGCATATTCAAACTAATGGACTAGGCAGTAGTGTAAATGGTTCTTCATACAACTTGGGAAATGGCTTACAGAAAGACAATGATCTCAGCACCATGCGACCAATACCTCGTCCCAGATCAGTAGTGCAGCAAACAGAGGATAGCCTTCGTACCCATCCAAAGATGATGTCATCTAGGGAAGAAATACATTTGATGCAGGAGGAATGTGTGCCTTTATCCAAGGCAAGAGAGAGTCCCCACGAGTCATCCATTAGAAAGTCAGTATATCAATGTTCTTCACCAACTGTCCCGGAAGATGAAGAAGACATCAAGTACAATGTTGTTCAGTCCATGCCTTGTAACATAGATGATTCAAAACCTGTTACCATGATTTTCATGGGGTATCAGCAAGCAGAGGAAGATGATGAAGAAAAAAAACTATTAACAGGGTATGATGGAATCATCCATGCAGAACTGGTGGTGATCGATGATGATGAAGAGGAAGAAGGAGAAGCTGAGAAACCATCCTATCATCCTGTAGGCCCCTCGAGTAAGGTTTACCAACCTGCTAAACCAACACCACTCCCCAGGAAGAGATCAGAAGTCAATCCAATTGAAAATTCAAGCCATCAATCACCTCACAAAAAGTCTATAGCCCTGAATGAACAAAAGGAAAACCACCCCATCCACCATCCTACCCTTGATGGTCAGAGAGCTGGAGATGGAACAGAGGATCCCTCTCTCACAGGTAATAAAAAAGAGAAGGCATGCCACTGCTGTTCAGTCATGTGACAAACAGCTTCCTTAAACTGCTCTTTCTGATTAATAAGCCTTCTAACTTAGAACCTCTTGGATCATTGGATAAACTAACATCAAATGACTTTTTTCATGATTACTCAAATGAATTGTTGTCACTATGAATCCAGGTTATTATTAACTCATATTTCTTCTTATACATGAGGTCAAATTTAGCATACTGAACTTAAAGTGGGTAATCTTGCAAGGACAGTCCTAAAAAATGACTTTGATGGTCAGGAAAAGAAGATGGACAAAGATTGTAGTCAATACAAAGATTGTGGTATATTGCATTATTTTATCTTAGCTATTTAAAGTTTATGTGAATAGAGGTAGACCCATTTTTATTGGGTAACTGACAGCGTTATTTTTTCTGTACATATCAAACACTTCAAGATTATTTGTGCATCATTTAACAAATGCCTTAACCTTTCAAGAAAAAACAAGCTACAGCTTTTATTTTCCTGATATTTTTCCTACTTTGCCTTCACTTGGTGTTTTTTGTATTTTAAAGATTTTATTAACTATTTCCTTATTTTTTCTATTTTTTTAAATAGAAGAAACACCAGAAACAAATGCTTGTATATATCTTTTAATTCTGCATTCCCTTTTCCAGTCTAGCAAATTTATTTTTCAATAGATTTGTTATACAAAAACATCTGTTTCTCATATTATCAATTTTTATAACAGAACATGAATGGGAAAAATACCTTTGACATTTTTTCTATAAAAATGATAACTCACCTTTTTCTTAGATTTATTGCTTTTCAGTCACCAGGACACAGGCAGAGTATTGATTTCCACTTTGTAAAGAACAAAAAAAAGGCATAAGTAAGAATGTCTATATTAACTATAGAGAAAGCCATGGTATTGAATGCTGGGCTTGAATATTGAATGCTGGACTTGGAGTGAAGAAAACCTGGGTCCAAATACCTCTTATGTCACTCATTAGGTGGGTGACCCTAGAGAAGTCACTTGATCTAACTTTGCCACAGGCAGCCCTAGGCAAACTATGTACTGAATTGTAAACAATTTGTAATCCATGTTGGTAGAAGGAATTTCCATACTAGGAGTCTCCCATATACTTCCTCAACTTTGACTTGACTATTGAAAGATAAGAATTAAAAAGACAGCTTAAATCAAAGAGAATTTTATTGCAAAGCAATGATTTTCAACTTCCAATCAATCCCAAATATTTCTTTCATTCTCCAAAATGTGTCTTCATAGGCTATTTAATGTCCATAAGGCTTTATTCAAGATGACAAATGGAGCTGAGCTTCATTCCATTCATTTAGCTAATTAAATTAAATGTGCCATTTCCAAACCTAGTTTAGTTATTTGTAGAAATTTGTGGCTTCCTTGGAGAAGTCCCGTAAATTCCCTTCTCATATCAGAAGTTGGGATGGCACTAAAGCAAGCCAGAACCATTACCAGCTTTATTTTTTGTTCCAACCATGAGCTTTCAGTCTTATTTCAGCTTAAAAACAATTTGGGAGGCTTTTGAAAAAGAATAATGGATGTTTATGATCAGCAATTACTACAATACCTAACTTAAAACCTTCCTCTTCTTGAACTTGAAAATAAACTAACTTCTTTCAACACCCTCATTTCTTCTGCTCTAACAGTGTCAACATATTTGCAATGTGGAAAAAGACAGGAAGTGACTAACTTTTTCAGAAAACACTAATCATGCCACTGAGCTAAAATAATCAAAACAGGAAAACCTATTCCAGACAAAGAAACAATTCTAAGGGCTGTATCATCATTGAAAGTTACTTATAAGATAAAATACTCTGATTTCACTACCTCTCCCATTAAATTATTTCAGATCTCTGTTTTCTTATTTAGATCATGAATTAAAGATCTAAGATAAAACCTTAGTAAAGAAAATAGTCTAACCTACATATCTGAGTCTGCAGGTTCAGACTTAGAGACAAATGGAGCAAGTGGTTACTTGTGTGAGTTGATTTCACAGGTTTGGGGTAGCTCCCTCATCCCTTCCCTTCCCCCAGCTTAAAAAAAATTGCTACTCCAATCTCTTTAGTGATTTCAATCATTGCATTCAGCTGCATGCCTTTGATTGGATTCCATAAGAGTCCAGTTAAAATGGAAATTATCTTGTGAGAGGTAATATTTAAAACCTTATCAGTAATTTGCACATTACAGTGAATGAATATAACAGATTATTTCCTAATATCTGAATTTTAGAGGAGGGAAGGCTAAGAGAGCATGAGAATCTTAGATGAAATTGGGGAGAGGGATGGGTTTAGAAGAGGGCTTATTTAGCAAAGGGAAATTGGATACACCAAAGCCAAAATAATGTCAACTTCACAGATCTGTGAAATAGCATCAAACACACCAATCAAATTTTTAGAAAGTAATTATGACATGTAGCTAAAGACACCTGAGTTCTAAATAAATTCTTATTGAAAAATAGCACTGTTTAAGCTCTATTCAAAAAAAAATCTAAGAATTTCAATATGGAAAGAGTGTTGAAAATTGCTACTGGAAGGTTAAGTAACTAAGCCTGGGTAGAAGGGATTTTTTCAAGAGGTTGAAAATTCTCTATCATAAGCAGAAGATAGGTGACCCCTTATCAGAGATATCTGCTACATACTTCAGAAAGGGGTTGAGCTAAATATGAAAATATGAATGTTGATAGATAGATATGGAACTTGGGAGTCATCTAGTCCAAACACTTCATTTTATAGTTAAGGAAACTGAGACCCAGAGAGGTTGACTGATTTGCCCAAGGTATCTATGGCTAGTAAATGACAAATTCTCATCTTCCCTATAGCCTGAAGATTCATGGAGGGCATGAATCCAGTTCCTAATGTAGTACTTTGTATACAGTAGACAATTAATGAACCCAGAAAAATCCAGAGGAGAGAGGGTAGTGGATGATTTTGCCTAGCCCTCCCTCACTTAAATCCAATTTATTTGCAAGTTCATTGCATCATTTTCCTGATGTCATGGTCCTCTTTCCCTAAAAATAGGACAAACAATCATCACCAGAAGAAATTATTGCCAATGAGCTCTTTAGGAATCCCTTTTTAATTGTGAGTTTCTAGAATTCTTTGAAATAAATTTTGATCTATCAGTATCAGAATCACACAGAAAGATTCAAGTGAGAAAAAAACAACTTTCAAAACAAGTTCTCATTCAGAAGCTGCTTAGATATCTTCTGTAGGACGGATAAAACTGAAAAATATGCAAATCTACTAACCTGCATGTACCTAACTACATTTAATATTGTCTTTACTGCACGAATTGGATATTTTCTGTACAAATCCAGCACTTATTTTTCTGATCATTATAATAGGCTCCTTCTTTTTCCTGAACATACTTCTATTCTAAGTTAACCACCACTTATTTCTACTATCTTTTCGTGCATAAATCAATGCTTACAATATTGGACCAAACTATTGGAGGTATGTTGATTATTTTCCATTTTTTTCCTATCCAAAAGATATTTGGAGTTAGAATCAGGAAGTTTGTCATGAGTTAACATTTTTTTTCTCTCTCTTTTTAATTCACAGCACTAAGGATAAGAATGGCAAAACTGGGGAAAAAAGTAATCTGACATGTTCACGTGTGTAACTAAACACCTTTGAAAGAAGAAATTGAAGAAAATCCTCACATTCTCTTATGGATGGATTTGCTTTTATTCCTCTCCTGAATTCCATCCCCAAAGTGGCATAACGTGTGTATAAAAATATATATACATGTTATGTACATAACTAGCTATAATACTTGTATATGATGCCATGCACTCATGGTAACCATTATTTGTGAAAAATCTGGAGATACCTGGAAAAAGAAATGATTACTGTTGAGGTTAAAAGACATGCTTTAAGTGAGAAAATTCCAGCATGTTTTTATCAAATTGATACCAAAGCATTTCTAATAAGAAGTTGTTAAAGTTAAAAATAAAGTTATTTAAAATAGAAATTCAATCGAGTAGCTATATGTTACTAATTGGTACTGTTGTTTGTTTTTTGTTTTATGGTTGGGGAAATATTATCCCTTTGTGGTTTCAACATCAAGATCTCATATGTAAATTCCTTTCCCTTACACAACTCAGCCACTCATCTACAATTTAATAATTTTAGAAGCTTGCCTAGAGACATTGAAAGTTTAAGTGACTTATTCAGGGTCACTCATCTAGTAGATATCAGAAACAGGAGTTGGACCTCTGTTCTCCCTAACTGTCCAATCAGACTTCTCCAATAGAGAACTCTTTTATTAATGTGAAAACTGGAACCTCCTATTCTTCATACAAAAAATGTACATGCTTAGTCTTTTGAAACAAGTTGAATTAGTAAAATGATTGAAATTAGATCTACTTCCAGAAGACTAACTGGCCCAATTGTTAGCTATCTCTGCTCTAAAGGGACATATAAGACCTTAACCCAGAGATGGGGTTTAGGTCCAGGCGGAGTTTAAGTATAAGTCTTTATCAACCATAATTTGACATCTCCTTCTAACTTGAGTCATTACTCTTTCACTCACACTCTCAAGAAAATGTCCAAGCAAAGATGGAATGTTTGTTTCTATCCTAAAGGACAGGTCTTAAATGTCCAGATCCCCAAACAATGAAGGACCCAACAAAAAGCTAATTGTTGTTCTCATTATTGTCTACCCAATTCAAATGAACAATCCTCAGAGCCAAAGTTATGAAAAACCAGAACACACATGGGGACAGCATACTATGCCAAGGGCAAGAGCATCAGGTTCATTATAACAGAATTGTACAAATAAAACAGACTTTTACCTGGGACAGCTTCACGGTATAGTATAGTCTTACAAATTTCTTCAAGATTTTCATGCAAAAGAGTTCCTGAGTCAGCTGGAGGTTGCTAAGTCAAGTCTGATAATTGGAACAGCAGTCCATTCACCAAGACTTCATTGGCAAGTATTTGAATGCTTTTGATTAATATAAGCATATAATATATGTATATATTAATATAAGCATATCATATATTTATATATGTATATAAATACATATTACACACATATATGTATTCATGTATGTATATATCTATGTATAAAATATATACATGGGTATATATGCATCAGTGACCAGGCTTGATACTAGATAGGCTAGATAGAGTCAGGCCTGATTATTGATAGATATAAATATAAGTATAGAATATGTATATATGTATGTATAACTATATTTTTATTTTTCCCCTCTGTCATTAGGTAAGAGGCAGAATGCCATAGAGAATACAGAGTAGGATTCAGTCAGGAACACCTGGATTCAAGTCCCATCTGTGACCCATACTGCCTATTTTACTCAGAGAAAGTGTGTGATAGAGAGGGCTTTAGATTTGGAGTCATGAGATTGAAGACAGTTACTAGCTATGTGACCTTGGGCAAGTCATTTTTATTTCTCTCTTATCTTCCCTTTCTATAAAATGAATTAGACTCTGAGGTCCTGTATAGCTCTGATCCTGTCATTAGTGCCATATTCTCTAAGACTATGAATTTCAAGTGTCAGGCTCTAATGGCAGAAAGCAATGGAATTCTCTTTGCCATGAAAGAGAAAGGCTATTCCAAAACAAACCAAAAAAATGAAAACTGGGTGAAACATAGAAGGCATCTCTTCTAAGCTGTGTGTAAGGTTGTGTAAGTCAAGGGTAATATAAATAGAACTGGCACAAGTTCAAGATTCTGGGTTTGAATTTATGCAGTGAATTTGAGATTTTTGCATTCATCCTGTCTTAGGCTGTTTAACAACAGATTTGTCCTCCTTCCCATCCCACACTCCTCAGGTCTCAGTCCTTCCCTTCCCTTCATCTAAAGCATCCTGTTAGAACCTAAACAAGACAAATAAAATGTGCTAATTATTCAGGAAGACTAATACTCCTCCTTGGGGAAACCAGTTATTCTGAAATGTCATGGTACCAGCTGCCAGGGGCCCACCCCTTTAAGGAAAATCCTAGCTGATGGTGGACAGCAGCTGTTTCTGTGATATAGCCAAGAGGTCTCCCCTAGCCTATTCCCTGGGGCCCAAGTGTTTTCTCCTGATTAAAATTAAAATTCACATCCAAGGCACGGAGGATTCCTAACGTTTTGGTCTTTACCAAGGTTTGTCTTAAAGGGACAATCATTTTACAAATAGGGTCGTGACTATGTGGAGAATTTGAAGAAAGGATGAGACGTGAAGTTATCTGAACTTAAAACTTTTTGCATTCATGCTGGCCCCTCACTCCCTTCATCATGCCTAAAATACACTCCTTTCTGACTATGAGGAATCTTTCTCTTTCTTCAAGTCTCAGTTAAGGTGCCAGCTGTCTGTGAAGCACATGGAAAGAGTGCTAAATTGAGTATCAGAAGATCTGAGTTTGAAGCATGGCTTACTGGCTGTGTGATCTTGGCAAATCATCTAACTTTCATGGAACTCTTTTCCTCATATAGAAAATGAGAGGGTTAGACTAGATGATCCCTATGGTCCCTTCCAGTTAGATCCATGATTCCCATGGTTCCCAAAACTCCCTCATAAAATTTCTAGGTACATTCACTCCTTTGCCTCATCACATCCTATCCCCAATATTGGAATATAAGCTCCTTAAAAACAGGTATTGTTATATGTCATCTTTGTATCTGCAGTGCCTTGAAACTTACTCATCCCCATTCTTCCTCATTTTCTTCTTCTACATCTCCTCCCCCTTTTCCTCCTCCTTCTTTTTAACCTCTTTTTCTCCTTCTTACCCATTTTCCCCCTTCTTCTTTGTCTTCTTCATCTCTTCCTCCTTCCTCCTTCTCTTCCTTTTTCTTCTTTTTTTTAAAGATTTTTCAAGGCAATGGGGTTAAGTGGCTTGCCCAAGGCCACACGGATAGGTAATTATTAAGTGTCTGAGGTCGGATTTGAACCCAAGTACTCCTGACTCCAGGGCCAGTGCTCTATTCACAGCACCACCTAGCTGCCCCCTTTTTCTTCTTCTTGGGTAAGTGGAATAAATAGGTCCTGAATCAGTAATTTCATTGTAGGGAACTCCTCCTGAAGAAATTCCCTCTAACAGTGTACAGCAATTTAATTCAATAAATATTTATTAATAACTTATTATGTGTCAGCCACGAACTCTGCAGCTTAGAGTTTCAGAGATGTCTGGAGTATCAAGTAGTTAAGTGACGTTTTCATGTCACAGGCAGAACTTGAACCTAAATCTTCCTGGGGCTGCTTTTACACCTTATTCTAGGTCTCTCACCTTAAACTTAGTAAACTTTATTAGACTGTTGAATTCCTCTGCCGGGCACTGTTCTAGGGACTGATGAGAAAACAAGTACAAAGACGGAAACAATCCCTACCTAGCAATGAGCTTATATTCTAATGGGGGAGACCAGCATAAAAACATCTAGATAACATAAATATCAAGGTCATAAATACATATATAAGTATACATGCCTAGGAGGGAGTGATTAGCAGTTGGGGGTGAATCTAGAAAGCCTTCATGTAGAAGGTGGTATGTTAAGTCATCCTAAAAGGAGAGAAACTGCGAAGTTGAGAGGAGCTGAGAGAGAACCAGTTTGATGAGGGTCCAGAATGTAGGAGGAAGAGTAGTAAAACTCAGCCAATGAGGCTGAAAAGGTAGATTGGGAACAGATTATGCAGGGCTGTTAAAACTAGCAGAGAAGTTTGTTTTATTCTACAGCATGGGTTTCTGACCCTTTTATGTCATTGATTCATTTGGTAGTCTGGTAAAGCCTATGGAAGCACAGAATAATGGTTAAAATATATAAAATACATAGGGTCACAAAGGAAATCAATCATATTGAAATGTGTTTATAGAATTTTTTAAACCAAATTCACAGAGCACAGTTTAAGAATCCCTGTAATCTAGAAACAATAAGAGAAACTGTTGGTTGTATAGGCTCAGATTTGTACTTCAGGAAAATTTCTCTGGCCACAGACTAGAGTGGAGACAGACTTGAAATGGAGATTGAGACTATTTCAATAATTCAGTCAATAGATGATGGACCATACTTGTGACTGAAGATGAGTAGCTAAAGGACAATAATCCGTTACAATTTCTAGCCTATCCAATTCAGTATCATCTGCAAATTTAAATTGCAAATAACAAAAAGTTTAGATATTCTATCTTCTTTTACAAAATTAAGATTTTAAAAGCTCTCATAATGGAACAGAAATAAGAATTTACTAAATTACTTCAATAAATCTTTGAATTCATTGATGTAGATATTTCCTTTGACTGGTACAGGACAAGACTCCATTCATACATTCTCATCCTGTGCACCTCTTGTTGTCCAATAAATTATCATAATTGTACCTATATTTATAAAGCAAAGTTCATAAAGTACACATTTTATCTCATTTTGTCCTTTCAACAACCTCATCTTAGTGATGAAGAAACTGATTGAAAGGCAGGCAGATTTTAAGTGACTTGCCCAATCAAACTGCAAGTTTAATGTAGGTTTCAAACTCAAATTTTTCCTGATTCCAGATCCAAGATCTAAGTTTTCTATCCACTGTATGTCCTAATTACTTCCTCTACAGAATTATTCCCAGTGTACTTGAGGGACTTTCTTCTAGATTAGTTGTCTCCAAAATGGGGTGGTGGAGGGGAGGAGGAGGGAGGTATCCAGGTTTACTGCAAGACTGTGATATGACCTCAGTGAGTTACTAATCTATCAGTCAGAAAGTGAGAATATGAGTCACATCCCTCTCTCTCTCCTCATGATGGAGGATCACAAAACTTGTCCTTAACACAAGGACATTACCCTTTCTACCCACCATCATCCTAACAATTCCCTACTTTGCTTTCCCCTCAACTCCTGCAGTGCAATCTGCCAATCTCTTACCTTCTATTCCAGGATAAAACCCTCAGAGCCTTTATAATTTAATGTCAAATCAAGCATTCACAGGAAAGACTATGTAGATACTGTTGGGAAAGTCCACTCTTTCAGTAAACTCCCACCACACCCTCCAAATTATCTCTTTCTGAAGCACATATTCCTCAGCTTATTCTCTGCAAAACTCAGGGTTCTGTCCTAGAATCTCTTCTCTTCTCCCTCTATACTACTTCATTTGGCAATCTCATTAGCCTCCATTGATTTAATTACCATCTCTTAAGTGATTATTCTCAAAGCAACCTTCCCTAACCTTTCTGCTGACCTTCAATCTCTATCCCCACATACCTTGCCTTGGATCCATTATTCCAACTGCCTTTCTGACATCTTTCTGATATTAAAGTCATCTTTAACTCAGCATGTCCAAAACTGAACTCATTATCTTTTTCTCTAAATTCTCTCCACTGCCAGTCTTTCCTATTACTGAGGAGGTCAGCACCATCGTCCAGTCCTTCAGGCTCACAACCTAGGTGTCATCCTCAACATCACCAAGGCCTTTCAATTTCACCTTTGTAAAATCTCTGAAGAATCAATCCCCTTTCTCTCCTCTGAAGAACTAGTAGTAGTACAATGCTACCACCATGGTGCAATCCTTCATGACCTCACACAAGGACTTTTGCCTGCTGGTGAGTCTTCTAGTCTCATCTCTCTACAATTCAATCCAGCAGCTACTCAGTCTCTAAAATGATACACTAATACACACATAAATTCCAGAGGTTCCCTACCACCATAGAATCCAACACAAAATCTTCTCTTGGGCATTCAAAGCCTTTATAAGCAAACTCCCTCCTATGTCTCTAGTTTTCTTATACCTTACTTCCCTTCACTTCTCTTTGATCCAGTGACCTCCTTGTTGTTCTGTGAATAAGAAACTCCATCTCTCATGTAGACCTTTCCTCTGACTGTCCTCCATGCCTGGAATGCTCATCTTTCTCATCACCACCTACAGACTTACCTATTTCTACAGGAAATCTTTCCCAATCTATTTATCTTATATTTAGCTTGTTTGTTCTTAGTGATCTGCTTATTATCTTCCCCATTCAAACATAAGCTCACTTAGGGTAAAGACTGTCTTTTGCCTCTTTTTGAACCCCTAGCACTTTGAACAGTATCTGGCCCACAGTAGGCACTTAATAAATGTCTCTTAACTAACTGGTTAATTGTATGGCTCTGCATTCAGAATTAGGGTTTTGAACTCTGAGGCAATAGGTGGTTGCCCATCTTTACCCCCCTCAGATCATATGTCTCCAAACCCACATATACACATTCCATTCATTTTCTTTTTTTGCAAAGCAAATGGGATTAAGTGGCTTGCCCAAGGCCACACAGCTAGGTGATTATTAAGTGTCTGAGACCGGATTTGAACCCAGGTACTCCTGACTCCAAGGTCGGTGCTTTATCCGCTGTGCCACCTAGCCGCCCCCCTTTTTTTTGTTTTGTTTTGTTTTTTTAGGTTATTCCATTCATTTTCAGTGGGACAGAGTAAGTCACACAGAATAAACAGGAATGAAAGGGTTGCAGCCTGTGCAATGGACCTTTTTCAGAAACACATCACTCTTCCAAAATTACTTTTTATTATCTAGAGCACCACCATTTTCTTAGACACTAAAGTTCTCAGCCTTTGTGTCATCCTCAACTCTTCACTCTCATCATATCATATAACTAATCTGTCACCAAATTTTGTCAGTTCTATATTTACAATAGCGCTTTCAACCATCTCTTATCTCTCTTCAAGTCTGATCCTCATCACCTCTTTTCTGTACTATTGTATTAACCTCCTGATGGGTCTCCCTGACTGAAGTCTCTTCTCATTCTCAATCTATTCCCCAAATTGTTGACAAAATAATTTTCCTAAAGCATAGGCAAATCTTATTATATCACACACACACACACACACACACACACACACACACACACAAACACACACACACACACCAAACTTAAGCGGTTTCCTAATGAGAATAGGATCTTTTCCCCCTTTGCTCTTTATTTTAATACATAGGAACATGGAATTAAAAGTTTGGAAAACACTACTGTAGACTTATTGACATTGCTTAAAAAGGATATCAGAGAGGCATAAGGGTAAACAATTGCTTATTTCTCATTTTTGCCACTTAGCCAGCCTTTTCCCATATCTTTTTTTTTTAGTTTTTTGCAAGGCAAATGGGGTTAAGTGGCTTGCCCAAGGCCACACAGCTAGGTAATTATTAAGTGTTTGAGATGGGATTTGAACCCAGGTACTCCTGGCTCCAGGGCTGGTGCTTTATACACTGCGCCACCTAGCCGCCCTCCCATATCTTTCTAATAACATTCTTTGTGCCATATCTCTGAAAATCCTCAGTAGTGTCATTGCACCTCAACACTTCATTTTGTACCTCCCCAATGCCCCTTGAATGACTCATCATTTTAATTCCTCAGAGACTGGGATATTACTTGAATCATCATATAGCACCACCAGAAGAATATCTGTTGAAAATTTGAGTCTTTGTTTCTAGTAGAAACTTGAGGTCATCAAAAGCACCAGTCTTCTGCATTTGAGTCTGGGACTAAATCATGATTTGTACTGGTATCTGTCCATGGTCTACGTACTACTAATGAACCAGTTTTGTAATTTGTCCATCTTATAGATGTTCTTCATCCACTTGATTTTCTGCATATAAATATTTAAGTAAACTTTTTTTTAATAATCATAGGCCTCATTTAGGAGGCTCTTTAGTGTTCCAGTGCTTCATACAATAAGTTCAATATGGTCTACAAACAATTATATGTGGAAGATCTCATCTGCAAATCTGCAAAACTCTTCAATTTGAATTTTTCAGGACATTCTCCATTAGCATGACTAATATTTTCATCAAACAAAATCAAATTGATGAAATTAGAATTTGACACTCATAAATGTGAAGTTTTTAACTTGGGTTTTAAGCAAGGGATGGAGTGATTTTAATTTAAATGAAAAAATACTTAAAGATTTTGGTTAACTATAAGCTCAGCATAAGCCAAAAGTATGGCATCACTGCTTTTTTATAAAAAAAAAAAAAGCTATTAGTAGAATCAAAGTCTTCAGAACAAGGGTGGGGGGGAGTCCTATTATATACTAATATGCTCATTCCTGGGCAATACATTTCAAGAGAGACATTGGAATGAATTTATGAATTCAAGCGGCAGCAAAGACAGTGAAGGCTTTGAAAATGATACTACATAGGGATCATTTGAAGAAAACTAAACATCTTTAGTCTGGAGTATTAATTTATTTTAAGTTATTCCAGAGGCAAAACTAGGGGGTAAGAATTAAGGGGAAACAGATTTTGACCCAATATAAGGAAGAGAATTCTAATGAGTAGAGCTGTTCAGCAATTGAATAGAGCTATTTCAACATAAAAATAATAATGATGGATTTTTAGTATTATTCCCATTTTACTGATAAGGAATTTGAGATATGTTAAGTGACTTGCCCAGGATCACATAGGAAGTGATTGAGGTAGGATTTGAACTCATCTCCCTGAATCCAAGCCAAGTACTCTATCCACTAATTCACCTAGCTTCCTCTCAGATAATGGGCATCTCATCACTGGAAGTGTACAAGTAAGAGATGGGGGGTGTATTATATAAAAGGTTTTGTTAGGAATTGAGCTATATCTAATATAAATATATATATATATATATATATATATATATATATATATATATATAGGTAAACTTGGCAAGAATGTTACTCAGATCCAATGCCAAATTATTTTCTAGATATTTAGAATAAGAAAGGTCATAATAACTTCTCTCTCCCCAACTTTACTATAGCCAGAGCAATAGACCTCAGGAAAGTAAACTCCAAGAGCCAAATGATTTGTTTGAGGGGCCTCCAAAAGAAAGTAAGTAATCTTGTTAATAACTTAAGAAGATAAATTAAGTAACTAAGGTACCTTTCATCTCTTAAAATTCTAAAAAAGGTATTAACTTCAGTTACTTGAATTTAAATAAGTCAATCATACAATATGCAAATAGACTCAATCTCCAACAAGGTACTCCAACTCCCACCCTAGAGCTCCTGGTTCTGGATGATGAGAGTTCACCATGTAGAGTTCAATCCAAAATCACCACTCTATTCTTCACCCATATTCATATTTCAACATCATTAACCATTTTTTGCTCTGGGGCAGCAGTAAAATCAATACTAGCTTTCCTAGATAGCATATATCAACCAGTCATTCTATGACTCCTCTCACCCTCCTGTTATTTCTTTAACCAAAACACCCCTCCTTGCCTGCCAATTCCCTATACATATTGTCTTCCTATATTCAGATGTTAGCTCTTAAGAGAGCAGGAACTATCTTACTTTATGCAGTTATGTCCACATCTCCCATCACAGTTCCTAGAATATAATAACAAATGATTTTTTTCATCCATTCATTCCCTTTTCCTTTAAGAATAGATATGTTATCAGAAATATATGGTCTAATTCTTGGTACATTTGTCATTCAAAAAACTGAGCTGTTTTTATATTTCTATGACACAATACCAAAATCTATCACTTTGATTTACAGGAGATCCTATCTATATTAAAACTATGAAGTCAGAACCTGGAACCATCAGCCCCAAGATATTTTCAAGGAACCAACAATGATCAGACAAGATGAATCTGAGCTATCTTCATGTCCCCTGAATTCTGAAGATCAGACAGTTGCAGTCATAGATGTAAACATACATAACCATCTCTAACAATTTCTGAACAATGAATCTCTAACAATGTCTGAAGAGGACAATGAAACTTCAAAAATGAATGCCATTCAAACAGTGAGTATAAGGAGGCCAAAAACAGATGAAAAATTACTATATATTAAAAAATTGATAACAGCACTTTTTGTAATAACAAAGCTCGGGAAGGAAAAAGGATGGAAATCAATAAGGAGACTGAACAAATTGTAGTAAATGAATGTAATAGAATATTATCATACCACTAAGAAATGAGGAATAAGCAAAAGTTTAAAAAAAACATGAAAAGTTTTATATGAACTGTTGCAGAGCAAAAAACACAGATGCAAGAAAACAATTTATGAGATGACCATAATAATATAAAGAAAAGAAGCATTGAAAGAATTTGAAACTGATCAATAGAGTGATCAATCATGGCTTCAGAGGAATCTTCACAGGTGCAGAATGAAGGGAGCATTTTCTGGCCTGACAAATGGTAATAGGCTTTGATTGGCTATGTTTACTTATTATAAGAGAGAGTTGGAGTAATCATTGTGAAAAGATAGAAATTGTTTTTTGAGAAAGAAACAGCATCAGTAAAAACTATCAAAGAATGAAAGAAGACACTGTCACCATGAAGCAGCAAAAACAGTCAGGTTCACCTGACTATTGACATTTGCATCTAGGAGCAGCAGGATTACAAGGATTAGGTAAAGCTAAAATACCAAGTCACAGAAGAAATTAGAATGTAGTTTTAATTAGACTGGAATCAACAGGGCAGATCATGAGTCAAGCATTAGCAGACCAGACAGGCTGACTCTTGTTGAACCACTTTAGGCTATGAAAGCAATGGCTAATCACTAGGGCTCATGGGCAAGGTCAGACAGGATAACTAAGGTAATGGAATAATAGCTCAGTAACTCATGGAACAGAGAGAACAATATAAGAAGCCACATTTCTAACCAGATCCATGGTAGGTGGGACAGTATGGAATCACAGTATTACAGATTTGCAGCGTTGGAAGCAACCATCTGCTTTGACTGGCTCCAGTAGTTATGAAGTTTTTCCTGATATTAAATTGACATCTGTCTTCTATATCTCTACCCAGAACTCCTAGTTAGGCTGTCTTGGGCCAAACATTCAATCTTTTATCCAGCCCCTGAAGTACTTGAAGACAGTTCACATTAGAATGTAGGCTCCTTGTTAGCAGGGATTCATTCTCTCATGTCTTATATCTGTATCTCTCCTCAGTTCCTAGCATAGTGCCTGGAAAACAGTAGGTATTTAATAAACAGTTAATTATTGATCATGTCCCCCTGGAATTCTCTTCAGTTAGTTGGGACTTATTAAGCATATATATGTGCCAGTCATTCTGCTAAACTAAATGTGTGATTCTTTACCTTTTACTCAAATGGTCTTAAGCTGACTCTTTGTTCTATCTATTCTCTTCTGAATTGTCTCCAATATATAAACTTCTTTTCTAAAATGTGACTCCTAGACTTGAACGAGGCTTCAGATTTGAACTAGCCTTTTTGAACCACCATAACATACTATGGACTGATTGGGCTTCTAAGACAATAAAACCTCAAGACCTTTTTCAGATGAACTGCTACTAAGCTATGCCTTTTCTACCCAAAAAAGTAAATTTTAAAACTCAAGTAACACTTGAATTTTCACTCCTATTAACATTTAGCTAGATTTGTTGCATTGATCTTGTGATTTATGATCTTTTTTAACCCTGATTCTTTCATCCAAATAGTTGAACCTCCTAGTTTTGTGTCAACTGCAAATCTGATCACTTGCCTTCTAAGTCATTGCTTATACATCACAGGGTCTGTCATACATCCATGGGATACTCCACTGGAGACCTCCAATCAAAATGAAATCAAACCATTAGTGACTACTGTTTGAGTCCAACAAATTCCAAATCTAAATATTTAACTATTAGTCTCCAACCACATCTTCTTCCTTCTTTTTTGCAAGAATACTATGATAGAACCAAATCTAGCTAAGTTTCCTAGATCATTCTCCTGATCTGCCAATTTGCTTACTTACTATTCAGGCTATCAAATGAACCTGTGATTTTTACTGCTATGGCAGATTAGTTTGCACATTCTTTGCAGTTTATTGTCTTAGAAAATTGCCTAAAGTACTGAGAAGCTGTTTCTTGATAAAAATCATAGGTCAATATGTATTAAAGGCAAAATTTGAATCCAGGTCTTTCTAATTCCAAGACTACCCTCTCTATCCACTACCCACTATTCACCAAGTTATCTTTTCAGTTTACCAACAATGTCAAAGAGAAATAAGACTCAACTGACATGATTTTTTCTTTTTTTTACTTGATATTTTATTTTTCCAAATACAGGTTATGAAAGTTTGTTCAAAATTCATCCATATGCACATGTATATTTTTAAGTCACAAAACTTCCTTCCATCCTCCCCCTCAGTGGCAAAGTCAAGTTAGCATTGTACAGACATATTTTGGATAAGCATGTTTACAGATTAGTCATTTTCAGTGTAAGGAATTAAGATTAATGGAAAGAGATACAAAAGAGATAATTTTTATAAAGTGTTCATCATATTCTGAAGGCTTTGTTTTTGTTTTGTTTTGTTTTTCTTCCTCTGGATGAGGATAACATTGTCCATAGCCGGTCTAATACAGTCGTCCTAGCTCCTTGGACAGCTGAGAGTAGCTGCTTCCATCACAATTGATCATCTCACAATGTTGTTGTTAACATGTATATTATCTCTTGGTTCTGCTCCCTTTGCTCAGCAAGAGATCTTGTAACTCATTCCATGCATCTCTAGAGTCCGACCACATTTATGGTTTCTTATAGCACAATACTATTCCATAGTATTCATGTACCATAGCTTGTTTAGCTGTTCCCCAATTGATGGGCATCCCCTCAATTTCTATTTCTTTGCCACTACAAAAAAAGAACTGCTATGAATATTTTGAAACATGTGGGACTTTTCCCATTTTTTATGATTTCTTCTCTATACAGGCCTAAAATTGAAAATGCTGAGTTAAAGAGAATGAACAGTTTTTTTGCCCTTTGGCTGATTTGTTCTTGATGAAGTCTTGCCAACTCTTTGCGAACATTGATTCCTTTTCTAGATGTTTAATTATCATCTTAATGATAAAGTCTAGTATTTTTCCAGAAATAAAAGTCAAATTCCCTAGTCCATAGAATGAGATTCCATTTTCTTCCCCCCTCCACTATAAATTTGCCATTTTCCAAGCCTCCCAAGTCACATCTCCTGTTCTCCTAATTCTACAAGTGCAGCTAACTATTCTCTTTCTTAGTTTGAGTATCAACTCACTATTTTTGGTCTACTCTTTCTAGTCCATAACGCATTGTCCTTGGCAGAGAAAACAGAAGCAAAATATTTATGCATCCCTGACTTTTTCTGTAATCAGTAATCACTGTCCCTATCAAATTAACAAGTAGTCCCACCCCTTCTTTTATTAAACTCTTTCATCTAATAGGTTTTTAAAAACAAAGAAATACTTCCAGACATGGTGACTTGGCCTCTAACCAATGATACTGGAGCTGAAGTTACTGGAATCCTAAGCTACTAAAACTGATCAGTTAACCCACATTAGATTCAGAATCAATATGGAGAGCAGAAGAATCTTCAGAATTTCATTCCATCCCTCCTGGGTGTACTTCCCTCATAGAATTTAGTCCACAGAAGACTATTTCCCCTGCCTTTGAATCCTTTGAAATTTATTCTTCCCAAATCTAGGGATACATAAGACCCAGCTTTCTTCTTTCATCTGTCACAAAGAGGAGTACATATTTCCTCACTAGCAACCAATTCCTACTTGGTGAAAAAAGAACTAAAATAGAATTTCCATTTATTGATTCTCCTACTTGGAAGACAGAAATTATCATAAGTAAGTTAAAAAAGTTATTAGCTATTCTGATTTGAGCAGTCAAATACTGGAAAAAATTGAAATCTGCCATTATGACTATAATCCAGGTAGAGAAAATGTTGGTATAAGGTTGCATGCCCTTGTGAGGGACAAATTTGGTGAGAGAACTCTGGAGAAGAAAGACATTTCTTCTAGAGGACACACTTGGTGCCAGACTCTATTGGAGACCAACACCAGATATCTGGAGACAAACCATGGAAGCTGAAGATATACAGGGGAAGCCAAGCTCCTAAAAAGATTCTGTTACCAATTGTACTCTCTTGAAAAAGAACTTTCTCTCCTCTCCAAAATCTCTCTTGCCTACTCTTCCTATAGGCACATGGCCATGTATCAGCATTTTAAACAACAATTAGGAGTTTTATGCAAAACCCCCAGACTTGGCTGGGAACCCTGATCACAATTTTTACAAGTGACCTGCTCCTTAAACTCTTCATCTATTTCCTCTTTCCATACAGGAGGTCCATTGTATACTCTAACAAAATAATCTCTTTGTACTTTTATACCTTCATCCAAATGCTCTGTTCCATATTTACCTGCCTTTGTTTCATGGATTTCGTTATATGGTTATACCTTCTTAACATATAATACTATCTGACTATCCTTTTTTATCTATCCTGTTACTCTTGAATAAAATATATCTACCCAGATGTAATATACCTGTCAGCTAGGAGTAACAGATGAACGGTGGAACCAGGTTTCATCACTGCCTATAACCTACCCACCTCACTCTGTTACTAGGAGAAGCAAGCAGAGTAAACAAAGCCCTAATACCTCCTTGCCCTTTGATAGCAAAATAATCCCTTGGAGACTATGAGCATTCATCTGTCATCCACTACTATCTCTGTGGTTAATAAGCCATCATTATCTGTTTTTTTTTCCTCTATTCTTGTATTACTCAATCAATGATCATCTAAGAACTATACCCAATCTCTACTCTCCAGTCACTTAGTCCAATTCTTTTCAACTCTGTCTCCCCCATGACCTACTCTAATTATTCCCATGCCTTCCTCTGTGCCCACTTGAATTGCCATTTCATAGTGAACAAGTTTTTTTTCATCCTGAATCTTTTTCCCTTGAATTGCTTCCAACTATTTGCCCTCCCTGAGATTTAGCTTCTCCTATATGACACTATATCCCTAGTCATCCTCTCCAACACTGACTATACTTTACTGATCTTCCATTTCCCAACATATTGGTCCTAGGAAAAAGTTTAAATATTCCTTGCTTCCTAATGTCACTTGTAGATTCTCTTTTTGTTTGCCTTGCTCGGAAACATCTTTATCTTCTTTAAAGTTCACAGTGTCTAATTTCCCCATTCTATTCAAATCATGTTGACTGTCCTCAACTACTCTTAAGTTATTCTCCTTCATTTCCCTAGAAGTGTAGTATGAAGTCACTAACTTTATTTCAATTGCAAAGATTTATAATAGGGGATTTCAATATGCATATGGATTCTCCCTCCAATTTTCTAACTATTGAATTCCTCAACCTCCTCACGAACTCAACTCCACACAACCCAGATGATCCTCAAATGTTCTACTTCCTTAAAAAAAAAATGAGAACTCCCCATCTGATGAAAAACTCATCATTCTATTTCTCCCTATGCCTTACCCTCCTAGATCTATTCTCCACCTTCATTTTCAATACCACCACCAGTCATACTTTCCCAGTCTATTACCATTATTTTGACTTCATTTTCCTCCCTTCCCAATCTTAACTGTATGGTTAACTAATTCAACTAGATAACATCATCAACTTTTGAATCACTTACTACTTTATTCTATCAAAACACATCCTTGGCATAATTCAGCTCTTGATTGCTTCCATCATATTCCTCCTAGATGCTAAAGTGAGCTAGAGGAAATCATAGTCATGCTGAGAATACCACAAATTCATGTTATCCTACCTCTGTTCTCACTATTGTAAGACAGTCCTTTGATTCCTCCTTAATTGATTCCCAATATCATTCTATTAAAAAAACTATCTCAGTCCTTTTCTATTCTCCATACACCTCCCCTTCCTCTCAGTCTCAGTGACAAACCTTAGTTTTGCTGAAAAACAATATAATTCCTACTGAACTCTCTTCTCCCCTTCTCTTCATCTCAAAAACCTCTATTCTCCTGCTCTGTTCTTCTCTCACAATGTCTAAAAATGATGTGACCCTGCCAAGGATATCTTCTCTCTATATACCCTTGATTCCATCCATTCCAACTTCTCTGACAGATTTCCCCATCACATCATTCCTTGTCTCCTTAATCTTCAGTCTGCTCCTCTTTATTGATTCGTTCTCTACTTCCTCCAAATATATCATTTCCCTCTTCTTAAAAAATATTTTTCACAACTCTCACTCTATTTTTTGCATATATTTTCAGATTTTAAAAAATTATCAATCAGCTTTTCTTATTTTTGTCTCTTCCTTTTTCTTTCTTTTTAAAATGTTATTTGTTATATGGATTGTTGTCTGAAAGAGGAAGAGGAAGAATGCTAGAAGACATTCTATTTATGTAAAAAATGAATGATAGAAATAAAAATTTATTGGAAAAAAACAATTAAAACTTATTATCTCCTCAAATTATCATCTGGTATCTCTACTCCTTTATCAGTCATATTCTTTTAAGTGAACATTAAGTGTTCACTCATTACCTCAACTTCCTCTTTCATCACTCCCTTCAGAACTCCTTTGTAATAGGACTCAATCCAAAGCTAGCTGAGATCTCTTTTTTATTTTTGTTTTTTGTTTTTGCAAGGCAGTGGGGTTAAATGACTTGCCCAAGATCACACAGCTAAGTAATTATTAAGTGTTTGATATCAGATTTGAACTCAGGTCCTCCTGACTACAGGGCCAGTGCTCTGTTCAAGGCACTATCTAGCTGACCCAGCTGTGATGTCTTAATTCCCAAACCTGATATTTTCTCAGCCTCCATCCTTCTTCCATTAATGCCTTTGAATTCTCCTGTATATTATTTGCCTTTCTTGGTTTTCATGATACTATATTGGTTTTCTTTCTATCTGTCTGACCAAGATTCCCTAAGAGTCTTTCCTGGACCCTCTCCTCTTATCTACACACTTCTTTCATGATCTCACTAATTCTCACAGCAAACATTTAATAAATTATTTTTCATTTATTTATAATCCAGTCTTTTCACATTTTAGATGAAGAAAGCAACACCCAAAGAACTGAAATGACTCAAGGTCACAATGGTAAATATGAAGAAGAAAAAATCATTTCCATCTGGGAGAATTTAATTCAATATTTATCAAATGTCTATTTGCACTTGGCATTGTAAAAAGTTTGGGTAATCAAGGAAAGAATGATGGAGAGGTAGTATCTTAAAGGAGGTTTAAATGAAGGAAGAAAGGTGAGGAAGATACTCCAAGCATAGGGAATAGTATGAGTCTTTTCAGGCCTGAAGACATGAGGCAAAGACATAATAAGACAGGATAAGAATAAAACAGTAACTAATTCATTTTAGCTGGAATATGGGACTATTTGAATACTGTAAGATTAAAATAAAAAGGAAAATTGGCTCCAGATTATGAAGGACCTTGAATAGTAGGAGTTGCAGTTTAATCTGATAAGCAATGGAGAGGTAATGAAGAGATTTTTACTAGAAGAATGATATGATCAAATCTATAGGTGCCTTCAGGCTTAAATATTTTTTTTCTAATGCTTCCTGATCATGAAGAACAGATTCTGTCTCAAATGTCTCTGATTTAGAGTCTAAAAGTTTATGTAATGTCAGCCAGTTTCATTTCTGATGACTAAATACATCTTTTAGCTTGAGCTTTTGCATTTTACTCTTCCAGAAGAAGAGTTTTTTTTTAAGAGTTTACTGGAGTTTAGAGTTTGAGGTCCCCCAAACTCCAGGTTTTCTTTTATTCTCCAGTGCAAATGAGTTGTAAGTTGGGAACGCACAGAGACAAATCTAAACTAGGAGTCAAAATCACTGTCTTAAACTCTCTATAGGAACTCTTTCATTTTTTCTTTGTATCTCAAACAATACCACCGCTCAGCATATAGTATTCATTAGATTTCATAGGATAATAGATTTAGGTCTGGGAGAGAATTTTAGACACCACTGAATCCAAACCTCTTCTTTTACAGAAGAGATTAAATGAGGAGTGGAAAGAAAGGGGGAAAAACCATCTAAAATGTTGCAGAGGAAGAATTGATCGGACTTAGCATTATATTGGATATAAGAAGTCAAAACGTAGTAAAATTCAAAGATGACTGAGTTTTCAGCCATGTTTGACCAAAAAGATGGTGCTACTGTCAATAAAAGTTAAGAAATGGGGGCAGGTGTAGGAAATTGGGGCAAGATGAATCCTGTTTGGGAGATGTAGATTTTAAGGTGCTGATGTATCATCCAATTGGAAATATTAAGCAAGCAAATCAAAATGTGGGTCTGAAACTCTGGGAGATGTTGGAAAGTGGAAATTCAGATTTGGAAACTTTAAACAATCTTTAAAGGCAAGGGAGCAAAAAAGCTTCCTAGGAGAGAGGTTGCAAAGATAGAAGAAAAGGAAATCAAGGATAGGTCCTTAGGACACATTTATTTTTAAGGAAATGGAGAAAGGAGGCATCCAAAGAGACTGAGAGGGTAAAATAAAAATATTGGAAATAAAGAGCGAAATGTCATAGATTCATAGAAGCAAAGGGATGAAAGCCAAAAGTCAAATTCTGCAGAGAATGAGGACTAAAAAATGGTCATTAGACTTAGCCATAAAATCAATTTTATCCTTCAAAGAAGTTTCAGTAGTGTGGTGAAAATGGAACCCAGATTACCAAGATCTGAGCAGTAAAAATGAAATCTCAGAATTCTTTTACTTTCCATTCTTCCCAAATTAGTATCAATTTGGAGCATTTTTTTCATATAGCCATTGATATCCTGAAATTTGTTCCTTAAGAACTGCCTTTTAAAACCTTGATACCAGTTGTCATTTGGAAAATAGCTCTTCTTATAAATTGGAATCAGTTCCTTTTAGATATTGGAAATAAGACCTTTATCAGAGAAACTTTTAAACTCTTTTTAACTCTTTTAAGTTCCTTACACTCTTTTTTAAAAGTCTTTTAAACTTAGTTTTATTGGATTTGTTTGTATAAAACTTTTTTAATATTATGTGATAAAAATTATTGATTTTAATCTTCTGTGATCCTCTATCCCTAGTGAGGTCATTAACTTTTCTCTTATCCATTGATTAAATAGATTTTTTTTAATGTTTCTCTAATTTACTTATGATGCAGCCTTTTATATTTAGGTCACATACCCATTTGGAGCTTACCTTGCAATAAGGTATGAGGTGTCCTTCTAAAAATAATTACTTCCATAATGTTATCCAATTTTCTCAGTACTTTTTTGGTCAAAAAGTGAGTCTTTTTCTCAAAATCTAGGATTTGTTTGCTTTAGGTAATAGATATATTTGCTTTGGTATATTGTGTGGCTAATCTGTTCCACTGATTGATTTCTATTTTTTTAACCAGTATCAAATTGTTTTCGGAATTACTATTTTTTATTATAGCCTAAGATTTGGCACTGATTGACTCCTTTTATTTCTACTTCTTTTTATTAATTCTCTTGAGATTCTTGATCTTTTTTTGCTTTCATAAGAATTCCAATTTTTTCTTAGTCTACAAGGTAATCATTTGATAATTTGACTGGTAAGGCATTGAATTAAGTATATTAATTTAGGTAATACTGTCAATTATTTAGGTCTGACTTTATGTAAACAGTGGTTTGTAGTTGCTATAGTTTATAGTCCTCGGGTATAATCTGGAAAAGAGTCTTCCATATATTTTATACATTCTGTAATAATTTTAAGTGGAATCTCTTTCTAGTTCTTTCTACTGGCTTTTATTGATATGACATAGAAATGTTGATAATTTGTATCAATATATTTGATATCTTGCAAGTTTGCTATAGTTACTAGTTATTTCAATTTAATTTTAACTAATGCTTTAGATTTCTTTAAGTTCACAATCATATCATCTGTGGAGTGATAATTTTGTTTCTTCTTTACCTATGGTAATGTCCTAAATTAATTTTTCTTGAATTATTGGTATTGGACATATTTATTTGATTTTACTGGAAAGATTTCTATTTTATCTTGATTATAATGAATTCTCTTAGATTTAGATAAAATTTATCCTATTTAAAGAAAAGTATTTATTTGTATTTTTCCTCTGTTTTAACAGAAATGAATATTTTATTCAGTGAAGTTCATATGTTGATAAAAGCATATGATTTTTGCTCACTTTGTTATTAATATTGTTAATAAAGTTTATAGTTCTTTTATTAACCTAACCCTGCATTCCTGACATAATTCCAACTGTTTATTTAAGTTATAACACACAGTCTTTCTCATATGTTGTTTTAGCCTCTTTGGCTAATACTTTATTGAAAATTTTTACACCCATGGTCATTAGGGATATTGAAATATGTTCTGTTTTGACTCTTGCAGATTTATGAACTAAGATCTTATCTGTGAGTGTGCTTGTTTATTGCCTTCCTTTGACCAGTTTAAATGAAAAATTCATCCCCCATAGTTTCCATGTCATTATACAGTTCTACTTACACAAACTAATTATGTACATTAGTAAATTCCCCATTTCCCCCTTAATATATTCTTCACCCCCTTTTGCTTTTTCACATAGCATTTCTGAAACATTACAAAATAAATTATGGGTCTTTTTATCAATTAGCTACCCTCTGTGAATCTTTGTGATTTTAGATTGGTGGGGGGGATTCTTTTCACATCCCCATCCATTAGACTATAAATAGATCTCCCCTATTCTGGGATTCAAATCATGTTGAGCCCATAGCTGAGTCCCTTCCTTCAAATATAAGTACTATGTCCACTTCAGTCTCCTGTAATACAGATATTATTTAGGCACCTGGGAGGCAAAGTGGACTTGGAGTCAGGGAGGCCTGAATTCAAGTCCTAATAGTTGTAATCTTATACCAATCACTTTACCTTTGACATTCTCAGTTTCCTCATCTTTAAATGGAAAGAAATAATAGCATGTGCCTCATTGGGTTTACATATGAGATACCATATGTAAAGCATTTTACAAACCTGCAATCCCTATATAATGCTAGCTATTATTTAGCTATCATGTTGTGAGGAAAATTCTTTGTAAATTGTAAAGCAAAGCAATTTAACAATGTGAGTTATTAGTATTCATGAAAAACACACTTTAATTTCTCTTGCACTCTATTTAGAGAGGAAAAAGAAGACAAGAAATCCACCCCATCTTTCAAAGCATTTCTAAAGTTTCAAAACCACATCTGACAGAAGTGGGGGGGAAAAAACAAGATTTACAAATTTATTTTTAGACAATTTATATTTATATACAACTTTATAGCAATGAAAACAAAGATGGACAAAAGAGCAAGTGTCTGATGTTCAAGGAGGTCACCTTTGATTAAAAAAAGTAAGGGGTAATTTTTTTTCTATTAACATGAAATTAGAAATAATTTGTGATGTAACTTTGCATTTCAGAACAATTTTTGGTATAACACTACCATAGCTACAGCTGTTACATAAAAGCATTTCCACAGATAAATAACCAGAGAGTTAAAGTGATTTTCCTTAGTCAGAGGAAAATTGACTAGAGAGCTCAAAGATCCTGAAGTTCATCACTCATACTATCCAAGTTCATCTTCCCCCTTGAATGACTTTCCCCCCTTTGATTTAGAATAACAAAATATGTAACAGGAAATTTATTCATCTATAAAGCCTTACCACCAGCAAGCAATAGATTTATATTATAATACTCCCCTTTTTAAAAATAATAAAACTAATAATACAACAATGAAAAAATTAAAGAATTCTAAAGGAAGAATAGTAGATTTGGTTTACACTGGTTTGGTTTATCTTAGTTCCATTAGAGATTGTCCATGGTTCAAGCAAAAAAATTTAACATTAGCAAAATGCTTTGAGAAACACCATTTAAAATACCAACTAACCAAGGACTAATAACCAATAAGGACTTCCTCAATCTATTTTGTTGTTGCTCCTTCTGAGGTAGGTTTCACTTGCTTGTATTGGGATCTGTAAATAAAGATCTATAAAAGGAAAAATGGAGACTACCTCCCTTTGTCTCTTTCTCTTCACCCCCACAAATACAATGTAATGTAAATGCTATTGTTTCTCATTAACTTTCTATGTATCACCACCACCCCAACAGAGAAATAAATCTTAAGTAAATTTAGGGAGAGACAGCTGCCAAACTGAATTCTTTCATATATATCATTTTGGAAGCACGAGTCTGAATTACTGAGCACTACAAGAAAGAGCTGGGTCTGTGGTTTTAGAGCACCACCCAATGGCAAGAGGTCACAATGGCAACTGTGAAGAATGGCATTTTCTGCTTCAGTTCATGGGTTCTCTTTGTCATCTATTTGACCTTTTTTTTTTTAATTTCAGGATGGAAACAGAGGTGCTAGAAAAAACATTTTATTTTGTTTCAATTTTTGCCCAAGTGAGTTTTATCTTCAATTTCCACAACAGTCACGGAGCAAGGAAAAGTGACGATTCAGGTTTTCTGTTCTAGTCCTGAGGTTCTTTAAATGATTCTGTTTGACTAGCAGATGAGAAGCCTTGATAGGCCATAGAGTTCTGTACAAGAGCAGAGAATACTTGACAGATTGGACTTTAAATGTAATCCATGAGGTTTTCTTTATCTTGACTTCATTTTACCAAAGAAGTTAAGTTAGGAAAACAAGAATATGAACTATATTCAAAAAAAAAGAATAGTAGATTTGATTTTTGCTGTTCTTTAGCTCAATTAGAGATTGTCTATGCCCCAAGGAAAAAATTTAACATTATCAAAACACTTAGAGAAACATCATTTAAAAGACCAATTAATAACCAAGGACTGATAATTAGTAAAGACCTACTCAATCTATTTCATTGCTCCTCCTTTCTGTGTTGTTCTTCTAACAACTATATAACTTCCCATTTTAAGATAAGCTTGAATTAATGAAAAATCATAGATTTAAAAAAAAATTGTAACATATTTTCCATAAGGAACTCATCTTCAGTAGGGATCTTTTCCCTGAAAAAGTAAAATTGAGTTGGATGTTGGTTTTTGTTTAGGATAGAGTGGGCCTTAAAGGTTCTTTGCCAGTTTGTTTTGTTTTGTTTTTACCATACTTGGCACATAGGAGAAAATTTGAGGACCAGTTGCTTGAGGTATAACTTTCCTTGAAGATGAAGAACTGCAAACATGAGTTTATTATCTAATAATCCTTTCTAAAAGTTTCTTTTCAGTGATTCCAGCTCAGAATTGCTTCATAACATGCTGCTCACCTTCCAAACTAAAATTTCAGGAAACAATTGGATGCAGTTAACAGAAGTTTCCAGTTTCATTATCTCATCATTCAAGTCCAAGATTCTATTTGCCTTTGTTCATTTGCTGTTGGAAGTTAGACTACTGTTGGGCAATTGCAGATAAGAATGTGAAGAGAAAAGCTATATTTCCACAACTATAGATGACTAATATCACCTTTTTAAAAGCATGACCCTGAAAGAGAAATGGAGATATTTCAGCAAAGCAGATACCACCTCCTGAAATGATCCTATTTAAAGATTACAAAAGAGACTCACCTCTGCCTCAGCTGTTGTAAATGACTGAAGAATCTGAATTCTATCATCTTCCAATATTTCAACTGTCAAAAACAATAAGATTTCATCAAGAGATTTAACAACAATGCCTCTTCAAGTTTTCCTCACCCTTCCACCTCTATGGCCTTGTGTTTCTGATTGGTGAGCTTTCTTCTTGTCCCTCATCTTGACTTCTGTTACTCTGCTGATCCATTCTTCTCCAGTAACTTCCCAGGCTGACTGTCTTATTACAAGACTTCTCTGGACAAAGTACCTCCTGGCTTTTCTCACTCCCTTTACCACCACCCCAGATCTTCTTAAGTATTTCGTTCTTGAATTAAGGGCAAGATACCACCACAGGGCCTTCTTTAGCATGAGGCACTACTGACATTGCCACTTCCTGCCTCCTAATCAGCTCTGACTCCCCAAACCATAGCTTCTCCTACTCTTATCTGCCATGAAAGCATATTGGCTGCTCCCTACAAAAAATTACTCAGGTCTCCCACATCCTTCAAAACCATAACTTGATCCTACCATTCCCACTTGGTACTGAAAGGTTAGACAAGATGACATATCCCTCTTCCTTTTCTTGATTAAACTCCTAGAGGAACACATCTACACACACACATTCCTCCATTTCCTCACCTATCGCTCTTTTCTAATCTTTCTGTATTGTATTCAATATGACATAGAACCTCAAAGAGAAAAAGGTCTTTATAAAAAAATTGAATCTTAGGGTTTGGAAGGGATCACAACAGTTCATGCCAGATGATTAAAAACCACTCCACCAAGTTCATCCAAATTCTTTCTCTATCAAATGGATTGTATTAATTCTCCATTCCAATTTCAAAAAGTCCTGACATTTCTCCCTTTTATTTTCACTCAGTCATAGTAAGAAGCCCTCAGAAGTGTACTCTGTTTCCATTTCCTAAGGGCTGACCTGTGTTTTCACCAGTGTGAAGGCTTCTTCCAATAAAGGAGACAATAATCCATCTATAACATATACTTTTAGAGTAATCTAAGGCTCAAAAAGACCAAGGCAAGATTTTAATATAGGTCTTCCTAACCATAAGTTTAACACTCTGTTCCTACAGTGTTGCCTTTTATTATATTTTTATTCACTAACTCTAATTTAAACAATTTAATTAATCATATTCTCAAATCTAGTTAGCAAAAATTCTAACTTAAATTCTATCACAAGTTAAAAAGATTGGCTTTCCTTAAAGGGTTGAGAAAATGAAAACCACTCAACAATACTAGAAGGATGTCAAAGGATTTCTATCTCAGCTAGAAGGATGTCAAAGGATTTCTATCTCAACAAAAAAAAAAGTCTACACAAACTAGGAAGAACCTACATATTTTCAAGTGGCTTAATTATTGTTTTACCTTTGCGAGTGAGCCGGTAAGCATGTATCTCAAAAAGAATCTCAGCACCAACATGCCAAGCTACAAATCCAATCATTGCATAAGTTTTTGCTGGAGAGGGAAGATTGAGTCCTGGTAAATCCATTCCCAGGAATATTGCTACCACTAAGTTGAAAACAAAAATAATTTGACAATATTAAAACATTGTTAGTAAAAGATGTTTTTTAAGTACATGATTCTTTGTTCAATATTTAATGAATCAAAGTTTTCACAAATTAAAAATACTATTGAAGTAAATAGAGAAGAGGACTAGTCCTTAGGATCTCAGAAGTATAGGAAACTGCCTTTACCAATACAAGTTGATACTTTTTCTGTAACTTATGGACTTAGAGAACTGTCTCAAACACTGGAAAATTAAATGTCCTACTAAGATCACACAGCCAATATGTGCACAGACAGAACTAAAACACAGTGAAGAATATATTAAACAGAAAATGAGATCAGTATTCAAGCTCACATGCCTGTGACATGTACAAACTGTACACAATTGTGAGGGGTTGTTATAATTTCTCCTGAAATGGGGCAGCTAGGTGGCGCAGTGGATAGAGCACCAGCCCAGGAGTCAGGAGTACCTGAGTTCAAATTCAGCCTCAGACACATTACCTAGCTGTGTGGCCTTGGGCAAGCCACTTAACCCCATTGCCTAACAAAAACCTAAAAAATAGATAAGTGAATGAATGAATGAATAGATAGATAGATAAATGGATGAATAAATAAATAAATAAATAGAAATAATTTCTCCTGAATTGCAGGTTCCCCACTTTTTCATGAGGAGTTATCCATTTCCTCAAAATCTTCAGATTTTGGTGTAGGACTAACTGAACTTAGGGCATGAAATCATTGAATTAGAAAGAACTGGTCTAACCCATACACTCAAAAAAGAAAAAGAAAAAGAATCCTCACTACAATATGCCTAATCCAAGAGGTTAGCACTCCTCTGCTTAATGACTTCTTGCCAAGAGGAATCTGTTATATCCCCAGGCAGCATATTGGACTTTCAGATAGTTCTATTTGTTAGGAAGTTTTTTATCATGTTTAGACAAAATTTGCCTCTTTGAAACTTCCATATCCTAGTTCTACCTTCTAGATTCAAAAAATAGAAACATAATCCCTCTTTCATGTGACAATTTCTGCACATACTTAAAGACAGCTATCAGGCAGTTAGGTGGCGCAGTGGATAGAGTACTGGCCCTGGAGTCCGGAATACCTGAATTCAAATCTGGCCTCAGACACTTAAAAATTATCTGTGTGGCCTTGGGCAAGCCACTTAACTCCATTGCCTTGCAAAAACTAAAAAAAAAAAAAAAAAAAAAAAAGCTATCATAACTCCTTTCCCCCTTCCCCCAATCTCCTCATCTTTCAACTATAAGGGAACAAGCACTATTGGCCAAATTTCTCTATCCACTGAGAACCTGATAACTATAACTACTGTATAGTGGCAGTTATTCTATTGAAAGTTCACAACACAAAACTTCAAAATGGAGTATTTCAAATACAGTTACCCTGAGAAAAGCCCTAGTCTAACTGGGGAAAGTGGGGAAAGATTAGAGTTGGATCTAAGAGGTTCACAAATGAATCTTGGGAGATGTCTATAATTTCTTTAAATATTTTGATAACTATTAGAACTAGCTTCCTTTATAATCCTAAATGTTTGTTTGATGCATTTAAACATTTTTTGAGAAGTCCATAGACTTCAACAGACTTATTTCACAAGAACCATGTCTTAGACAAATTTCTACTCCAACAATTGGCAACATATGACTCCACATGCAATAGGGGCATAATAAATGAGCAAATGACACCGTGGGAGATTCAAAAATGAGTAAAACATGAGTAAACTCCTACCCCTAAGGAGTTTATGACTGAGCAGAGGGGAAGTTGATTTGTTCATAAATTAATATAAATTAGTATATAAAATTTGAGGAATTAAATGAATAAAGAGTTCACAAAGGCAAATCTGTGGATATGGGGTGGAAAGAACCTAGTAGCCATCTTCATTAAGTTTTTTTCTGGATTTAAGTGTTACTTTCTCCTTAATAGTCAGTTATTTCAATTACTGATTTATGCACAAATCATTTAAGCCAACTTGTAATTTGGTACAGAAACAAGCTGCAATGAACAATGACAAAAGGCATCATAATTATTTACCTGCTAGTATCCTAGCAGCAGTACCAGTCCCCCAGTGACTCCAGTTAAATATCTGTCGTCTAACAAAAGAAAGAAATAGTCTATGATCTTAAAAATTATGTAACTACAATTAAATTCATTAAAAAATTCAAGAAAAAAAGCAAAAGCTTTCCACGGATCTAGGAATTTAATGTCTAAAATATCTAAATTTTTCCAATATTTAAACTTATTCAATATCTAAAAGCTCTAGCTTAAAAATGTTATGAGATAGATAAAATTTGCTGCTCAATTTTACAAACTACCCTTATTAAAAAATGAAGTTGCTCTTTACCCAATAAATCCATTGCTGGGAAGATAAAGTTCCCTAAATCCACTAAAATGATTGCAAAAGGTATTGAAGTTTTTTGTACTATTAATATGTACTTATTTTGAAAATGGAAGCAACCTCAATGTCCAATGTTAAGGGAACCATTAAATAAGTCATGCTACTTAATATAATGGAATATCATCATGTATTATAGGATCACAGATTTAGAAGTAAAAGGACCTTAGAGGCTGTCAAGTCCAAACTAATCATTTTACATGATACAGTCACTAAGTGTCTAAGGTTGATAGTCTACCCCATTCAACTGTAAGCTTTTGAGGGAAAGATAATCTTTGCCTCTTTTTTGCATTCTCCAACTCTTGGCCTAGTACCTAGTATCATATAATAAGTACTTTAAAAAAAATGTTTATTGGTTGATTGAGGCAAGATCTGAACCCTGATCTTCTCACTCATCCACTGGTACCCAGCTGCTTCAAATACAAAGAAGTCTGTAAATATTTTTGTGAAAGAATACAAAGTAAGAAAAAATGAAAAGCAGAAGTGGAATATCCATTAAAAGATGCCATATAAGAGGCAAAATAAAAGTCTGAAGAATAAATGAATACTTGTAATAATATTTAATGTATTGAAATTAACTAAGTTTTATGTAGTTAAAATGAAAGTTTCCTTGGTTGTAGTAATGTTTAATGTTGTTTTTTAAGAATTATTTTTAAAAGTACTGTACTAATTAGTGAATAATTCATTCAGAAAAGAGTAAATGGAAACATCATACCTTGGATCATGTGATGGGGGTCTGAAAACTGCTAGAAGAGGCTGAAGAACTGCTAATGTCATCACTATACAACCAATGTATGGATGATAACCTGCTTCCTGAATAAAGAGACATCATGAGTATGGTGCCACTATGTCCAACTGCAGTTAAAATCCAATAGGAAAAAAATTCATGGGTTACTCTGAGATATCTGCATGCATTTTAGAATAAAATGACCCTCCCTTAAGGTTCCAATTTGCTCACTTGTCTATGTGCTGATATTCGCCTCTACAACCCTCTTCTTAGAATTAGGCTCTGACTGAGAGTCTGAGCTCACTTTTCGAAGACAAGTAAGCTTGTTCCAGCAGCTGCAATGCTATATAGTTACATCTATGCTTGATTGATTTGGGGTCTGCCTGCTCAAAACCCCAGATAGATAGATCATAACAGGTTGCCACATAACTTCACTTGAAACCTTAAACTAAGGCTTAAACAGAACATCTCTGACCTAATATTTAATGAATGAATAGTATTGAGATGGAGAAATAACACTTAAGGTTTTCTTACATTAAGTAGTTTGTTCCCACTTACTCCTCTGAAGTCAATTTGTTGAAGTGAGAGAAAGAAGGTCATAATGAAAAGAATTAGAAAATCTGAGTTCAAGTTTCAGTTTCCCCAATAAGTGGTTGGATGACCTCGGACTTTTTGAGATTCTCTGACTCCATAATTAGCTTTCTTTTGACTCTACCATTAATCGACCAGACTATAATATGCAGAAATTTAACTAGGAATTTTTGCGCTGGTTACAAACAACCTTTGAGGTAAGTTGAATAAAGACAATTAATTGAGAGATACCACCTCAGAGGGAGCAGGAGAGGGGAGACAGTGTCCCTAGCACAGCAGTGTAAACAGCTGAGGAGGCTATGGCATGAGAGAAGAGAGTAAGTTCATCCATATGGTGGCTTCAAGAGCCTTCTTCTTTCTGGCTTCCATCCTTCTGTATTAGGTGAAAGGCTGGAGAAGAGAATGTTGAAGCCAGCTCTGACCAGCTTCTAATAGTTCAGGCAGGAGCAAAGTAAAACACAAATTATTCTACCTAAACTGATGTCTGTTGTAGCCATATATGCTACACTACTGAATTACTATGAATAATTTCAATGTCCTCTAAATTCAATATACAAATCACCCTTTCCTAGACAAATTTCTGATTGTATGTTTTTCTGAAATAAGCTAAAAGGAGGTTTTTGCAGAAAAACATTTTTGTTCAATAAGACTTTCATGCCACATTTCACATGAATTTATAACTGCACACCATGGTTGAATTTACATCTTACTTAGCAGCAGACTTATAAAATACTCATTGTCTTTGTCCTTAAAGTCAAGATAATCACAAGATTCTTCTATATAATGCACCACCACACCAAAAACAGCAAATGCTGGGAGAAGAGGTAACAGTCAAGTAAAGCAACCCAACCCTTGACTTTTATTATTTAGAACAGGTATATATATAATGGGAAGACTCATTGCCTTAAGTAAGATGTTACATAGGACATCCTTTTAGTTAAGTTGTAATACTGGCTAGGTAGGAAACAGTTTATCTTTCTAATACACAAGCCTCTTTGAAGACCAAGGAATTGGGAGTATCATTTCTCAGAATTCCATTACCCTAGATGACATCTTTCAACTTGTTTCATCTACACTCTAAATCACACTGAGAGGTTTGTTGCCTGGTCTTTGTACATAAAACCTTTTCAAACGTGACTTCCCCTATATAAATCTTGTTGATACTGTGACGAAACAGTGATCTTGGTGATGTGAACATTGGTCTGGGCCATCTCTTCATCATGTTGTCTACACTCTGTCCACCATCCTCATTAATAAAAGTATAGATTCTTAAATTATCAATGTAAAAAGTTCATACTCATCATAATAGCAATTTTTACATTGATATATTACTTTAATGTTTTAAGATTATTTTTCTTACACAGACCTAGAAAGTATTAGATAATGAAATTACTAATATCCCCATTTTATAGAAAGAGAAGCTGAGTCAGAAAAGTTAAGTGATTTGTCATAAGTTACCCAGATAGCAAATATCAGAACTTGAATCCTACATTATAGAGAGATTTATTTCTGTTGTATGGATACCTTCTCCCCCCCCCCAACCTTTTCAACTTTCTTTTATATATTTTCTTCACTATCAGAATGTGGACAGAAAATGTTTTTCTATTAGTATTTGTATTTCTAACACAAAATACAGTGCCTTACACATAAAAATACCTGTCCTGACTTACCTGACTCCAGCCTTTTCTATATATGAAAGGAAGTACAAAACCAAGAGTGGTGAAGCCGGAAGTGCAGAGCATGAGAAATCGATGTATCTGTGAAGATGAAAATGATGAAGTAAGAAAAGAGATTCCCAGAAAACGGACAATATTGTTCCATGAAAAAGATTCTCAGTTGGGATATGCATGTGGGCAAAAATGAAAAATGTCCCTGATGAAAAGAATATAAAGACAGTGATGAGGGCATTTAATGAAAAATAAAAAGTAAGCTTTGAGTGGGTCTCTAAAGGAAGTTTAAGATTGGAAGAAGCAGAGAGGAAGATTAAAGACATTCTAGGCAAGAGGAAATAACATAAATGAGGAAGGAACAAAGTCTGTACAATAAGAAGAATGATCTGGCTGGGAAGGGAAAGCTTTGTTAGTGCAGAGAGAGAATATAGGTTAGATAGATAGGGTAGGATTAAAGGGCTATAAAAAAGATTCCCAAAAAACTGACTAATGGGCAAAAATAATCTCAAAAGAACAAAATTTGTAGAAAGAAATCTGATATTAGCTAATGTGACCTTGGGTTGCCTTAGGAGAGACATACCTTCCACCCTGGTAAAGCACTTTGACGGTATTGTGCTCTATTCTGAGAATCACATTTTAGGAAGGACACTAATAACCTGGGGATTATCCAGAAGATGGCAACTAGCTTAATGAAGGATCTTGAGTTCATGAAATATGAGGATCAGTGGATTGAACCGGAAATGTTTATTTAGCATGAAGAAGGGAAGGAAAGAGAGCTATCTCCAAATACCTTAAGGATGGTCACACATGTAAGAGGGATTAGACTTGGACTATTTGCTCCCAGAAGTTAAAGCTAAGTTAAAGCCCAGCAATGGGCTGTCTCAGAAGCCATATTCTTCCTCACCCTCACTTGGAGGTCCTCAAGCCAAAGCAGAATGACCACTTAGCCTTCATATAATAATGAAGAATCTTTTTTTTCAATTATGGATTGAACCAGATGGTTGCTTAAAGTCCCATCCAATTCTGACATTCTGGGATTCTATAAATTTTAAGAAGTTTATTAAACACCTACTGTGTAAGGCACTGTGGGACATACAAAGTTCAGATAAGTTAATCATTCTCTTCATGTGATATAGTGATAAAAGCTGAGTGTCTTGCACATAGTAAATGTTTCATAAAATGTTAACTAGTACAAACATAGACAACAAAATATGGATATAGATATGAATCTGACCTGTAATTCCTTTGGGATAAAGAACGCCCAGTAAGGAAATTCCCTCTACCATTTCAGACAGACACTTTCTCCACAACTTATCATCTTAGAGAGTTGTCTAGAGGTACAAGCTATTAAAAGAATTGCCTGGGTTGATCACCTAGTATCTATTCATGGAAAGACTTGATACCAAATAATACAATATGCAATAAAATATGCTGAGTTCATTAGGAAAGTGAAAAAAATGGCTATGTGAGATCCAAAGAAGATCCTATGATGATTTCATATGTAAAAGTTGGTATTTTAATAAACCTTTCAAAGGTTGGGCAAAGATTCAAACTTTGAAGAGAGAGGTCATTATAGTCATAAGGAGCATTGTGTAATGATGTATGTGATAAGGTGCCCAGCATATTTCAGGAGTCCAAATGTGGTCCACTTTGGCTAGAACTATAAGAAGAGTAGAAAGGCATCATTGGTGTCCAATTACATATATCTCAAATCCATAGTAAAGGCATTTAACTTTCCCCAGTGGTCAACAGGGAGCCATTGAAAATTTCTAATCAAAGATATAGACTACCAATTCTATAATAAGGAAGATTGCTCGTGCAGAGATAGAAAAGAGAGTAGAAGCAGAAAGACCCATTGGGAGGCTTTTATGGTACTTCAGGGCAGATAGGTGGCTCAGGGAAGAGAGTACTGAGTCTGGACATTCCTCTTTCTGAATTCAAATCTACCTTCACACATACTATGTGACCCTGAGCAAGTCATTTAACTGTTTCCCTGTTTCCTCAAATTATGGAGAGAGAAATGATAAACCACACCATGATTTTCACCAAGAAAACTTCAAATGGGGTCACAAAGAGTTGAACATGACTGAAAAACTACAAAACAACAAGTAGTATTTCAAGAGTGTGGAAAGAAGTATTTAATACATTGGGAGGAGAGAGAGTTCAATGGATGTTATGTTAAATAGGAGACAGGGGAACAAGAATTTATTAAACACTGACAGTACTGTGCTAAGTACTTTGAAAATATTTTTTCATTTGACAAATATTTCAGAAATAAAATAGGAAGGACTTGGTGACTCCTTAATTATGGAGCATGGGGGGACTTGAGTTCAAATTTGACCTCAGACACTTAATCCTTACTTATCTGTATGATCTTGAGCAAGTCACTTAACCCCGTTGCTTTAAGAAAAAAAAATATAGAATCCATAAAGGATTACTTCAACTCTATGTTTATAGTCTCCATACTGAGCAGAATCCTTTGTACACAGCAAATTTTTAATAAATGTTTACCAAACTCAAACATTGCAGATAGGTCACAGAGGATGGAAAAACAAGACCACTGGTTTTAGTGATTAGCATTTTTCCAATCAAATTTCATTCCCATATCAGCAAAATGTTAAACTTCAGGTCATAGATAATACTGGAAACAATGAATGATATTAAAGACAAGGATAATAGTCTAAATCAGGAATTTCAGAGATGGTCGGGAACCCCATGAAGTCCTCAACTAAACAAGATTGCTTGAGGACCTCCAGAGAAGGGAGGCCATTGAAGACCGCTCATACAACTTCAAGTTAGTTGTTAGGAAGCTGTTCCTTATATCAAATCTAAATCTTCCTCTTTGTCACCATAACTCTGCCTCCTCCAAGCTGTTAGTTCTGGTCTCTGAACCCAAGAAGAATAAGTGTGACCCTCCTTCCAGGTGACAAAGTTTCAAATACTTGAAAGTCAACTATTGTGTCCCTGCTTAAGTCTCCTTTTCTCTAGTCTAAACATCCCTTATTCCCTCAAATCTTTTTCTTCATTCTAAATATTCCTTATTCTCTCAACTAACCTTCCCTTAGTATGAGATCAAAGAGGGAGCTCCTAGAAAAATTTTTTTCCTTAACACTAAAATAATTTCCCAGATATTCCTGGGATATTTTTTCCTGCCTACCTGAAACCAGGCTGCCTCTCCAAAGAGGAAGGCCTTGGGCCACACAGGTTTGAAAAATCGGGCAACCAGCACACCGATGCTCCCAGTTGTCATCCAGGCCACAAACATGAAAGCACCTGCAACAAAAAAGACACAGTGTCAATATATGCCAAAATGATTCTTTCACTAAACTGGCTTTTAATTTCTAAACCATAGACCCAGAGCCTACAAAAGAATAGGAAAAAACTCTCAACTAGCATCAGTTCTAATATTTTTTATTAAAAAATGAAATGAAAAGAAATCACAAACTCTCTTAGCCAAACAACCTTTCCCAATGATTATTTTGGAGTTGGTCCATAGTTTAAAAGGATAACATGGAAAGAACATACTATTTCTGAATCTAAATACTTTTTGCATTAAAGTCTTGATCAAAGTAAAAGCAAGTCAAGAGACAATAGAAGCTATTTTTATGTTTTTATTGGTAATTTTATATGTAAACTTTGAAAAAAAGAACTACTACAACTAAATTTAGCAAATAATGTTGTGAAATTATAAATGTCAAATCTACTTTCAAAAAACTGGAGTATTCGGGTGTATAATATTGTATATATTACATTAGATTTTTTCAGTATATTGTTCATATTTTGTTGTTCATATTGTTCAAATTTTACTTAATTTTTTCTCTTGACATTTTTCTTTTAAAAAATTTTGTTATAAAGGATTCTAAGAGAAGGAAAGGAGAGAAACAGAGAAAATCTAGGTAATGTAAAAGCAAAACATATCAATTAAAATATTTTTTTAAAAAATTGACAAACATCTATTGTCTACAATATATAACTCTGTGGTTGGTAAGGGGAAAAAATAAGAAGTTTAGATAACTTAATATTGAATTTTGATATCAACACAGCTGCCCTCACAGAGTTTATAGTCTAATAGGGATATGTGACATATGTGCAAATAATTTCAATGAAGAATAATGCATGGTAAGTGCACAAGAGAAGTGTAAAAAGTGTTATTCATGTTCTAAGGATAAGAAAAGGACCACCACTTTGGTGAAATAAAATAGAAAATGCTTCCTAGAGGAAATGGTATTCAAATGAGTTTTATAAGATAAGCAAAATTCACAGGCAAAGAATGGATCAGGGTAGACTTCCAGGTGAAGGGAACAGCATAAGCAAAGGCAATGAAATTAGAAAGTTCAGGGCATGCAAGAAAGACAGTGAGTGAATAGTCCAATTTGACTGATAGGCAGATGACATGGAGAAGAATAATATGAAATAAAACTAAAAGCATTCAATAGCATCAGTTGGAAGAAAGGAAAGAACAGAGAGTGATTAGGGAACAAATGCAGGACTTTAAATAGTAATGAGGGCTATAAAGGATGACACTCAAATGATAGCAGTGGAATGAGAGAGCATCAATCAATTATCATGCATAAGGCATTATGTTAAGTGCTGAAGAGGGGACAGATAGTAGAAAAGTTGGAAAGATAAGATCAAAGAACTTGGTACCTGATTAAATATGAAGGGTGATTAAAAAAAGGAAAGAATAAAAGATATCATAATTTTTAAGATTAAACAGTGTCACTGCTAGAAATAGCCACGTCAAAAAAGCTCAACTCAGGAATAGCTAACTGAAGCCATGAAAGCAAATGAAATCATCAAGGAAGAGAGGCTAAATATTGGGGGGGAACAGTGATAAAGCCTCCAAAAATAAATTCACATTCTCAAGGAGTCAAAAAAAGTATAGTAGGCAAGGTCAAATGAAAACCAAGAGAGTTTGGCGTTTATTGGTAGACAAATATAGAAGGAGCAACAAAAAAAAAAGGGAAAAGACAATGTTAAATGACACAGAAAGATTAACAACCATGAAAACAGAAAAGGAAAAAATGATCATTAAATCTGGTAATTAAGAAATGATTGGTGACCACTAGAAAAGTAGTTTCAATAGAATGGCAGGGACAGCTATCAGATTGCAAGTATTAAAGTGAAGACAGAGTAGGGAGTAAAAAAGTAAAGTTAATGCAAAAAAAAATCCTATTATAAGAAGTTTATCACTAAAGAAAGAGTTGGGAGGGTCACTAGAAGGGAAGAAAGAGGGTTTTCAAGAAAGAAAAAGGTCTTCATATGTCTATTTGTTTAAAGACATGGGGGATATCTGAGCAGATTTGCAGGCAGGTAGGATTGGAAGTAATGGAACCAAAATTATAGGTAGAATTAACCTCAGCAAAGCATGAATCTCATTCATGGAGCCATTCTCAGAGAATGGCTGAGAAAGACAAAAAATTTTGAGAAGAAAAAAATTGGAAGAATGGGAGATGTATGTCTTCAATCTTCTCAGTGAACTTGAAAATTAAATCATTTGCTAGCAAAAGGGCAGCATGGAAGTCAGGGAAACAGTGAACAGTAAAAGGCATTAACAGTCATTTTGGGAAGAAATAGAGTAGACAAGTAAGAAAGCAGAGTCAGGAAATAAGAAGTTCTGTCTTTTAAAATATGGGCCAGCTACTAAATTTATGATTTCATTGACATGGGGACTTACATTTGCGTTAACTTCTACCAATTCAGGATGGCTTTTCTCTGTAATTTATAATCTTAAGAGAGTTGACTCAAGCCTGTGAGTTTAAGTGACATGACCCCCAACACAGACTTAGAGCAAATCTTTCTGGCTTTGAGGCCAGCTCTCTACTCACTATGATATAATGCTTCATGTAATACTCTGAGACGATTTATTTTCTGCCTTTCTCCTCTTTCTCCCAAAATACCAACATTAAGCACTGTGGGGCTATAATATATTAGGGCCCCAGATATGCTTTAAATCTTTCACACAACTATTAAAGACCCCATTCCATGGAAATAGTTTATACACTCTTTTAAAAAAACTGGTAAAAGTGTCTAGCTGTATTGAGGGAACAAATGATAGCCTTTCTTTTCAGAATCTAATCCCCTCTCACTTTTTAAGAGCAACAACTATCATGGGGCTGATGATATAAGCTGGTTAATGGGCATTTTATTTTGTCCTAGAGCAGGATAGCATCGTCAACTTGGCTATAAGAAACAAGAGATAATTTTTCCCATTAGCAATTAATTGATCATCACTGTAGAAAATATTAAAATAAAGTTACTACTTTTTTTCTCATGGAAAATTGTGATATTGAATCAAACATTCCTCCAGATTCTAACAAATATTAAAAGACACTAAGATGGCTTATATCATCTATCATATTTCAATGCACAGAAACATAACTTATTGACAGCTATAAAGTTGTCCACTCTCTGAGACAATCAATATTGAATCCTCATCAAGTAACCATCCTGAAAACAAATCATGAAACAAGACTTGCCATGAAGCTTCAGAAGCAGTGAAGATCGGGAGCCTCCTATATTCTTCGGATGTTCTGTCACATCATGTTTTTCACTAGTAACCAGAGGTTGCTGTGAATGCTTATAAATCTGCCCTAAAAAAGAGAAGGAAATCTAAGGAACACAGTTACTTCCAATAAAAGGAAAATTAAATAATATATTGGAAACAAATAGTGTGTGAAGTTTCTCAAATGGACAGAGGTCTGACAGAGGTCTTCTTAATTTTCTTAAATTTCTATTCATTCATCCAACTAGTATTTATTTATCACCTAATTCTATGGATCATGCTGGGCTAGGCAGTGAAGGGAATGTGAGATGAATAAGCATTTTTATAGTGCCTACTATGTGCCAGTCACATCTTAAGAGCTCATATAAATATTTTCTCATTTGATATTCACAATAATTCTGTTTGAGTAAAAAACATTGTTTTCATCATGTTTTACATTGTTCTTTCAATCATGTTGAGGAGACAAGAAATACAAATTAAAAAAATAGGAAACAATGAAAATGAACAAGTACTAAAAGAGGTGGTATTGAAGAATAAATGTTGCATATAAGTCCTAAAAAGGAGGAAATCATTTTGGACTATTCATCAGAGAAGACCTCTTGGATAAGATAAGCCAAGAATCAAGCCTTGAAAGATGAATAAGACTCAGATAGATGGAAGGCATGGAAAAGACCATTCCAGATCAGGAGATAGGAGAAGGAAGTGGAATAATTACTTACTTCTAAATAAAAGAAATTATTAATAATTAAGTGTCATACAAAGGGCAATGAAGAAACTAATCATACAACTGGTGATAAATTAGTACAAAAATGTGGCACAGAATATCTCAAAGAGATGTATGACAGTAAAAAGTGATGGGACAATCACCTATTATGAGCCAGGGATAACAGATAGACTGTCTGTACACCACTTCTTTTTCAGAAATTTCAGTCATATCCAACTCTTCACGACTCCATTTGGAACTTTTTGTGACAAAGACTGAAGTGGTTTTGCCATTTCCTTCTCTAGCTTATTTTACAGATGATAACTGAGGCCAACAGGGTTAAGTGACTTGAACAGGATCACAAAGCTAGTGAAACCAGATTTGAACTCATAAAGATGTGTTTTCTTGATTCTAAGCTCAATGCTCTATTCCCTATATCACCTACCTGCACTCTTTAACATTGACATTGGATGGACTGGTGGACAGAGCATTGGTTCTGGAGTCAGTTCAAATCCAGGTCATTTGACACTTACTAGCTGTGTGACCTTGGGCAAGTCACTTAATCTTGATTACCTCCTATCCAGGACCATCTCTAATTGTTCTGTTTCCTATCTGGCCACTGGACTCAGTTGGCTTTGGGGTGGGGGGGGAGAAAATGAGACTTTCACCCCCTCAATCAAATCCAATTCATGTTTATGTCAAGGCATCAACTTCTAGATATCATGGTCCTCTTTGAGAACAAAGGACCATCATCAACAAGAGACCTAGAAGTTGGTCCCAACACATTAGGTGAATATCTTACAGAACATTTATGAAAAGAAGTTGATATAGGTCAAATAGGATAAGAAGACATTGATGGATTGAGACTACCACTGAAGGTAAAACCCACAACAAAGAAACAACAAAACCACTGAGCAAAATTGTGTGTACATGTCTTCAGGGACACAATTAGGGAGGGCCAACCTTGCCAAATCAGGGAGGCATATTCAATTAGGCTGGTCACAGAAATTCTCCAAACCTGAGGCATATAAATGGGTTTAACCTGGGTCAGTGATGGGAGCATTCACAGTAACAAAAACATAGAACTTTAAAATATGAGGATCCAATACAAAAAAAATGTATAGGAGTAATCATAGAATATTTAGGTCTCCCTGAAAAGACAGAGTAGCCAGAATAGAAGGTTCCAGTGAAGAATATGGGTTTGGAGGCCAGGTTATAGAGGACTCTCTGAGTTTCAAGAAAAAGAGTTTAGACTTGCAGTGGGCATGGAGAGGCATTAGATATTTTTAATTAGAGCAAATGTATGGTGAAAGCAGGTTTTGAGATTTATCTGATAGCAGCATGAAAAAATAGATTTAAATTTGAAGAAACTGAAATCTGAAAACTAAAACTCTATATAGCATCTATGATAGCTTTCTAGGAGTAAGATAATAAAAGACCTGAACCAAAGAGGAATCAGAGTTAAAGGAAAGGGAAGGAAAGATTCTAGAGCTAGAAGTAGAATACTGATCTTGGAATAACAAGAGATATGACTTTGAATCTGACCTCTGATATTTACTAGTTATATGACTATAAGCAAATTAATTTCTCAGACCCTGTTTCTTAATCTGCAAAGTAGGACAGGACAGGATAGATCATAGGAGATTTTTCAACAAGTTTTTGCTTAGTTGAACATATAAGAAACATATTTTAGGCCCTCCGTCACCTGGATGCCCTCTAGCTTATCAATGTCTTTCCTAAAATGACGTCCCCAGAACATTACAAAAAACTCTTGATATTGTCCAACCAGAGCAGAGTACAAATGGACTATCAGCTCCCTAGTCCTGAACACTAGGCATCTCCGAATATAACATAAAATTACATTAGCTTTTTTGACTACCCTACCATAGACTCATATAGAGCTTCCACTAATCCTGCAAAGTTTTTTCAGAGGAACTACTGTCTAGTCACATTTTTTTTTGTATTTGTACTAGCTTGTATTTGTAAAACTTATTTTTTTAATCCCAAAATAAGATTTTACATTTATCCTACAACTAAATTCTTGACTTCTTGCTTTCTGATTCTCTTTAATTCCATTTAATTTCCCCTAGTAGTCTTATTGATCTGATGCCCACAATTTAAATTGTCTCCTCAGTTAATAGCACTCTCAAATATGGATTTCCAAAGCCAAGTCTGTAGATGCTTTCAGGATATCTCCACTTCCACTTCATCAAGAAATACATAGCTTTTCCCCTAAATCTACTCCTCCTTCTCACTTTACTGTTGATTTGTGGTATCACCATTCAACCAGTCTACTCATTCTCATAAACTTGTTGTACTCTCTAACCCTTCCCTGTCCCTCACTCTCATGACCAAAGCTTAAAGCTACTCATTTCAACCCTTCTCTTTTTTTTTTAGGTTTTTGCAAGGCAAATGAGGTTAAGTAGCTTACCCAAGGCCACACAGCTAGGTAATTATTAAGTGTCTGAGGCAAGATTTGAACTCAGGTACTCCTGACTCCAGGGCCAGTGCTCTATCCACTGCACCACCTAGCCGCCCCCAACCCTTCTCTTTTAAAATAAATAAAATAGAGAGATTATGAAGGAAAATTATATCAAATTAGAGTTACCAAGATATCAAATATACACATTCACAGTGCCCAGCTTAAGAACACCCATTCTATTCAACATAACCTGTTCAAATGGATACAAAACTCAATTATTCATTCTAACACATCATGTGTAGGCATACTTATATCTAAAAGTCCTCCAAAGATTAAGTAAAGATACGTTATATGAAAATGTCTACCCTCACTGGTGACTCCATTTGCCAGAAATATGTAATATTTCTGGTCCAGATCAAATCTTTTCGAACCAGGAAGACTAATATTTCTTCTAAAAGAACACTGAATAACTCCATCAGCCAGCCTCCATGCCATAGCTTCAAGGGTAGCCTACAAGAAAACACATATATAGTACAAACAATGGTTTTCTCAGCATTTTCAAATGACTGCCAAAAAGAAGTTGGTAATAATAATTCATAATTAGCATAGAATTCCAGAATGGGATGGTGCTTTAAAGGTCATCTAGTCCAAATGGCAGAGCTTGTTGAATTTCCTTTCTGTAAGTATGTGTGTGTGTGTTTGTGTGTGTGTGTGTGTGTGTGTGTGTGTGTCTGTGTGTCTGTGTGTCTGTGTGTGTGTGTGTCTGTGTGTGTGTTTGGTTTGTACTCAGTTATTATGTTTCCATTTTCTCACAGAAGATTGTAAAAGGTATTTTTTCCCTGTGATGAATCTCCCATTTGGCAAACGTTATGATTTTACCTTGCACCAGATTCTCCCAGGACCTAATGAACATCCTACTTAACTGAAAGTTTCATTAATTCCTTCAGGCCATCAGTGTCCAATCCATTTCTTGCTAAATAAGTTCCCTGGTGGGCAAAACCTAACAATAACTGGTTCCAGTTGATTAGGAATAACTACTTCTCCAACCAAGAATATCAGATTGTCAAATAACTATGAAAAATATCTTTCACATTAGGTGTGTTGTATGTGTATACATGTATGTGTATATGTGTGTGTATATATATATATATACACACATATAAAGTGATTGATTTTAAATTTCCCCCAAACTCAAAAGGAATGCAAGATGAGTAAATTTAAAGAATCCACTCCAAATGTTCACATGACCTATTTGTGCCCAACTTGTGGTAGAGAGTTCTGAGCTCAAATTGGTCTGATCAGCCACAGTCAGACACACTGTAATCTGACTCTAATATAGTGATGTCAGGTCCTCTCCAAGAATGAAGGACAGCAACCAACCAATGAACCAAAAGATCAATTCCCCCCAAAGGAACAAAAGTTCTTTAATGTCAGGAACTGTTTCATTTTTGATTTTGCATCCACATTTGGTCTGGCACATAATTAGTACTCAATAAATGCTTTTTAAGCAATTGACTGGCAATCTATGGTACATCTAATGGTCCTGGGAGACAATGGGGGCATCTCTTTGGAGCTTTTTCCCACTCTCTAATATATCACAGAATCACAGGTGGAAGGGGTCTCATAAGTCATATAGCCTGTAACTTAAGAAAAGGCAGAGCCTATCAAGGATACAAAATTCAAAATTTTTCAAAGTTCAGTAGGATCTGCCAGAGCTTATATTCCAGTTTCACAGTTTCGGATAATCCAGGGTCAGTTCCACTGGAGGCAACTGAGTTGGAACTTTTTAAATAAATAAATAATGTAATTGGAAGATCAATATTGTTACTGACTCCCAAAGATAAATCAAAGGATCAAGTGAGGGACCTTTTCCCCTAAAAAAGCAAAACCTACTGCATGGTAGTGAAAACTATAACTCTAAAAGGAGTTTTTGGATCAATGTGATGGGAGAGTGAGGACCAGAGCTATATTCTAAAAGGGATTTTGCTTCCCAACTATTCTGATTTGAGACTGATGTCCAATAACACAATTATAGCCAAATGGCCAACAAGGTTGAAAAGATGAAGAAGAATTTCCCAAAAATTTTAGATCATACCGAAGAATCTAACACAGGGTGACTTCGTCCAATCACATAAGAAGGATGTATATGCACAGTCTCATCTTCATGAATACATATGTATCCATCATCATCACCCTACAAGACATTTTAAAATGCAAAAAAGTTTAAAGGTTGTAAGAAATTATATTTTCCTAAAAGAGAATTGACAAATTTTAGAATACATTTTGATATTTGGTGGAGAAATAAAGGAGTAAACTGTTTGAATTAAAAGATTTTGAGAACTCTCCCATTTTCCCATTTATGATCTAAAGAATCAAAAGTATCAGATACAGGGATATTTGTGAGGCACTTTTTCTTTTACAATATGGAGTACGTGCAACTTACAGAGAAAGCATTAGCTATCAAGTGAAGATTCTCTGGTGCATGAACAATAGGGTATTTTTGTATCAGACCTGTTGATGAGTCAGTAGGGTCATAATTAACTGTAATCTGTCTTTTTCTCCCTCAACATCCCCTTTTCTAATAAATGAATCTTATTAAAAGTGACCCTGAGAGCACAAACCATAGCCTTCAGATTCCTTACTGGTGATGTCTACTTTTTAGATAAAGTCTATAGGTTTTAGACTTTTATTTACTCTAAAGTTCCCTTGATAGACAGCTTTAAATTAATTTGCTTCTTACATTATCTAAATATATTGGAACAGTTTCATAAGTCAGGGTAGAAATAAAGGGAACATTGTAAAAAAGGTACACCTTCATAGAAATTTGATGAAAAGAAGAAAGATGGAAATAGTCTGACATGCACCATAGATCTCAGATCAGCAGATTTCAAAGAGTAGATAGAATCCCATGGCCTAAAATTCCACAATAGACATCAACCCATGAGGAAAGGGAAACTCTCAGGAATGAAATTCCAAATACTCAAAGAAAAAACAATTAAACTGAGAAGGGAAAGTGGGAGTTATATAAACAATTTAATAATACATACATACACATACATATACACACACAACTCACCAGAGAATACATTTTTAAAAGACATGTATCTGAAAAGAAGATAGAAACAAGAAGAGGTATAACAGGATAAAGAGAGAAAAAAAACAGGATGACACTAAATTTTGTTGTTGTTCAGTTGTGTCCAATTCTCTGTGACCTCATGGGGTTTTTCTTAACAAGGTACTGAAGTGGTTTCCCATTCTTTCTCCAACTCATTTTTACCAATGAGGAAACTGAGACAAACAGGGTTAAATGACTTGACCATGATCATACAGCTAATAGTGTCTGAGGCCAGATTTGAACTTGGGCAGTTGAATTTGACTAATTTGAGATCTCATACTATATCCACTGCACTACCTAAGTGTCAACTAATTAAATACTGGGTGCTAAACTGAGAATGAGCTAAGAATGTGAAGTGAAGTTACATTTGAGAAAGGAGATAGCTCAGAGAAGGGATAGGATCACTACTCAGAAAAGATGGGAATAATATCTGACAATGGTTTGATCCTTCTGTTTTCTCAGCCAAGAACAAAGATCTTTAGACTAGAAAGGAAAAATAAAAATGTTCAAAAAGTCACTGTCCAAGAAAAGAAAGAAGGTTAACAGAACCTCCTTAATGGTAACATCTAGCAACTTATGAATTTAAAAAAGGTTTAAATCAACTTCATCCTAGGATACCTAAAGAATTAGAAAATTTAATTCTGAGCCACTTGGAGTAATGACTGAAAGACTTGAAGAAAAGTTACCAACAAGAGAGAGATTTTTGTTGACCTTTCAAAACTCTTTTTGTTGTAGCAAAGAACAGGAAACCAAATATATACCTAATCAAATAAGAAATAAGTGAAAAAATGGGGTATAAAAATATAATTGAATGTGCTTATGAAGCAAAAAGTTATTAATCTGAGTAATTTAAAGGAAAAATGAAAATCTGTATGAAATGAAGCACAGTAAAATAAGAAAATGAAAAATAATAGCAAACACTATAATTAGCACAATGCGAATTCAGTAGAAGGAAGCTAAACTCTGTCTGAAAACAATTAAGATCCAAATAGATAATTAATATAACTTTTTCATTCAAGCAAAAAGTTGGGGACTACTAGGACAGACTATGTCTGTAGTTATTTTACTGGATTTTTTTAATTAATTTTTTTGTTTGTTTCAAGCAATGACTCAATCTAGAGAAGGCACTACATGGGGCTTTCTCCCAGACATGATACAGATAGGATACAGCAATTTTTTAAAAATAGTTTTTAAATGTGCCTAAATAAACTAATCTTAATCCCTTTTTCTGAACAGCAATACTAAACTAATAGGTCATGGGAAAGGCATAGTTAACTTGGGTTTTAGCAAAATATATAATAAAGTGTCTCTTGTAATTCTTGAGCAAAATATGGAGACCTCAAAGATTCCTTCCACTTTTAAATACATGATCCTATGATAGAGTGGCAATAGGAAGCTACTGAAACTTCTTGAGAAGGAAAGAGCCATGATCAAATTGTGCTTTTATGATTATCAATTTGACAACTGTAGGGATATTGGACAGGAAATGAAAGGGGTTAGAGGCAAGAAGACTAACAAGGCAATTAACATCATAGAGTACAGAAGGATACATGTCAAAGATGTTGCAGAGGCAGAACCAACAAGACCTCTACACCAGTTGATTGAATGATGTACAAAGTGAGTGAGTAACTAGAAGAATAATATAAAATATTATAATTATAATTTGTATTATAAAATAATAAAATATCAGCAATAATATAAACATTAGGAAGAAGGAAAAGGATTTGGGGGAAAGATATTAACTTCAGCTTTGAGCATGTTGAGTTTGAGCTATCCATAGGAAAGCCTAGAGGAGATGTCCACTAGCAAACAGACTAGAGCCAGAAGAAAACCAAGAGCTTGGATGTACAGATAGAGAATAATCTGTGTAGAGAGAAGTGTTGAATCCAAGAGCACTGATGTGATCACCAAGAAAGTGCACAGAACAAGAGGGTTGAGAGCAGTCACCAGTAAAATACATAATTTGAACTAGAAGGAATAAATACATAGTTTTGTGTCATTTTAGTCCTACAATGTAAAGAAGGAAAGAATTACCTTTAAGTGAGCTCTTTGTCACCAAAAACAGGCAAAGCTAATATTATATCATGCAGCTTGACCACCCATCTTACTTATCTAAACTAGTTCTCAACTACTCTCTACTATTTCCAGAATTTTGATCAAAGGAAAAGCAACTTTTCCATAAGCACTGATATTCAAAGGAAAGTAATCTTATCAAAAGAAAGGTTCCAGGGGCAGCTAGGTGGTACAGTGAATAGAGCACTGGCCCTGGAGTCAGGAGGACCTGAGTACAAACTTGGCCTCAGACACTTAATAATTACCTACTTATGTGACCTCGGGCAAGTCACTTAACCCCATTGCCTTGCAAAAATTAAAAAAAAAAACTAAAAAAAAAGGTTCTAAAATTCCAAAAAAGACTTTGATCAAGAGCAATATCATTAGAATAAATAGAGAAATTTGTAAGATTATTGTTTGAAAGAGAAAACATAAATTTAGATATATGCATTCTGATTGTTTGCTTTTTTTAATCGATTTTTTCCCATTTCTCATATAATGGTATATATACAGGCAACTAGGTGGTGCAATGGATAGAGCACTGGCTGGAGTCAGGAGGACCTGAATACAAATGCAGCCTCAGACACTTAATAATTGCCTAATTGTGTGACCTTGGGCAAGTCACTTAACCCTATTGCCTTGCAAAAATCAAATCAAATAATAATAATAACTGTATATATTCACTACTTTGGAATGATATTCAATAGCAAATCCAAAATTTAGATTCTGTGTTTATCCAAAAGAATGTGCATATCACATTCACAAATACATGAAGATTAGAATTCAATCCAAGAAAATATATGCAAGTGGCTTCCCTTCCTTACTCTATCCAATGCAACAGGTTGATTGCTATAGATATCAAAATGAACAAAAACCAACTTTAGAGAAAAGAAGACTTTCCATTCATTTCATCAGTTTTGGTCATGAATGGTAGGGATCCAGGCTATCAAATCCTATACTCCCAATATAAGACCAAGTGAGAAGAACATGACAAATCAAGGGAGAAAATGAATATAATAATGCAGAAAATAATATAGAAAAACAGCCCAGAAGTAAGAAGGATAATGGAGAGCATTTAAAGAGAAATAAAAGGAGAGATAAACAGAAGTAGAATGGTTCTAATATTTTGACAAGTGAACAAATATGACTCATGATTTCAAAATAAAGATCATAAAATGAAGAACGTTATACTGAGGGATATCAGTGACCTAGATATGTATTCAAAATCTATCAAAAGCAGAGCTTCTGAAAAAATTGTTGATTTTAAATGCTAATAATTTTAATTCTCAAAAACTTTCCACACCTATTCCTGACATTGTTATCTAAGTTCCCATGCCCTTCAGGAGTCAGGAGTCCAGATTACCTGGCTGAGAGGCACAGTCTATTCCACTTGAACAAAGAGATTTGTTCCTCCACCTCCCACCTTATCATGACCACCCTAGTCACAATAGTGGTATGCACCATCCTATGACTCAAGAGTTTTTTGGAAATTGTTACAAAGATTATTGCCCCAAATATTTGACTCTTCTTAAAAATGAAAAGGTGGTCTTTTTTTGAAGCTTAGTCTAAATGCTACTTTTGGATTTCTTCTCTATATTTTTTTCTACTTTATACTTTTTTCCCCAAAGTGTGTTAAGGGTATGTGGGTGAAGATCTTGAAAACTGGGCAGAAACATTGTTCTCTTGAGATCTGATGTTCATTCTCTTAATATATAAAATTCATTATTACAGGGTCCTCAACATACCCCACCCCCAAGCTCTGTTAGTCCTCAGAATGAGTCTGCTTTTTTCAGCCAATTGATCCCTCCCCTATGTGTGATTCTTTCCATGTTGCCATTTTATTCTTTTTTGGGGGGGGTTGCAAGGCAAATGGGGTTAAGTGGCTTGCCCAAGGCCACACAGCTAGGTCATTATTAAGTGTCTGAGACTGTATTTGAACCCAGGTACTCCTGACTCCAGGGCCGGTGCTTTATCCACTGTGCCACCTAGCCGCCCCCGTTTTATTCTTAATTCTGTTTTTTTTTCTCACCCCAGTTTCCTGCTGGGTTCCACTTAAGATGCTTCACTATCTGTCTCATTACGTTATTATAAAGGAGATAGGACATTTATTCTTTTACCATGGGTAATATTCTACAAAACAACTGTGTTTTAATTGAGTGCTTCTGCATATGCCTTCTCCAATTTACCTTCTCCCTAGCTATTATGTGTTTCCTAAAATTGCTTGCGTTTTTGCTTATTGATTGTTCTCATATTCATATCCCAATTGCCCCCATCCTTCTCCTACCTCTGACTTCCAGAATCACAAGGTAAAATTCTTTTTCCATGTCAAGATTATTAAAAATACAAATACTTTGAAAAAATAAAAAAGAGGAAACCAAGAAAGCAAATGCTGCTCTATACTTAGAAAGGACCATACCAGAATGCATTCTTAGAAAAATCATGCCTAATTTATCTAATTCCTTCTTTTGATAATCCAAGATTATTCAAATTAAAGGACACAACAGTGTTCCAAATTTCAACAAAGAATTTTCCAAGGGCTCTAGTGATAAATTGGACAAGTTGGAGAAATGTATATTGGGAGACAATATAGATAGAGTGACTCAGGAACTGGTTTAATGGTTATTCTCTAAGACTTGTTGATTTTAAAGACATAGGAAGTTTCTAGCAGTGTGCAAGAAGTCTTCTTTGGCTGTTACTGTTTAATAGATTCATCAATGATTTAGATGGAGATAGAAATGGAATGTTTTTCAAATCTGAGGAAAACACAAATTTAGGAAGGATCAGATCAAATGCTACTTCCTATACTTCCTTTCATGGTCCTCTACATTTGTCAATACTCTCATCTACTCCAAATATATTATGCATTTATTGAATATATTGTTTATTTCTAGTTCAGTTCAATCTTATTTAACAAGTAAATAATATGTACTATGCACTATAGAGGGCACTGGGAATACAAAGGCAAAAATAAAACCATCACCCCTTCAAGGAGCTTCCATTCTACTGAGGAGAAACAATATCACTTTCATCCTATTGGTTCCTGGAGCAACATATATTAAATCAGAAGTATCAAACACATAATTACATAAGACCCACAACACTGTTTAATGTGGTATAACAAGATTAAAATGTACCTGGAAAATATTTAACATAAATAATTAAAAAAGAAACACATAAGCATGTAGTTTTCTAAGTCAATAGGCAGCCTGCAGGGATATGCAGGTATGGTTTAATGGTCTACATGTCTATTTGTTTGCCTTCACGGAAATAGCCTAAACCCCTTTCAGCAAAGGATCCTTCAAATATCAATTCAGACTTAACTAATTGAGACTTTCAGTTTTCTAGAGTAAAAGAAAATAAAGGGGAAAAGCTGGACCATGGTGCCTTCTTTAATCTCCTTAAGAAAAAAAAATTATTTGGGGCATCTAGGTGGCACAGTGGCTAGAGCACCGGACCTGGAGTCAGGAGGACCTGAGTTCAAATCCAACCTCAGATACTTAATAATTGCCTAGCTGTGTGATCTTGGTCAAGTCACTTAACCCCATTGACTTCAATAAATAAAATTTTTTAAAAAAGAAATAAAATTATTGTTAAGGACTTAATCATAATGCTAGCAGACAAATATATTAGAAAAAGAACTGGAAGACATTTATAGTTCAGGTACATTTCTAATTTCTGGCTTGTTTTGTATATAGAAATATCATATTTGGTTTTTAAGTTTAGAATTTGTTTAAATTATTTGAAAAGAAAGAAAAGAACTGTTCTAGAGTAGGAATAATGAGATTTATATTCTAGTCCTTGTATAGCTATCAACTACCAGTTCTGAAACCTAGGGAAAGTCACTGAATCTCTCTGGTGCAAGTGCAGGATATGATAAAAAAAAATATGTTATAGGAAAATTAATGCAACTTAGATACATTAATGCAAGAAAAGTATCCAAAATAGATGACATTTGGAAAACTGTGCTCATTTAATTCTAGAACTGAAGGAGGACTTATGGCCCCCTCTTGAAACCCCTAAATTCATAAATGACAACTGAATCCCAATGAAATAAAAGTGAATTGCCCTGGGGGTAGTTAGGTGACTCAGTGGATAGAACACTGACCCTGGAGTCGGGGGGGGGGGGGGGGGGGGGGGACCTGAGTTCAAATCCATCCTCAGATACTTAATACTTACTTTTGCCTGTGAAACCTTGCACAAGTCACTTAACCCCATTGCCTTGCAAAAATTAAAAAAAAAGAAAAATGAAATGCCCAATATCACACAGCAAAAAAGTAGGAATTGGTACTATAATCTATGACTTCTGACTTAGTAAAATAGATTAATTAGATTAATGATGAAATTAATTCTATGTGACTATAAAGGAGTTAAAAGATTAGAAGATAAAGGTAGATTTCAGCACATAAAGAACTTTTTTAAAACAGGCAATATTTATAAGAAGGTGACCTTCCCTTCACTAGAAGTGTTCAAGCAGAAGATGACTGACTGATTCCCTATTAATTATTATTCCCTATTAATTATTATTACCTATTAATTAACCCTAGATAATTTTGAAGGGAGGGTAAAAGGTATAGACAAACTCAAAGGTTCTTTCCAACTTTATAATACATAAAAAATATCCATGGGTTTCCTACATGTTTGCTTCAAGGGCAGCCCACAAATTCCATATTTGTACAAGCACCAATAGAGAAATGAAATACAGAATCTGAGTTGGAAAGAACATTAGCAACTATCTAAGCCCAACTTGTTCCTGTCTGAGAAAGTTCATTAGTCCTTTCCTTGAAAATCTCCAGTGAAAGGGGAAACCCACTGCCTCACAAAGTAGCCCATTTCACTATGGGATGGTTCCAAATGTTAGTCTTTTCTTCCATAAGTATTATATTTACCTCTTATCCTTTCTACTCGTTACTTTTCCTTCTGTCTTCTGGGGTCAAGCAGAACAAGACTATTTATTTTATTTCATAAAATAGCCTTTTTTAAAATCTGAAAACAATTATCATGTTCCCTACTGAGTTTTCTCTTGACTAGGTTTCACATGCCTCTTTCGCTTCAACCATCTTCATATGGCAATATCATGAACCCTTCACCATCCTGCTCTTTTTCATATCCATAAAAAATAGTTCAATTAAAATCTGCCCTTCTCAGTTTTAGAGCTAAGATTATAACACAATCTACTCAACTTCTGATTAGAAACCATTCCTCACATTCCATTTCATAACTTCATGGAGAGTTATACTTACCATCCACTGATCATGAGACAATGCAAAAGATAAGTAGCCATCATTAGGACCACTCATTTCAATCAGCACAGAATGATTCTCTCTCTCAAAAGAGAGAAAAAAGCAGTGACGCTCATTCTCTGGATCACAGTTCACAGGATTCCTGATGCAGAACTTTTTTTTCCCACAATCCACTGCACTGAACTAGATCAGCAGAAAAAATAAAAGCAGGTCATTGACAATGAATGGCATAACAGACCCTCCATTGAAATGATGGTTTTCAGAAGAATGAATCTTCCCAACAAAACCATTAGATAAGAGAACAAAGATGCATCCAAATTGACTAACCTAAATGAAGGGTAATCAACATGATAGTTAGATTGTGAACTTTTAACCCATAATTAATTTTAATGAAATCCTTTGAAATTACAACTGAAATTGGTCTGCAATTATGTCAATGTTACAAAGTCCTCTTCAGTCTACAAAATGCCTTTTAATGCTACTCAGGAGCAAAGTCTCTAATAAACTCTGCAAACTCTGATACTTGCTTTGTGCAATTCTGAAGGCATAGTTAAGACCTATTTTTTTTTCTTCTTTGCCTTAATAAGTTTCATTGTTTTGCAAGAATGAACTAAGAAAAAACCCCTGAGAACAAGTTATAGATATAACTTATAAGGGCCCACAATCATAGAATTTAAATGCAATACAAAAAATGCTACTATCTGAAATAACTATAAAGAAAAACATTCAGTTATTTGGACACCTATTTTTGAATGATGAATGGGGTATATAAACTAGCCCAAACTGACCTCTAACCTGTGGGTGCACTGAGTCAAATAGAGCAGGCCAGAGGCAGCTAAGTCAAAAATAAAATAGCAGTTTTACTTCAGAGGAGGAAAACAGGTTTGTAAACTAAAGTCCTTCTGAGAATGAGGGCTTGTGGCAGGGGTAAGGTTTTTAAGCCTGAAAACCACAGAAAAGGCAAGACCTAACACAGTCAATCTTAGGTCCTGAGTAAACAAGATCCACAGTAAGTCCACACTTACAGGTATTTGGGGCTTGATGCAAGTATTCTTGGGTACTGTGAGAAAAGTCCCCAAGTTATTAGAATCATTGAATCTTGTGATTGTCCTAAGTCATAAGAGTCATTGAGCCTTATTCTCACTCAGTAGGGTACAGAACAAGAGTTAGAGCAAGAACAGGAGTGAAGCACCTTAGCACCTAGCAGTTTGGTTCACTTAGTAGTTACAAGCATGGAGACTGTCAGAAAATTTGACTGACCACTTTCTGCAGCAGTATATCAGTGACAGCCCCAGTCTCAGGCTAGAATCCCCTGGAAATGGGGAAATCATAAGTCCCAATTCTGGGTTTTTGCTGTGGTTGATTGCCATATGACATGACAACTATGAAGAATTCTGAGAAACCTAGGAAGATTTTGTGCATTTGCAAACCAGGTTAATGACAGTGATCACCAGCCTTTTCTCCATTTCCCCTTTGTCTCAGGAGATTTAAGTTGTCAGACCCTGTTATAATAATTAGAATCTTTTTAGACTAGAGGAAATATAATGTCCTTTCAGAAACATGTCTTCTACTGCTTTATGAAATATATATTAAATAAAAAGTTAGGAGTACAATCACAATTACTCAGAAATGCTAATTAGGAAAATCTTAACGTTTTAGGAAATGTTTTGGCTCTTTGATTTAAGTTCATTTTCTTTCATAAAACAACCTAACTAACCCTTGGCCTTTTTATATTTGAGACAAAAATTCAAGTTACCAAAAACATTTGGGTAAAAAACACAGGTAATCAACAGAGATGTGCTGGAATCAGCTCTAAACCATTCCTGAAAATCAAAGTGTAAGCACTGACATCTGAGAAATAGCAAATGCTACAAATCAGTGCATGGATTTGCATGGATCAATTGTTTGGTTGATTATCTCTAGACTTAAGAAAGTGATGGAGAAAAGATTGATAATGCAGAGTAAATTTAAAAGTGTGTCATGTACATTTTTTTGTATTTACCAGCACACCTCTGATATTATATTACATTGTCTTTTAATAGACAAACTTGGGGAGAGGAAGTAAAAGAAAAAGCTCACCTCTTTTTCAATATTCAGTCCTTGAAACCACACAGTAATTTGCTTCAGTCTGAGTGGCCTACTCTAATATACCTATAGGGTCAATGATTCATTCTTTTTTTCCGTTCCCTGACTATCCTGTGTCACTGACCCTTTCTGTCTTCATTCTTGAAAAGCTCCTCTTGTCTCTAGGTCTCCAACTTTACTGGTCTTCAACTCTCTTGATATTCCTCTCAGTGGTTTAACTAGACCTGCTCTCTCCTGGCTCACCCCTTGAATCCTAGAATCTGAACTGCTTTGCTACTTTATACAAGCCCCACAGAGTGTGAATATCCTCTGTCTTCCCAATATGATGATCTTCCTACGTGGCATCACCTCACTTCATACAGAAGCCTTCACTCCTTCCAAATCATTGAAAGGGTTTTTTTTTTAACATCTAATCAAAATGCTTCTGATTGATCGATTGATTCAATAGAGGTTCCTAGCTTTGTCCTTATTAGTTCATTCCTCTGATTGATTCAATAAAGAAGTCTGGGATCTCTATAATTTCTGAAGTAGGGATACGCACTACTCTTACACATTACTGCAGAATGAATAGGCAAGACCAGAACAGTGACTATAAGATGTAAAAGAAAAAAATACTCTAAGGAAGTCTAACTCTGGCTAAATTAAAAAGCAATAATGGTCCCAGAGAACACAGGATTAAAACATATCTCCCTTTTCTCTACAGTATGGTGGGATTCTATGGGAACTGATCACAAGTTCTCAGCTGAGTTCACTTTTATTTTACTTTTTCTCTTTGTTATAAAGAAGGAATAAATTCTGGGGAGAGGGAATGGGGAAAGGAAGCAAAAAAGCGATGAAGGAGTATTATTTGAAATGACAGTAATTATAAGCAAAAAAAATTTAAAAACTTTTAAAATATTACTTACCAATTTTTTTAGATTAATGATGGGATTTGATGTTAGTGAAGATACTGTGGTAGTTTGCAACATTGTAAAAGGATGTACATTTGATGGGAAAAGTAAAGGGCTGGGAATCCTTACCCAGTAGACTTTGTCCTTCTCAACAACAGTGGCTCTGAAATATCATACTCATAGTCAGAAGATATTCAAGACTGGTTATGCCTTAGTGATCAAATAACAATTTTAAGAAGCTCATAGCAAAACAGTCCAGGCATAGGCAGGCACACAGAGCAAGTTATTGCTAAAAGCACTAGGAGCAGTGGAAGACAAATCTTAGAGGTGAAGGACATTTTCTTCTCTCTTTTTTAATATCTTTTTCCTTGCTGTTTTTTCTTTTTCCTATCCCTCTTTTCCTTCTACAAACACTAGTAGTAGCCCAGAGCATTGCTTAAATTCTTGCCATTTAGGGTCAAAATAATCTATTGTACCAACTCTGGGAGCTTGAGATTTGAGTCATAAAACATATATCATGTTTCCATTGAATATACACACAAATACATTCAAGTAGGAAATTAGCTACCTGAAAGCCACTACCAGTCTTGCCTTGGGTCACATGTCCTTTCACCCATTTCCACAACATGAAGGGGAATTTTATTATAGATTTGAGTTGTAGGATATTCAGTTCATAGCTTTTTGGCTATGTATTGCCTCTTTAAAAAAGGATAAGGAGAAAGGAGGGCACAGGTAGTTAATTTTATACAAATTTTATGATCCTGTGTAATGGAATATTAATATATCATAAAAAATAACTAAATTAATGTTTAAACAGAAATCTGGGATGACTTGTGTGAACTAATTCAATGAAATGAGCAGAATAAGAATAATTTATTTAATCACATGAAAAAAATTTGAAAAATTTGATCAATCAATTCAGTAACCCATTATGATTCTTGAGGCCTTTTGATGAAGTCTGCCACTTCTTGACAGAGAGTTAATGGACTCAAGATGCAGAATAAGGCATATTTTTGGACACAAAGTGAGGTTTGGTTTTGCTTGACTATGTCTATTTCTAAAAGTCTTTTTTTTCCATTTTCCAATGGTAGGGGAAAGAAATTAGAGAATGGAAGAGAAGGGGAAAAAAAGAAAGTGAAGATGGAAGGAAGGAAACAAAAAGACAGGAAGGAAGGAAGGAAGGAAGGAAGGAAGGAAGGAAGGAAGGAAGGAAGGAAGGAAGGAAGGAAGGAAGGAAGGAAGGAAGGAGGAAGGGGAAGAAGGAGAAGGGAGGGGAAGGAAGGAGGGAAGAAGACAGAAAGTAACAGATAAGCAGGTAAAAGTATTATATACTTTAAAAGAAAAGCAAGCTGTATATACTAAAGAGCTTCATTTTTTGTATAAGCCTCTTATTCCATTCTACTATATATGTAAGATTTAGTGTTTCTTAATTTAAGAATAATATTTTTAAAAATAAGTTATAAGATAACTGCAAAATAATCTGCTCCAAATATCATATTTTAGGAAATTATCTGACAACTTAGAAAGCATCCAGAGAAGGATAAGCAGGATGATAAAAATGTCTCAAGATCAAGTCACATGAAAAATACTGGAAGTAATTGTTATGTTTCATGGTGGTAGGGAAGGTTGGAGAATAATAGCAATCTTCATGTGGAGAGTTGTCATATAGATTGGGAACTAAATTTATTCTGCTTCATCCCTGTAAGATGAACTGAGCTCAAGGTGGAAATTATGAAAAAGTAGATTTTAGTGTTATATAAGCAAAAATGTCCTAATAATTAAAGCTGTCCAAAAAGGGAAAGGGTTGCCTTAGGAGCTAGAAGCTTCCTCTCACTTTAGTTCTTTAAGCAAAAGTTGGATAACCATCTATATGGGATATTCTCTACTAGAAGGTCTCTGATGTCATTTCTATAACAAATTAATGGCTAATTTGTGGTCATTTAAATATATAGAATAATAATAATAAATTTGAGTTTTGTTGTTTTTTTAGTCCCTAAACTATGTGGATTGGGTCCTCAAGTGATAAATTTCTTAGGTGCAAAAATTCAGCTATTTAGTAAAAATAATGAATTCCATGGAGTGATCACATTGTTCAAATCTGCACTGCATATTTCCATTAGACTAGAGTGGGTTACCATATTTTACATAATTACAACTTCTAATAGTGAAAATTAGAATATATTTGATAATTAATTATTTGTACTAATTGGTACCTAACCATAGTTCAATAATAGGCTTTCTAGGTCAGGAAAGTTGCTAATACACTAGAATTCTGCTATTAGTGCCAATGTCCTGAGTACACATGAAGAACCTCATCAAAGTCATAAATTTTTTTACTCACAGAAATTGTACAGCATAATCAATATTGCTAGGTGCATTCCAATAGACCTGAACTTGGGATTTTTTGGATGGACTCGTATGACTGACAGCTGAATCCTGAAAAATGAGACAGTGATCCAATGCCCTGAGAAGACTGAAAAAGTTATTACATAACATATTGTATTAAAGTACAACACAAACATTCTCATAAGTCCAAATATAGAACAAGAGGCCCAGTACTTAGAAGATAGTTGTTGATTGATTGAAAGCAGATTCATAACCACACTTTGAGAACTTACTATCATCTCCAGAAATGTAAGAATTAGGGAATATACACAAAATGTAAGACTACATAAATCCTCTTTTTATCATGATTCAAGAATATTTTCTGAAAATGAATGTTTTTTAAATAAAATAGTTTTTATATAATATAATAAAACAAAATAATTTGAATAAAATAAAATAATTTTCACCTTTTAAAAACTATTAAGAGCAAATGTTAGCAAGAATAAAGGATGGGGAAATGTCTCAACAAAAAGTAAAAAAGATGAAAAAGAAAAATATTCCCCAAAGTTCTAATGATAAGTAAAAAATGAGGAGGAAGGGCTCAAGGAGGGAAAAAACCTTAAGATCTGGTCAGAACTATATGTCTGAGCTTCAGTCATTAGTGTGACTGCAAACAAATACCTTAACTTTATTTTTGCTTTATCTTGTGACTTTCAATATTCAAATGTTTAAGAATTGTTGAAAAATACAATGGTACCCTTTAAAAATAAAATAATACCTCTTTGGGAGGGCAGCATGTTTTGTGGAAAACACACTGTCTCTAGAGTCTGAGGACCTGATTCAAATACCATCTCTGATATTTATTTCTTTTGTGACCTTGGGGAAAAGTTTTCTCATTTGTAACATTATTGGGGTGGACTTCCAAGGTTCCTTCTAGCTCTGAATCTATGATCCTAAATTTTTTTCCTGATTTCTTCATCATTCATGTTCTCTTCCCTTTCACCAAAAAATATATTGCATTTATTTCATTTGTGTATATGGGGGAAGAGGCATTAGGCAGAGGAATATGTGTGTGTGTGTGTGTGTGTGTGTGTGTGTATACATTTACATATATATGTATATAAATATATATATTTAATTTAACTACATACAAGTTGCTTTCCACCAGTAAAAGATAAGTATATTGAGGGCAAAGACTATTTCATTTTTTTCATGTGTATACCACAATGTTTGGCACTTAGGTGTTTAATAAATGCTAGTTGAATGAAAGAATATTTTTACAGAGAAATCTTCCCATTCTCCTAAAAAATAAGTGCATCCTACCCTCAATAGATACATTAGTATGGCACATGCCCTTCTAGAAGACTGAAGAAAAAACTAATTTTTCTTGCCTCACATTCTGAAAGCAGACCAACTTTTATAGAAAAAGAGAATCATGGTCTCAGGGCTGGAATGGATTTGGACTTTAGTCCAAACCCTCAATTTACAGAAAAAGAATCTACGGGTCAGAGAATTTAAGTGATTTGCCCAAGATCACACAGTTAAAAAATAATGTAAAGGTAGGATTTCAACCCAGGTCTTCCTAACTCCAAGTCTAGTATTGTACTCACTAGGGCCATGATGCTTCAATAAATATGAAATTAAATTTCAATGGAATTAATATTAATACCATATTCTTCCAAGTTACCACTGAATCACTCAGACTTTGGATGTGTATGTGTACATTTGGAGAACAGATAAAACAGTGAAAATGGTCTGATTCCTAGAGGGCTGGCAAGATATTACAAATCACAAAAGGCTAATAATCATCCAATAACATGACACAAACATATACTGACTTCAGGACATATATTTTCTTGCAGCAACCACTACCAAGAAACATAAATAGGGAGGACAGAGGCAGCCAATGAAAGACTATTTCTGACACTCCCTCATACCTCTTTGCCGGCACAAGTCAGTAGCTGGGACACCTCCTTGTCAATCAGAGTGAAGGAGCCAATGACATCACTTTTGGAATTCTTAGCTTTTCGAGCTTCTATGAGAAATCCTTTAAACTGTGGTCCAGACAGAGTAACTAAGTGATGAACAGACAAGAAAATGAAGACAATCAAAAGACCACAAAATAGTGAAAGAATGTTAGATTTGAGTCAAAGGTATTGCTGGCATATTGTGATCTATGTAACTGATGTTGAGTGAACCTTTCTGGGTCTCTGTTTCCTCATCTATAAAATGAAAGGAGTGAACTACCCGACCTCTGTGGTCTCTTCTGCCTCTAATCTATGATCCCATAAACTTTGAAAAGACAGTGTTTTAGAAGAATCATTTTTTTATCTAGTCCCAACAATGGTCAATTTCAAAATTTTCACAAAATCTCCAAACTGGAAAGGACCTCAGTAGTTATCCAGTCCAATTCATACCTGAAAAAAAGAATCCCTCCTGCCCCTATAACAAACTCAAAAATGTTCAAGAACCCTTTGCCTGAACACTTCTAGGTTACTCTTTGGAGAGCATAACTGGTAATACTACCATTGAGTCAAAGAGAACAAACTATGGAGGCATATATCATTCCACATTGCTTTCCTTAATTAGCTAAAGCAATTCACAACTCTGTCAAAAATGCCTCTTTTCCTCCCTCTTTGATAAAAACTGCTGGGATAATTGGAAGTTAGTATGGAAGAACCTTAGATTAGACCAACACCTCACACCCTTTACCAAGATAAGATCCAAATGGTTACAGGACATAGACATAAAAAACAATACTATAAGCAAATTAGAAGATCAAGGACTAGTCTACCTGTCAGATCTATGGAAAGGGGAGCAGTTTATGACTAAGGAAGAGTTGGAGAACATCACTAAAAACCAATTAGATGATTTCGATTACATTAAATTAAAAAGCTTTTGCACAGATAAAACCAATGTAATCAAGATCAAAGGAAAAGTAGTAAATTGGGAAATAATCTTTACAACTAATGATTCTGACAAAGGACTGATTTCTAAAATATACAGAGAACTGAGTCATATTTTTAAAACAAAAAGCAATTTCCCAATTGACAAATGGTCAAAGGATATGCAAAGGCAATTTACAGATGAGGAGATCAAAGCAATCCATAGCCATATGAAAAAATGCTCTAAATCATTAATTATTAGAGAAATGCAAATTAAAGCTTCTCTAAGGTACCACCTCACACCTCTCAGATTGGCCAGTATGACCAGGAAGGATAATGATCATTGTTGGAAGGGATGTGGGAAATCTGGGACACTATTACACTGTTGGTGGAGCTGTGAACTCATCCAACCCTTCTGGAGAGCTATTTGGAACTATGCCCAAAGGGCAACAAAAATGTGCATACCCTTTGACCCAGCAATACCACTACTGGGTCTATACCCTGAAGAGATGAGGAAAAAGGGTAAAAACATTACTTGTACAAAAATATTTATAGCAGCCCTGTTTGTGGTGGCAAAGAATTGGAAATCCAGTAAATGCCCTTCAATTGGGGAATGGTTTAGCAAATTGTGGTATATGTATGTCATGGAACACTATTGTTCTATTAGAAACCAGGAGGGATGGGATTTCAGGGAAACCTGGAGGGATTTGCATGAACTGATGCTGAGTGAGATGAGCAGAACCAGAAAAACACTGTACACCCTAATAGCAACATGGGAGTGATGTTCAACCTTGAAGGACTTGCTCATTCCATCAGTGCAACAATTGGGAAAAATTTTAGGCTGTCTACAAAAGGAGAGTACCATCTGTATCCAGATAAGGAGCTGTGGAGTTTGAACAAAGTACAAGGACTATTCCCTTTAATTCAGGAAAAAAAAAAACCCAGATGTCTTATTGTTTGATCTGGTTACCTCTTGAGAATTCTGTTCTCTTTAAGGATATGATTTCTCTCTCATCACACCCAATTTGGATCAAGGTACAACATGGAAACAAAGTAAAGACTGACGGAGTGTTATCTGTGGGGTGGGGGTGGGGGGGAGGGAAGCAAGATTGGGGGGAAATTGTAAAACTCAAATAATATCTTTAATAAAAATGAAAAAAAATAATAAAAAAATGCCTGTTTTTCCATAGTCCCTCTCGCATCTATTTTCTTTTTTGTGTGAACTTTATCCATCTAGTATGTGTGAGATTAGAATCTCAGAATTCTTTTTAATTTTCATTTTTCTAATTATTAGTGATTTAAAGCATTTTTCATATAACTATTAACTTGAATTTCTTACTCAGAAAATTACCTGTTCATATCCTATGATCATTTATCAATTGGAAAGTGACTTTTATTCTTATAAATATGATTCCATTTACTGTATATCTTAGAAATGAGACCTTTATCAGAGAAATTTGGTATAATTATTTTCCCCCATTCACTTATTCTCATTTTAACTAACCTGGTCTTGTATATGCCAAATCTTTCTAACTTTATGTAATCAAAATTGTGCATTTTACTTTCTGCAACCCTCTATATCTCATTTAATTTTGAACTCTTCCTTATCCATAATTTCTTCCTTGTCACCCTTCTAGGTTGTTACCCTTTATGCCAAAGTTATATATTCATTTGAAGTTTATCTTGGAATGTAGTGTGAGATCTAGTTTCTATTAGGCTACTTTTAAATCTTCTTTACATCCTTCCCTGATTAGTGAGTTCTTAATCCAATAGTTGGAATTTGGAGGTTTATCAAATACTAGGCCACTGTCATCATTTGCTTCTGTATATTAAATACCTAAGTTCTTTTACTGATCAACTTCTCCATTTATTAACCAGTACCAAACTGTTTTGATGAATACTGTTTTGTAGTATACTTTGAGATTGAGTACTGCTAGATACCTTTCCTTCCTATTTTTTCCCATGATTTCCCTTGAGATTTTTCCCCTTTTGTTTCTCCAGATGAATTTTGTAATTAATTTTTCTACCTCTATAAAGTAACCCTTTGGTAGTTTGAATGGAATGACACTGATTAAATTAATTTAGATAGTATTGTTACTTTTACATATTGGGTTTGTCTTCCCATAAACAATTATTTAGCTCCAACTTTTTTATGTAGAGTGTTTTGAGGTTGTATTCATTAAGTTTCTCTGTGTGTCTCAGTATTTTATATATTCCATAGTTTTTAAGACAATCTTTCTTTCTATCTGTTCCTGATGGATTTTTTAACTAACATACAGAAATGTCAGATTGATGTTAGTTCATTTTATATCTTCAATCTTGCCAAAGTTATTGTTTCAATTAGAGTTGCTAATTTTTAGTTGGTTCTTTAAACCATAATATCTACAGAATGATAATTTTATTTCCTCTTTGTCCATGTTTATTCCCTCAATTTCTTCTTATTTCTTATCATTATAGTTAACATTTTTAGCACTACATGAAATAATAACAATGGACATATTGCCTTGACTTTGATCTTATTTGAAAAGGTCTTATTTACTCTTATTACAGATAATGCTAGTTTTTAGTTTTAAGTAGATACTACTTATCATATTAAGGAAAGTTCCATTTATTTCTATGCTTTCTAATAGGGTTTTTTATGGTTTTTGCAAGGCAAATAGGGTTAAGTGGTTTGCCAAAGGCCACACAGCTAGGTAATTATTAAGTGTCTGAGGCCGGATTTAAACTCAGGTACTCTTGACTCCAGGGCCAGTGGTCTATCCACCTAGCCACCCCTCTAATAGGTTTTTTAACAGGAAGAGACAATGTAATTTTTTTCTGTTCTAGTAAAATAACTGTATTTATTTTTGTTTTTTTTATATTGATAGTCAATCAAGCTTACAGTTTTCCTAATATTGAACCTACCCTAAATTCCAACCTTCAGTCAATATTTCAATATCATCCAATACTGAACTAACTCTAAACATAAGTCCAATCTGGCTGTAATATGTAGTCTTTGTAGTATGTTTCTATAGTCTTGTTCTGCTATTTTATTTTAAAGTTTTACATTAATATTCACTAAATATATTGGAATATAGTTTTCTTTCTCTATTTTTACTATCCTTGGTTTAGTTATCAAGGTCATGATAATAGGATAAGATGGATAGAGAGATAGATAGAGGAGGAAAGAGAGTTAAGAGAGATAAACATATAAATAGGCACAAGCATATATAGCATCTGATATTGGGGTCAAATTATTGAAAATAATGTAAATGTCTAAAGTGGTTATAAGATTTGAGAATATTAATTTTTATATGGAAATGTACATCCTTCATTGAAAAATAAAGGATTAATAAAAGAACAAGATGTAGCAAATCAAAGCATAAACAGGGTATAGCAACACAAATACCTGTGATAGTATCTCCTGGAAGAAATGAGGTCTGATTCACTTTGACTTTATGAATTGGATCAGACTGTGGAGTAGCTCCATGTCCAGGTACCATCGTGTGACAGGCCTCCATTACTTTTCCATTTGCATAATTTGCTACAGGACTAATCAGCTGTAGAAGCACCCAAATACCAAGAGTAAACTCAGGAACCACCATCTTAAATAGAAAATAGAGGAAGAAATGGAATTTTTTTTAATCTAGTAGGTTAGATTTTGATAGAAATAACATAGCTCAATATCACAAAGCAATTTTAGAAGATATCTACTTATTTTTACTCCCAATATACATGTTCTCATCCTCTTCCATCTAATTAGAAAAGTGAACTGAATTTGCTATAATCAAGTATAGTTCCATCTTTTTCCCTTACCCCTTCACCAGTGAATTTGAGAAACTTAAAACAAGAAATAAAGTAAACTTTAGTGCATCTCCTTAAGAGGTGACCCCTTGTTCAAACTGTCAAACTTTCTAAAACCCTGAATTAATACATCTTGATGTTGCATTCTGACCACTTGTTTAATCACCAAAAACACATTAGGCAAGCTAATTTCAATCATCTTTGATAAACTAACATCTTGTGCTTCATTAGAGGCTCAGTGGAGGTATCTCCTCCTAGTCCGATAGTTATTAGTCATTCTCTCCCTACTCAAATGGAATCACATTTATCTGTTTAAATGTTGTATGTACCTATACACCTACCCTGCCCTTGTAGAATGTAAGCTCTTTGTATCCCTAGCACCACATCTTGAACATAGTAGGTACTTAATGGACTTATTCTTTCCATTAAGCAATAGTTCCAACTATATTACAGAATTATATATTCCAATAAAATAAAATTCTTAACTTTTAAAATGCAGTCTTGAGGATACTTGGATTTAAGATATCATTAAATATATCCAAAGAAACCTTAATCACCTTTAAAAGGATCAAAACATTAACAGCTGTTCTCTATATAGGAGAGGCAGAAGGATCACTCTTCTCAGCAGTTCCCCAAAAGAAATGAAAGCCTGAAACTACAGCTGAATTTACAAGCAATCAGCAAATCAATTTACAAGTAATTACTAAGAAGAAGTTGCATTCCATGAGAAAGGTAACAAGTATCTACATAGTTATATACTAAATATATGTCTCTGTGTGCATAAAGATAATTTTTAGAGGACAGCACTAGCAGTTGGAGGAATTAGAAAACACTTCATATAGAAAAGAAAAGCTTACACTTGAGCTAAGACTTGAAGGAAACCAGATATAAGAGGTAGAGAAGAAGGAATGTGTTTTATATGAGACATGAGACACAAATGTCTTAAAAACTATTCTAAAACATGAAACTATGTTATCCCTATCAAAATCTAACCTTCTAGACTTAACTTTCCATCATGTCCTCCTTCCTTCCACAGAAAACTCATAGAAAAAAATCTCCATATTCTGTAAGATTGAATCTACCAGGTACTTATATCTAATCAACACCTTCTGCTTGGATATCTTAGGAGCTTTCCATCATGCCATACCCACACTTTCTTCCTCCTTCCCTTTTTAGTTTCTTTTTGGGTATAGTTTTTTTTCTCCATTAGATTGTGAGCTTTTTGAGGGCAATAGCTGTCTTTCTTTTTTTATTTGTATCTCTAGCATTTGGCATAGTGTTTGACAAATAGGAAATACTTAAATGTTTAATAGCTGACTGACCAACAGAATTAGGAAATGGACTGCAGGAGAGCCAGTTTGATTGCATGATGGGTTAGTGTTTAATAGGAAAAAAGTATGTTTAATAAAGTTAAGAAGGTAGGATGAAGTTAGATTTTGAAAGATTTTAAGTGACAAAAAGAAGAATTTATATCTGATATTAGAAGCAATAGGAAATCTTTAGAATTTATTGTGTCAAGTAAAGCAAAGCATCTTTCTCAGAAATTAGGGAGATGAAGAAAGTAGTGACCTCACCTATCAAAACTCTCCCACCCCTTCTCATTGGGAAAAAATTAGAAGAGAAGGAAAGGATAAAAGAAAATAAATGAAAAGGTAAAGAGTAAGGGAATATAGGTGGGTTCAACTCACAACTTAACTACTAAGTTAACCCATGTGTGGGTTATGACTCAGAAGAGAGAAATAGGTTTGCAAATTTTGCAAACAAATTGTAAGTTCTGTTTTTGGACTACGAAGGTGAGGAAGAGAGTGTAAATATTTGAAAACTAGGTACCTGAGAAAATAATAGGAAACTATAAAGAGTGAACTGATAACCCTATACCACCAAGCAATAACATAGAAATGAAGAGAGGTATGGGGAACTAAGAAAGGGGAAATGGATGAGGGGACATAACAAGAATTTTAAACATGCTGAGTTCAATATCCTGTTTATCACTTTGCATTCTTTACCAAAGTCAATAAGTTGCTTTATCTGGGATGGGGCAATAAATCAGCCTGAACATTCCTGCCTATACTAGCATCAATTAAGGGGAAAATGGGCCTCACTCTGCAGAGTAATTCAGTTGGATGACAGAAAATTGAACTGGAAACTTGCAGTTCTTAGAGAGTTTCCTATAAGGAAAGTAGAAAAGATAAGACAAAGTAAAAATCTAACCCACAAAACTGAAAAAAAAATGTAACATTCACACTGAAAGAACATGTTATCTCACATCCTCTTAATTGAAAACGTCCTTGTTTCAGTATCAGAAGTTACTTCTAAAATTCAATTACTTATGAATTCCTCAGATATAGAAGCAAAATCTATCTCAACTATAGTATAAAAAAGAAAAGATATATTCCCATCTACAATCAAAAAAGAAATGGTCTACTTAGGGTTTACCCAAAAAAGCACCAGACAGTTTCAAGATGTCAGACTTAGATTCAAGTCCTATTTTTTGATACTTAACTGGCTGTGTATCCCCAAACACACACACACTCCATCCCCACAAGTCACAACCTCCCAGCTTCTCTTTCCTTCCCTTTAAAATAAGGATGAGCACCTACCTCAGAGAGCTGAGTGAGGATCAAAAGAAATGATTAACAGCTTGGACCGTTCTTTATAAATTGTAGCTATTATTGTTATCATATAAATCATAATAAATTTATTATCATACAAATAGCTGTGTGGGAACTTCCTCTGCTGATACAGATCACAACCAATCTATAACTTATAGTCAAAGTAAAGGGTGTTGCCTGATGTACTAAAGTTTCAGGATACATAGCGAACCAAACTAAAATTAAAAAAAAAGCATGCAAATAAACCAGAATAGAAAGTAGGCCAAGGCAACCAAGGTTTTTGCCTTAGGTGTTTACATCTAAAAGAATACTGATTTCTTCCTACTGTTGTCCAAAGACCATAACCCTATCCCTAGTCCTTAACCTAGAAGCAAAAAGATGACAATACATTTCAGAAGCAGATAAGGGTATATAAGGGGACATTAATAGGCCAACTAAAGTTCCCAAGTATGAATACTTAATAATTAGCAATTCTTCAACTATTTGTACTTTGTTCTTAGGTCAATAGTCAAAAAGCTATGATTCTTCCATAACAAATCATCAATAAGCTAATAGATAAGTCTTTTATTCAATTTAGTGTACAAACCCACAGTATCTGAAATGTCATTTCTTGACTCTCTCTCTCCCCAGTCACCCCAATCTGGTTCCTTTTTAGTTTACAACTCTACCAGCTTCCTAATTTACCTGCCTGATTCTAGTCTCTTCCTCTCTGCACCAGTTCACAAAAGCCTACCACTAATTTAATCTTCCTAAAATATACACTTTCATTACAACACATTCCCACCAATCCCAGAATCATCAGGGTCTTCCCATATGGTTAACAGAACAAGTTCACATTCTTCAATATAGCATTCAAATACCTCTATAATCTAATCTCATTTGAGCTATCCAAATAATCTCTAACAATAACCCAACAGTTGTAACCTGGTTTAGTAGCAAGAGCACAGAACATGGAATCATATTAGATTAAATGTCTCAACTTTTACATTTCCTAAAAGTATAATCATGCATAATTTAACTGAACCTTAACTTCTTTATCTATTAAATGGGGGAAATGATTCTCTGCTCTACCTACTACATAAGATTGTTCTGAGGAAAGTATTTTGTTAGTCTTAAAGTGCTACATAAATGTTAGTTATTATTAACAAAGACCTTCTCTCATCAACTAATCAACATCTTTAAGTCTCATCTCAGTACAGATAAACACAATATTCATTCCCACCTCTGTGATTTGACCCACATTTATCATTTTTTCTACCTAAATGAATCCAACCCTCAAGTACAAGCATTAATTTCTTTTACATCCTATATGGCTGTCACCGGGACATAATGAGACAAGATGAGATGTCATCTCCCTACCTAAACTGCAACTTTTTGTGGGTAGGAATTATGACTCTTATCTTTTGTATCTAGATTTTCTTGTATCAAAATTTAAAAGAAATATAAGAAAACAAATAACCAAAACAGTACATCAATAAGAAGCAACAAGTTTGATGATAACATACCAATCATGTCCAACAGATACCTAATTGGTATCACCCAAGCAAAGTTGTAGGTATGGTGTAGGCACTCAGATATTTACAGCTAAAGCAAAAGATAAGTTGACAAAAGGAAGATGCCATTTCTCAATATATGTGGCACCATAATACCCTCCCCTTATTAACAGAGAAATTTGTCATTATTGACATGATTGTCATCAATATCCTATAGAGTACTTTTTTAAGGTAAGAGGGGAACATGAGACATGACTTGTAAATCTATGGATCAATCAACAAGCATCTACTATATTGTCCTGTCTGCACTGTTCTAAGATCTGAGGATACACAGAAAGAGAAAAACATCCTCTGCTTTCAAGAAACTCACGTTCTCATAAAGGAGACAATACCAATACTGGTGTACACAAAACATATTTAGTATTTAGAAAGGGAGACACATATCTATGCAGGTAAAGACAAAATGAATTAAGTACTTTAGTTTCTGAGAAAGGAGGTATGAAGGAGAGAAGGGATACCAGAAATGGTCTCCTCCTCAGAAGATGGCATTTTGTTCAGTTGAGTCTTAGAGGAGGTTATAGATTTAGAACTGGAAGATAATTTAGGAGACCATTTAGTCAAACACCTTTATTTTGCAAATAAGAACATTGACTCAAAGACACCAAATAATTTGAGTTCAAGTGACTTGCTCATTGCTACAGAATAAGTAAGAGATGGGATTGAATCCAAGACTTTCTGGTTTCTGGTTCAGCACTTTATCCATAGGGTATCATGGTGTCCTAAAGCAAGAGGCCATGATCTCTAGAGAAGAAGGAATCTAGATAGTAATTAAGGGGAAAGGAATACAGAAACCAAGTTTGCTAATAAAAACAAGTCTAAACATTGTAATTGGGCTCAGGGATACTAACCAGGACAGAAAAAAAATGGGTCAAAGGCAAGAAGAAGATCCAAAGATGGAAACCACTAAATTCCCTTTGAGAGTATAAGAAGTCCTTGACAAGTGTCCCATACAAAGGCCAGATTTATAGGAGATCAAAGAGAGAGAGATTTTATTATCCAGCAATTGAGAAATAAAAACAAGCCTCTCCTATTTCTGTGACCAGTGACTTAAAATGAAGACAAATCAATACTGTGATATGGCTGCCAAAAACAAAAAAGGTTAATTCTATCTTTATAATTCCAGTAATGCAGCTTGAATCTGGAACAATGGGTTCCATTGTCTCAATTCTCAATCATACATTTTCAGAGAAATTTTGACAAATTTGCATGTATTCAGAGCAAGTTGACCCAAATGGTAAGAGAATTCAAAACCATGTCATTTCAATTGAAGAATCTAGAGATGTTTAGCCTAGAAAAGAGAAGACTTAAAAGAGGCATGATTGTTATCTTTAAATAATGTGGTATGGTGTGGTTGTTGGTATGGTAGGTATTTAATAATACCTACCATTGTTAAATATATGAATACCACTTGGAGACTCTGTGACTTTGGCATATCATTTAACCTGGTTGGCATCATTTTCCTCATTCCAGCATCTTTAAAATGAGGGAATTAAACTAGATGATTTTTGAAGTCACTTCCAGCTATGATTGAAAGGAGGGCCAGGAAAGAAGGAAAAGCACAATGGTAATGATAGAAATTATGATAAGTCTAAAGAGGGAAGTGACTAAGATACCAATAGCCTGTCATTCACTAGGAAAACACAAAGATCTTGGAAACAATGAACCTGGAAAAACTGAAGAAAAAATGCACACAAGGGCAAAGGAATTAATTTCAAATTTAATTGGTCATCTCCCAAACTAATGTCCCAGACTAAATAAGCTATGGGTCCTTTGGAAACTGAATTATCTACTGTCATCATCCCTCCTGGAACAACTAAGACCCTGTAGAAGACCCCTTTACCCCTAGAGGATATAATACAGAGCATGCACATTTCAAGGCAATCAACAAGCATTTGCAAAGTACTTATTATGTCCCAGACATTTCATTGAATTCAAAATAGTAATGCCCTTAGTTAAATGACAGAATCTATAATGTAACCTAGGCTGACAGGACATAACCCAGAAATAATCAATATCCTTCTCCAAGGAAAAGGGAGAAAGTGGATAAGGTTGATCCTGAAAAACAAATCTATGACCTTAAGATCCCTACCCAATGTCAGCACAACTTTATATATAAACAATACAAAGAGATATGACAAAAACACAACTAAAGTGACTTGAAGCTCTCTATTCTAAATAATCATAAGAATTCCCATAAGATTGACAAGAAGTAAATCATTCCCTGATACAAAAGTCTAGCATGTTTTCTTTCTACCCTCCTTTCAGTCATGTTTGTCTCTCCTTTTTCTGCTCATTTTACAGTGAGGAAACTGAGGCAAACAAGATTAAGTGACTTGCCCAGGGTCACACTAGTGTCTGAGACCAGATCTGAACTCATCTTCCCAACTCCAGGATCAATACTCTAGTCACTGTACCATCTAGCTGCCCTAATAGTAAATTGAATAATTTCCTGATAGAGTCAAAAAGACTGAGTTTACTTCTGCCTCACTTGCTCTGTGTAAGTGAGAGAAAAAGAGACAAAGAACAAAAAGTGACAGAGATAAGGGGACATAAAAGCAAGTTGTTTAACCTCTCAGCCTATTTACTTCTTGTATTAAAATGGGATACTAATAACTCCTACCTCACAGTTTTTGTGAGGATCAAATGAGTTGGATTTCTGGCTAGGATGGCAGTACGTTAAGACATAAAGGGGATTAGTCACCCTATAAACACACTAGTAAAATTGTAAAAAATATAGCCTACTATGGAGGTACAGGTAAGAGACAAGGCAAAACCACCCATGCTTAAGTCACTGCAGGAAAAGAGAACCAGAGCAGAAGTTGGACAACAAAGCCCTTAGGACCCTGCAGCAAAGTCTACTACTGACACAATATTCAGAGCCTGAGCAAGGAAAGGAAGAAATTCCACATTCATTTTTTTAAAGAGAGGATTGGAACTAAAAAAGGGAAAATATCAAATGAGGTACTGTTTTCACTTCCCTGTTTTTCATTTTCATCATTTCATTTTCTTCATGATTTCATTCATTCTTGTTATCTCCAGCATTTAGTATATCTCCCAGAATATAGAGTTTCATATATCCTCTCTGATGGATAATGTCAGCTATTAGGATGAGATGTTTGAATAGGATTGTCTTCCCTACCACAAAATTAGATGTTTAAATTCTTTATGTGAAGACATTTTCTACCTGACACAAAGTCAAAAACAACAAATGTTTTCTTTGTGCTCAAAATATTCCCAATACTAGAACTATCACCATGGTGGCAGGTTAGTTTTAGATATTCTATTGACACTACAGACAGTAGGAAGAAAGTGATATTAGTCACAGAGTCCACTGTGCTTTGATGATGATGTGCAACTCCTGGTAAAGATAAACGCATAAATTTTAAATTTAAGGTATTTTATTGTGCAAGACTCAAGTAAGAAGAATCAATGCAAGTGTAAAGACTTATGCTTGGGTTCTTAAAATCACTTCATGAGTTCAAGATAAGAGAAGCATATGTAGTGGCAGGTTCCCCTTTCTTTGGAGTTTTTAAGTCAAGGCTGAAATAGACTAAATGGTCTCTGATGTTGCTTACAATTCTGAGGTTCCACAAAGATTTACTAACCAAAAGAATGTTAATGACACTATGAGTAAATAAAACTTGATTTTGAGGAGAAACAAAAGCTAAATCAACAATAATTGCTCATATTAAAAATATACTACAATATAGTAAGTTATGTTCCTTTGGTTCAAAAGGTTGTCAGAGGCAGTCCAAGAAAAAGACAGTTCTCTCACTATAATTCTAGAAATTACCTAGCTTTTCCATTTGGCATGACTAAGAACTTTGCAGATAAATTACTCAACTGTGTGCAGTAACAAGTTTATAGACAATTAAGAACATTTTTCTTTTACTCTCTCTGATGAACAGGTGAGTAAAACCATTTTTTTTTTAGTTTTTTGCAAGGCAAATGGAGTTAAGTGGCTTGCCCAAGGCCACACAGCTAGGTAATTATTAAGTGTCGGAGACCGGATTTGAACCCAGGTACTCAAAACCATTTTTTAATGTGGTGATGAGTTGTCCATAATTATCAATAAGACAGCACTAATTCTATCAAACAAGTCAGTGTTAGTTATGCACTTTTATGTACCTTTAAACAGTTAGCATCAGAGGACAAGACTTGTTTATTTTTCTCAAATCTACTGCCATAAGTAAAGTCCTACCATATCTCTGATATAATTTCTAGGTTAATGGACTAAAAAGGCCACTCTATTATTATAATAATAGTAATTGCTTATGATGAGATAGACACTCTGCCAAGCACTGTACAATCCTAACAGCCCTAAGAAGGAGATGCTATTATTATTCCCATTTTATAGATGAAGAAACTGAGGTAAATAGCAGTTAGGTGACTTGGCAAAGCCAGTGTTAGTGTCTGAAGCTGGATATGAACTCAGTTCTTTTTTAACTCCAAGTCCACTGCTCTATATACATTGTGCCACTGGCACTCAAGGAACTTTACAAGTGGTATGACTAGGAAAAGAAAAAGTAGTCAAATAGGAAACAATCCTGGTGAATGAACAGTGTAATCAAAAAACAAAACTCCCCAAATTCATTCTAATTTGTGGTCATTTTTTAAATTCTTAGCTTGTAAAAAGAATTTAGTTGTTTTGCTTAACAATAGAAAAATTCAAGCTACCAATCTCTGCATCCTTGCCCAAAGCAAGAGGTATTCTAAAAGACACTTATTTAATTTGAATAGGAATTTAGATCTAAGAATACCCCCAGATTCCAATAACATTCTCTGTGAGCTTAAATTTGTTAGTCTTAGGATTTTGACTTATTTTGCATGAGTCAGCTTGATTGAGCAAGCACTAACATGCCTGAAACAATATACTGTGTGTAATAGCATTATATCAAAGGAGTTCAAAATCTAATATGCATAAAATTTTGTGGATGCTAAGCCAAGTTCCTGAATATCTTTCATCTTAGTACTGTATCAAAAAGTTTGTATCTTTGTTATGTATTAATTAAGTCTTTTTAAACTATGTAGGAAGAGCATACGTGCAGGTAAACATGCTTAAAGAAGTTAACTGCACACTTACATAATAAGACGGTCAAGGGAAATTTTTATTGTTATGTGGAGCATAGGCTACTGACAACCACCCTGAAATCTTAAATCAAAATAAGATCACAAAGGTCCTAATTGATCCATAGTGAGGAAAAAAGTATATTCCCCAAACTTTTGATAGAAGACTAATCAGTTTCAGAAGTACACCTCATTTCCCCAGTCCATAGCTTCAGGGGTGTCAGTGATAGCTCCCTTTCCTTCAAAAAATCATTCTGAAGGGGACACTCATAAAGAGCTTTGAATTGTTTCCTGTTGGAAGAAATTTGAATTATGCTAAGAAAATGGCTTAAAATTTCATATCTTAGGGGGCAGCTAGGTGGTGCAGTGGATAAAGCACCAGCCCTGGAGTCAGGAGTACCTGGGTTCAAATCCAGTCTCAGACACTTAATTAATTACCTAGCTCTGTGACCTTGGGCAAGCCACTTAACCCCATTTGCCTTGCAAAAAAAAAAACCTAAACAAAAAAATTTCATATCTTTGCTTCATATTTTACAGGAAAAAAAATGAAGTAATTTGCCATGAACTTCCCTTTTAGTCCATTTCATATCACTCAGGTACCTTCTACCACTCTTTCCTCCTTCGTCCCTGTTTCACATGATGAAGTAGCCTTAGTTGTTTTATCAAGGCTAATTACCTGGCTAAGAGACTCCATGCTATCCAGTCTTCTCTCTCTCTCTCTCTCTCTCTCTCTCTCTCTCTCTCTCTCTCTCTCTCTCTCTCTCTCTCTCTCTCTCTCTCATCTCCTGTATGTGTATGCCTACACATACATTCATGTATTTCCTATCCTGAAAAAATCCCTCACTTGATCTTTCTATTTATGCTACCTATTATCCTATTTTTCATGCTCTTTCTAAATAACTCCTTAGCAAGGCCATCTACAATAAATGCCTCAGTTCTCCTCTTACTCTCTTCTTATCCCACTTGTTTCTCAATATGTTTAGCATGATTGTGTATGGGACAAAAATCCACTTAAAAATATTGAGAGACTCCTCTGAGCAAAAAGAAATTAACTGCAGAAGTTAACTGATTTTTCTGGAGAGAAGGCCACACTCCAAGTCTCACAAAGGTAGTGAAGATCAAGGAGCTGCCTTGAATTGACAGTCAAACAAGATTATATGGCCTAACTTGAGCCCTATCCTCTCTCTCTCTCTCTCTCTGTGGACTTATTGATTAGTCTTCAGAGCTACATTCTACTCATGCAAATCTACCCCAGCAACAAAGAAAAGAATGAAAGGTTTTCATAAAATATTACTTCACCATCCAGATGGTGAGAACATCAAAAAGATTTTTAATAACCTTCTATGTCTATCTAAATGAAATGATGTCTGAGTATGCAAGGTTTTCTACTATCCTCCTAGTCAGTAAAATATATTCTTATCATCAAACAAGAGGTTTATGAGCTTCTTTGGAATGTAAGGCTTTTTCATGGGAAAAGTCTACTATCCTTCCAGTACAGTAAAAGTAGTCTTATCAAAATTTAGGAGTGTGAGTCACCTGTTTGGAATATAAGGGCCTTTCTTCTAGAAATAGTTTAAGAATAATAGTTTGTTCTTTCTTTAATATTTCTTAACCCTGAGAGAACTTCACTGGGAATATTAGACCTGAAATGGTTTTATTGGGAATTGTATATGTATAACCTATATCAGATTGTTTGCTATTGTAGAAAGGAGTGAGGAAATAGAGGAAGGAAAAAAAATTGGAACTCAATTTTACAAAAATAAATGTTGAAAACTATCTTTATATATACTTGGGGGAAAAAAACTGGTCTCTTCTAAGTTTCTAATGATCCCTTGGTTGCCAATTACATTCAATCGGTTGTCAAGGCTTATAAATCTCTTTGCAACATTTCTTAAATACTCTCCCTTCTCAACTCTGACACTGCCACCATTCTAGTACAGTCCTTTATCTTGATTAATATAAGATCTTATATCTTACTGCAATAGGCTGCTGATAGGTCTGCCTAATTCAAATCTCCAATTCATCTTCCTTTCAGCCATTGAAGCTATTTTCCTAAAATGCAGATGTGATTATGGTCATCCCTTCCCCCAATAAACTCTAATTTTAATTTTCCTATTGCCTCTGGGGTAAATACAAAATGCTCTATTTGGCATTTAAACCCCTTTATAATCTAGCCTCCACCAACAGTCTTCTTTCTAGTCTTCTTATACTTCTTATATAATATATTTCTATATACTTCATATGCTCCAATAAATACCCTATGATCCAGAGATTCTGGTCTCCTGCTGTTCGAACAAGATACTCCCAACTCCATCTCTTGGCATTTTCTCTAGCTGGTCTCTTGTCTGGAATGCTTTCTCTCCCTTAAACAGACAACTAACTCCCCTGGTTTCCTTTTAAGTCCCAACTAAAATGTCCACCTTTCACAAGAAAGTTTCCCTAATTCCTCTTAATTTCAGTGCTTTCCCTCTTTGAATTATTTCCTATTTATCCTGTATTTATATTTTTTCTTATATATTTGTTGGCATGTTGTCTCTCCCAAAAGTTCCTGGCATATAGTAGGTGCTTAATAAACATTTATTGAATGAATGAATAACTTTTTGACCTAGTCTTTTTCCCCAAGGAGGTAAGTGATCAAAGGACAGAAGCAATTACACTAAAGAACTGAAAACAAAGTAAATGTTCCTTAATTGAGGAATGGTTAAACAAATTGAAGCACATTAATAAAATGAAATATTACTTCCTAGAAGAAAATATAAATATGATGAATACAAAGAAGAATAAATAGGAAAATTATTCACAATAATAATAATGGAAAAAACAATAACAAAACAATAAAAAGGAATCAAAAGGAAAAAAATGAATCATAATAACCAAATTTGTCCCCACAAAAAAAGAGAAAAGATAATGCACTTTTCCTCCCTTTTTTGCAGAGTCAAGGAATACTGAATCTAATAAAGGGATGAGGGAACCTTTTTTCCTGCC